>NC_089045.1:21556250-21874375 GCF_034140825.1 Oryza sativa Japonica Group
TTAGCAATCTTTTTCATGTATCCTACGGTCAGATAACTCTTCAGATATTTTCCAAGCAAGAGAAGATCTGACTAGTGGAGTAGTAACAAACACAGCAGTGATGCTTGCCATCGGAATATTTTTACATCATATTAATTACTCCCAAATTCAGGTCAAAACTTGCAATGTTTTCTCACTGTCAAGATCGTATTACCGTAAGCATGGGCAACTTAATCAATAATATAGTGAGAGTGGATTGCTTAACTGCTATTCATTCCATTCACAAATAATGGTTAGTTTTGGCATCAAGTAAATAAACTTTGATTATTTTTAGCGACATCGAACTATTACAGCGAGTATATTTGAATGTAAAAAGTATTAGTTAACTACTTATAATTACAAATATAATGATTCAACTTTTATGCTAAATAGTTAGATTATTTAAAATATATATTTGTAGTCAAAGTAGGATAACTTAAAATTAAACTACACATTTACCCGTGAACTGAAGGAGCTGAGGGAGTACTTATTATACTACTTATCCCATATACACGGAAAACAAAACGGTGGATTACTGCATAAAAACTTAAAATTTTTTAAAGCAACTTTTTTGAGAAAAAGTTTAAAAAAAATATCGTTTAACAGTTTGAGAAGCGCAACAGTCTTACTCTGCTTATGCTGTCACCTTCTCTGTTTTAACTGAACAGCCCTGCTTGATCAGCAAACTCCCCTGAGGTCAAACATCTGACAGGGTCTTTGCCTGTCAGCTAGGACAGTCATCTCAGGCATATTACATGCATGCATGTTGGATCTTGTCAAATTGTTTGACCTAATCTAATCCAATCTAATCTGCATCAACATCTGATCAGCAGCAAGAAAGTTCATGGAAGCTAGCTGTGTCCCTGCTGCTAAATACTCTTCTCAGTATCCCACTATATCAGCATGAATTCATGCATGCAGTTTCAGGTTTGGTCCATTCCAAAACTTAGTTGCTGCTTCCATGCAGGCATGTTTCCACACGTGTTTAATTTAACTGTGGAGTTTGGACTTGATTTGAAGTTTCTCAATCTGCACGAGCTTGAATTCAACAACTAGTACGAAATATAGAAGGTCCTTGCAAGTGGCATGAAGAATAAAAGAGAAGCTTCTTGAGAAAATACTTGTCAAGAAACGTTAGTAATGCTTGTATTATTAGTGCTTTAAAAAATTGCAATTTGGCAACTAATCCTTGTTTTCTTCTTAAGCTTCAGAGGGAAGTACTAGTAGAACTATAGGTACTCAAATAGTGGTGAAAGGTAATCCATTAGGAAAAATATATAATCTTTTTTTTTCAAGGAGCCCATTGAAACGTACGCCTCCCCTGGTTTCTGACCATTGGGAATTCTATGGAAATGAAGTGACTCACCTACCATGAATCTGGCAAAATTTCTTGGTCATAAATATAGTTTGATGCTATTTTTTGGAGATGGGTTTATAGTTATATACTTTGATGATGCACTGATCGTACAAGAGCTGATATAATATTAACACTATTTGTTTTTAAAAAATAGACATTAGCAAAATCTTAATCATGGTGCTTAAGTACTATTGTTTGACTAGGTATCTATGCTATTCAAGGACCAAAACATCACCTCCATTTGATTCTTTCTTGATAGATGGAAAAGTTCAGAAAGGACTTAGGCCCTTCAAACTTGCAAAAATTCTATCACATCAAATATTTGGACACATGCATGGAGCATTAAATGTAAACGAAAAAAAAACCAATTGCACAGTTTGCATGTAAATTGCGAGACAAATCTTTTGAGCCTAATTACGCCATGATTTGATAATGTGATGCTATAGTAAACATTTGCTAATGACAAATTAATTAGGCTTAATAAATTCGTCTCGCAGTTTACAGGCAGAATCTGTAATTTGTTTTGTTATTAGTCTACGTTTAATACTTCAAATGTGTATCCGTATAGTTGAAAAATTTTTGGCACACGACCTAAACACGGCCTTATTTCAAGTTGGTTGCATTTAGACATCAGCAACCAACTTTAACAAATAAAAGCAGCAGGAGAAGGGAAAGAAAAATAAAATGTTAAAGTCTTAAAGACATCAGCAAACACTTGGTCATAGGACTTGAACTACAGGGACCTGGATTCTTTGGATATTATAGTAGTAGTACACACGTCATACATTAATTTAACATACTAAAGTTCCATTTGAAATGGAAGAATCAATTATTCCACCCCAAAACAAAAGGATTCAGTTTATTGGAGAGCCTGTCGATCTGTCCCATTGGTTGGATTAGCAAATATAAAAGCAACAAAAGGAAATGTTTTCTAAAACTCAGTAGCTACATTATCTAGATGATATAGTACACACGTCATGCAATATATATTAATTATGGGCCCCATTTGAAAAACTAGAGAATTTGTTTTTTTTGTGGGGGTTCATAATTTGGCATTTCGCTCTTATTGGGGCCTAATTTTCAAATGAGAATTCCTCATAAACATTACTAGTCTAATTTCGCGCTTAATTTTCACAGGAAAAGATCAGAAAGAATTAATTGGTCGTAATGTGTCAAAGCCAGAGACAGTAGCAGCCCGGAAATGGACAAGTTGATCTATGGGCATTTGGATAACCACACATGTAATGCAGCGTATGTGATGTATTTAAACTAGAATTGACAAAAGCAATTGGGCTTTTCCTATCGATGGATTGATCACTTGATCCCTATCAAGTAACAGTTCCAGTTGACAAAATAAATTGCGTGCCTGTTTTGAATTAGGCCGTGTTTAGTTCCCTCCTATTCCCAACTTTCCATCACATCATATCATATCAAAAACTTTTCTATACACATAAACTTTTAACTTTTTTAAACTCCCAACTTTCTTTAAACTTTCAACTTTTTTCAGGAACTAAACACACCCTTAATAGTGAAACTGGTGAGAAAAACAATTTAATTAATTAAAGCTATCTGTCCTAGCTAGCTAGCTAGGCATGCAATTGCCAAGAGGATATATATTTGCATGTAGTTGTCGACATGTCCACGTTAGAGACGGTTAGAATTAACGATAGATGTTTATCTGACATGGACAATAATCTCTGAATTTAGCCAGGCCAATCTTGATCGTAATTAACTGTCCTACTGTAGCATATCTGGATATGTACAATATATTGTGCTGTGATGTGTGTTCTCGTGTTATGTAATTAATTATGTGATGGCCATGGCAAAGCTATTTATATGCCAAACTATCACTACTACACAAACGATTTTCCTGTAAAAGGAGCTATTTAGATTACAGACGGACGCGGAACATAACTGGTTACGTCTGCAAAAATCATCCTCCTATTTATATGTGCAGACCCTTAAGAGGACTACACGAAAAAAATCGATTTTTGCAGGCGGGCCTATTAAGGGTCCGCACACAAAAATAAGGCTAGTTTTGTAGGTGAACCCCTCTTAAGGGGTCGCATACGAAAATTGATTTTCACATGCGGGTCTCTTAAGACGTCCACACGTGAAAATACTCTCCCTCCTCAGACATCTTTTCCCTCTCAACCACTTCAAAAATTTCATCTTATCCTCTCTCTCCATCTCTCTTACCTCCTCATGCTTATTCTCATTTCTCCCTGTCACTCACTCTCTCGTCTCTCGTCTTTCACTCACGGGTGGCGGCAGCGCGGCCTCGTGCTTCCCCGGCGGCGGGCGGCGGCAGCCCGGCCTCACCCTCCCCGGCTGCGGCGCCCCTCGCTCACCTGGATCTGGAGGTGGCGCCCCTCTCCCGCCTAGATCCTGCTGTGGGTGGCGGCAACACGACTGGGAGCGATGGCGGGCTCGGGAGCCGGCCGCGGCGAAGGCAGGCTCAAGAGCGGCGGCAGCGGGAGCGGCGATGATGACCACGAGGAGCACGGCATAAGCACCCGCACGAAAAAATCGGATTTTTACATACCCTACGGTGCAGACATATGAGAGATCCGCAAGCGAAAACCCCTTTTCGACCGCACGGAAAAATCATTTTCTAGTACTGTATATTAACATTATAGCTTTGTTCAATGAACAGAATATAATCAATCCAATTTACTTTCACCTTTAAATTTTAATATAAACCAGGATATGTTTGTTTTGTATTAAAAAATCAAGCTATTTTACCTATAATTTTGTGATAAGATCACTTTTAGTTTACTGAGGTTTTATATTAATGTTTCTATATGTTACTTATTATGCGGTTGCCAGTTAGTAATAAATTTTAAATCAATTAATATTGTTATATGTTGTTTTTCGCCATTGATGTGATGCAAATGATGAAGCACATATTAAGACAATTTTTTCTTGTGTTTTTTTTTCTGGTAGTAGAATTATAATCTTCTTTTTTTCTCATATCTAGTGGACCTTGTCAATTTGTATTACTACCTCACTCAACTATAGATAATAGAATTAAGGAGGTTAATTGTTCTTACTGGTAGGAGAAATCATAAACTAGTGGCATAGATCATATTTATTGGCGATAACACTGGTAGTAAAATACTACTACTCCGTTTCATATTATAAGTCGCTTTTATTTTTTTCTAATCAAACTTCTTTAGTTTTAACCAAATTTATAGAAAAATTAGCAACATCTACCAAACCAATTAAATTAGTATGATTAAATATAACATTAAATATATATTGAAAGTATATTTATTTTGTGTTGAAAATATTACTATATTTTTCTGTAAAATTGGTCAAACTAAAAAATATTACTATATTTTATACTAATATAAAATAGATGCAGTAACAGTAACGGGCGCCATAAAGGACACGTTAAAAATTATCTGGAGTACAGCTTTTCACTCTATATTGTTCATTTGTTTTGACAAAACTTGAATTTGTTAAGTGGACCTATTGTTATATATGCTGGAGGTGTACGTACGTACGTACCAAATTAAAACTAGCCGCATGCATGTACAATTATTGTACTAGCTAGCCATCCAATTATTTCAAGAGACAGGTGATACTTTCTCTTGTCAACTTTCGAAGAAAAAAAAGTAATCGAGCTGTCCAATTATTGTGTATAACGAGCCAGTACAACGACATCTAAAACACGCATTAGTAGCTGCAACAATATAATTAACAGCAGCAACGATGACGACGGCATACAAGAATTCATGAAATCTTATAGGTAGATAATATATAGTTGCCTACTTAACAAAAGAACATATATGGCTTATACTAAATCTCACAATTTAAATTAGACGCATGCATGATATTAATATATTACAATATAATTGACATTTTGGATATCAAATTAACAGCAAATATTGTACGTTCTTCCTTGAGCCATCCTCGATCTCCCTTGCGTGTAAGCATGGTGGTGCATATTGCCACAAAGCCGTCGACATCGGAATTGCGAGGAAAATTTGTATCGACTTTATCCATGTCAAAGAGAAAGTTGGTCAAAAACATGTAGATTTGGAGTGTTGCGCCAGTCTTCAAACTGGATGATTTGTATATATATGGATGGCCTCATGTTAAATCTAGAAAAGGTTAATCACGGTTAGTTAATTAATTGCCTTGATTAATATTTAAAGTATATATTGAACGATTGATGGATTCCTGGATTGGTATGCTACGACTCCTGACTTGTTTTCTTTCATAAAGAAAAAATAAAACTAGCTTGCTACTCAACGGAAACCGAATATGTTGACCTCCAACAGGCAAAGATTAGCTATACCTATATATATATATATATATATATAGTCAAGTAGTAAGAATCAAGCACGTCGAATAATAATTGTTGTGTATAAAAATGGTTATTTATTTTTAATAGACGGATCTATCGAATATTAATTAGTTGCTGCTAATGGAGCTATGATATATCATACAATTAATTCATGCATGAGTTTACTTTCAGTCCACAAATCAATCGGTGATGGTCGTTTCCCAATTTATATATGCATATATATATACACGAATCAAGGAATCAAAGTTCAGAATTCGTTTAATGTCGTCGTACCAGAACGACGACTCATATTAATTCCAACTCAACTATGGGAATCGAAGCGTGAATTTCGGTGCGACAGCAACGAGCTTCATGTTGCGATGATCTCATTATCACTAGTACGATAACGATTTTTCCGTGCAGCCGAAAGCGATTTTCAGGTGTGGATCTTCCACCCGTCTGAAACAAAGTGTCTGAGAAAATCCAATTTTTTTCGTGCAGTTGACACACCCGCACACGAAAATCACGTGCACGAGAAAATAAAAAATCAAAAAAAAGAAAATCAAAAGACGCCCTGGAAGGCTGGAACCCTAATCCAACTACCGCCGCCGTTGCCAGCCAGCACGAGGCCCGCCGCCGTCATCCCCGCAGTCGCCCACGACGGATCCAAACGCCCGAGGCTGGGAGACCACTGCTGCCACCGCCGTCGTCATCGCCGCCCTGCCTGAGGCCCGCGCCATCGTCCCCACGGTCGCCAGCGACAGATCTGCCCTTCCCGCGGCGCGGTGACCGGTGACGGATCCGCCCTTCCCGTAGTGGCAGGCGACGGACCTGCCCTCCCCGCGGTGGCCGGTGACAGATCCGCCCTCCCCACGGTGGCAGACGACGGATCCGCTCCGCCGCCACCACCCTAGCCGATGCCGCCACCATCAATGCCGCCACCGCTCTCACCGATGCTGCCGCCACCGCCGCCCTAGCCGAGGCTGCCACCATCGCCGGGAGTGGGTAGAGGGGGAGAGGGAGGAGGGAGAGGGCTGGAGAGTGAGAGGGAGATGGGAGGAGTAGGAGGAGAGATGGGAGGATGAGAGGGAGAGGGAGAGGGAGTGGGAGTGGCCGAGTGGGAGGATGGGAGGAGATCTAGTGGCATCAGGAGCTAAAAAGGTGGGTGGGCTATTTTTGCATGCTGATCACTTAACAGGTCCGCACGCGAAAATAGGCTCTGTTAAGAGGCTCGTCTGCGAAAATTGATTTTTCTGTGTGGTCATTTTAAAGAGTCGCATGCGAAAATAGAGCACGATTTTTACAGATGTGACCACTTATAGTTCGTCTGCAATCTAATGTGGGTCCCGTACAGGAAAATCATTTTTTACTAGTGTGTGATCTAAACAAATTAAATATCATCATGATCAATCTATCCTTAATTTACTTAATGTAGTCACTAATACTTGGCTTTGAGTTTTTAGATTGAATACACAAAAGTTCGTCCAGTTATTATTATATTACAACGGAATAAAAACAAACCTACATGTGCTTAGTCTCTTGAGGGCTCCAAATTTTGCACATGGTACTCTGAGAAGAAAAAGATCTTCATTTTTTTTTTACTGTGGTTTTGGTTAAAGTTGTAACGGTATATAATGGCTCGAAATATATATTAGAGCTGTTACATTTGTATGAGAAATGTTCTTATTTATATCTATGTAAATCGAACATTTCAAGAAACTCGAGTTATTCAGAAAAATAAACAGTGCATATGTTTGGCCTTCCATCCAAATGGACCAAATCATGACGGTTTAGACTAAAAGAAGAGTTACACAATTTATAATATACTAATTGTTTTTTTAAAAAAAAATTGCAGCTGAATTATAAGAAATCATAAGAGTAGCTAGGTTGATGGGTACAGCTTAATATTTTTTACTATTTAATTTCAGAATTATTACAACTTTCATTTATTAATGTTGAATTTAAAAAATATCCATACCTCTATTAATTGAAAAAGAAATAATAGATAATTAACAAATACAACAATCCATCTACCGGGACTCCATGCATGCCCTTTTATCATGTACTTCATTGGATTATTGTAACCGATTATTTTCCCCTCATCTATAAAAATAGTATGTTTTCTCATAAAATATTTCGGGTCCCTTGTTCTAAACTATTTGTTTAGTTTATTTATTCATGTATTTAATTTATTCTTATAATCGTGTAGATAATCTATTACAATAATGTAGTTAATAATCTGTTTTAAAGTGTCCTGAATTGTAGTGGTTTATAACATCTAGAAGAAGCATGCACGTCATCTGTTATTCTCTGTAGCTCATATTTATAATATGCAAAGCTATAGATAACTACACAAATTAAGGTCAATTGAGATGACTTATTGGTGTGTCGTCCCCTACAAGGATATGATCTTCATCTCTAGCTAAACCTTGCGTGTGAAAAAGCTTGACTAGCCATCGAGCTTAATTTCATTAATCAACTAGCTAGGGCTGACTAATGAGATGATTGATTATCCATCCATCCTAAAATATAAGTGATTTTAGATGATGTAATGTAACACATCCTAGTAGTACTATGAATCTGTACAGGAGTCTGTCCAGATTCATTAAGTACTAAGACGTGTTCCTGTCTAAATTTATAGGACTAGTACATGTTACATCCACCTAAAATATGTCTAGTACATGTTACATCCACCTAAAATATATCACCTAAAATATATCTATTATATTTTGGTACAGAGGGAGTATACACCTGGAAATGAGCCCGTCACTTCATTATCTCACTATCGTACGGCTGCAGGATTGAGATTAGCTACTAATTCCAAAAGAAGTCCACAAGCTTGCTAGCCTAGCTTGATTTTCTCTTTGGGAGTATACTAGTAATTAACTACTACAAATTTCACCATTTCACACTGCTATCCGGTTAATTTGACGCACGTTTCGCACGTGTCGTCAACGGTCTCTCAGCTGACTAGCGTTTCGTACGTACGGTCGTTAATTAGGTAAAGCGGGTAGAGATTAGTTTAAGGGGTTAATTACGCATCGGGAACAGTGCCAATGATACTTTTGTCAATAATAGAGCAAGTTTAATAGTATAGCCTACTACTAGCTTTAATTCATCTATAGTCAATCTAAAAGCCAATTCATATAATAATTGCTTACTATACTATTAGTATATGGTCCCACATATCATACACACATTACGTCTTAGAGTTTGTGGTACAGCTGGCTACAGATCTGTTGCCCGCTACTCATCTCTCTCATCTTTTATCTCATTAAAATATGCTTATAGCTGACTAATATAGTCTGCTACTGTACCTGCTCTAAGCAGGGTAAGTGGCACATGTATTGATAGCTTACTTAATCATTGTTGGGTCAGTGGTCACTTAATTACTTACTCCATCCAAAAAGAAAGTTACACCTTCGTCCCAAAATAAATTTATTTTTCACACATTCTATACATGTCAATATAAAATAAAAGGATTAGAATACCCTCACTTTATCAAATCCAAATACAATTATTCTCTCCTTTATATACTCTTAATGTATTTATCTCCTACTTTTACTGTGAAATCATTGTCATGATTAATATTTGTGATGAACAATTGGCTATGCAAATGATTTAATCAAAGAATTGGTTTGAGAGTTTGTGTGAATGTTGGTGTGAGTGCGTGTGACTAATGTGGGTCAGGTTGTGATATCTGTGCCCAGAAACGGTTGTTTTGTCTAATTGTGTGCAGGTGACTTGAGGTCAGCCTTGGTCAATGGTGAAGACCGGGACTATGCTCAGGGAGGAGCAGAGGTCTATTGCGGTCTGGATACCATGTGAGAAGGTGAGTAGAGTCTGGATTCTTGGAGGTCAAGTTCGGTCAACGGTGGGGATCGGGACTAAACTCAGGAAGGAGTTGAGGTCCAGACGGTAAAGTATACCGGGTGACGAAGTTGGATACAAGATGGCATACGGTGGATGGACATCGTGTGGGAGAGATCTTTGCAACGGGCTTCACGAGGTGTGCGTGCAAGTGCCAGTGTTTGCGAAGGGAATTGTAAAGTTGGAGTAGTATATGGTGCTACAGTACACGAGGTACTGTAGCGTGCAGGTATGCATACATGTACGTTGCTGTACATGTATGTGTGATCGATACATGCATGGTGAAGCATGTATGTGTGCATGATTGGTTGGCCGAGCAGCAGGAGAGCGCCTCGGTGGGCTTCGGTGGCTGTTGGCGGCATGCCAAGTCGGCCCAGGAGAAGCAAGGGCCCAGCTGGCAGCGAGTCGGAGACGGTCACGCGTGGACGTCAGCTTGGGAGCGAATCCGTTTTGGATTTCTGGTGCGGCCGGTTGTTTGCTGCACGTTTGGAAATTGTAAAACGTATGGAAACTGAAGGATGGAGTCCTATTGTGTATAAGAGTTCTACACCTATTTTGAGTAGGGGTTTTTGTGGTATAAATAGAGAGGGAGCGTGAGGCTTCCTGTATCGCTTTAGAGAGCAATAGAGTTGAGTTTTGGTTTAGGGTTTCGAGTTTAGTCGAAATTTTTGTAAGGAGTGCTGTTGTTGCACTTTGTAAACACAGAGAGAAGTAATAAAGTCGTCATCCACTTTAAGAGTTCTTCGATTTGTGTTTCACCGGGTTTCGGCGGTCTAACCGGCAACTCACCGGTGGTCAGACCGGCGGCATTGCGGCGGTCAGACCGGCGGGAGCGAGGCGGTCAGACCGGCTGCAGCGGCAGGTGCGGCAGGCGACTTCGGCAATCAGACCGGAGATTCAACACCGGTCAGACCGGCGGCATCCACTCGGTCAGACCGGCAGATCAATCTCGGTCAGACCGACTTCCGTCGATTTCGAGGGTAACTTTTATTTCCGCTAAAAGTTTTCGGTTTTTGGGTATAGGTTTTTGGGTATACCAACCATTCACCCCCCTCTGGTTGGCTTAGTTCTTGTAATTCGATCCTACATTTACCAACTACAATACAATGATTACTCAAAATTGAACTTGTTTTAGGACGAATAAGAGAAGCTAAAAATGAACTTATTCCACATTCTGTAGAAGTATATATTGTCTAGCAAATATTAAGGTTTGGAAAAAATTAATAATACCCTAACTAAATTTGAATTACTACTAACTATAAGGTAGATAGAGATACCTTCTTTCCTTAAAAAAAACTTTAATCACTTTCGTCAAAAAAAAATCACCTTTCTATGATACACTTAATTAATCACATGATCAATCCATTTAGAAAAATAAAACTGATAGCTGCTCACCAGTTAATTAGTGCTTGCTGGTAGCCAGTCGTTATTCTTGTTTTAAGGGGAAACTAAATGGGATGCCCAAACGATCTCGGACGTCGATTCTCCCCTAATCTCAATCTTGGTTGCGTCCATTTCACCATTTCAACCAATTAGTCGGTTTCCTTACCCGAGAGAAAACACTAAATTAGATTATAATTAATTAAGTATTAACCTTAATAAACTTAAAAATAAACTTATTTAAACTTTTGAAGGAACTTTTATATATATAGCTTTTTTTCATAAAAATCATCCCGATTAGTGGCTTGGGAAACGTCCCCGTGGCGTCAATTTTGATGCCTTATATAAGATACTTGGTTCAATCTTTTGAGAGATTTATAGAGGTCACTGAGAATGGAAGCTACGTACCTTTCTTCTTCTCTATCTTTTTGTTAGGAACAAGTAACTGCGATTTAATTATGTTCAGAATATTAATTAAATTTGGTCCTACGTCGTTTTGAGGCTAATTCTATCGAGCTGATCGTTGCAGTAACTCATTATTTCTTTGCAGCTGGAGCTGGGTCGGATCAGTGAGATGTTGAGCTCTTTTGTTTTATATACATGTCTTTTAACTCATCTACTTGCTCCTTGTTAATTAACTGATCAAATAGAGGATTATGTCAATGTCATTAGTCATCACCTGCCTGATTAGGACATTATACAGTAGTTATATATTGATAACATACAGATGTTACAAAGCTAGATATGCACCTTTTGATCGCCTGCCCATTATTCTGTCAACTTGTTCATCATGGTGTGTTCTATGTGTAGTGACAGTATAACTGCCAAATTACAGTAATCTAACGAATCAAACAAGGTATCCAGTAGGTAGAAATAAACACATCAAAGGCACCTGTGTGTCGCCTTCCTAGATTTTGCTTTCGTCAAACATGTATGTTAGTTTTGTCACTGACAAAATATATCATAATATGCTTAATAAAACTACAAATCCATTTTGGCACCGGTTGCAACTGTATGATATGAATTTACAAGCTCTGATTAAAATAAATCAATACACCAAACTTCTTTTTTTATAATAAGGCTGGGGCATTGGAGATTGAACTTTGGAAGTAGTACGGAAGTTTCAGAGATATTGCATCATAGGACGACAAAGAGAAGTGGAACCTTTTGCTTTGCAGAAGTTATTTCACATATATAAGTCATAACGAACTTTGGCTAAAAAAGGAGGAAGAAACATGACGAGATGTCAAAGGTGTGATCATGTAGTTGTCAAATTAAATGTGTATGTCAACATTTTGTTTCTTTTTGAAGTGGAAATGTATGGATCCACTTGATGAGACCACGAATAATTCGTGGAAAATATATAAAGATCCAGGACGGCAAAATTTCCGTGCTAAAATTATTTTGGAAATGTGGGTATGGAAATGGATGGTTCTAATTGTATTCATTAGTTCCAAGAGGAATTTCATTTTCATTAGTTCCAAGAGGAATTTCATTTTCATGTCGGTAGATTGGACGGTTCAGATCAGAAACCTCACTTTCTAAAATATTATTCCCACCTTTGGGCCTTTTCATGGTCAAATTCGTTAGAAAGAGATATTTCTCTGTTCAATTTTTGTCAATTTGACTATGATAAACGTCAGGACACGCCAGTATTTCTTCCGGTGTTATATATGTCCACAAAGTTATTCATTTTCAGAAATGTTGAAACCAGCAAATTTTTTTTAATTGGAGAGTAACAAACAAATTATTCATTTGAGTGTCATTCTATTCCATTATCTAAAAAAATTTGAGTGTCGGTTCTTCACAAAAAGAAATTCAATGAAAATGATACAAACAGAAGTCTGCATCAAATTAGATATGAACAAAAATATCAAAATCATCGGATACATCATAGCCTACTTTTGTTTATTACAGAAAATCCCGAAAATTGTTGTAAAAACTGCTGCCATATTAGGTCTATGCCAAGCAGAGCTTTTTCATGCCTGCCCACTAAGCCACTATATGTTTCAAAAGTTTGAGACAAGAAGATTAAAGAGGAGAAGCTTGACAAGTGCTATGTTGCATCATTCATAGGACGACAAACTGAAGTAAGTCTCCTTTCCTCTCTGATTTCTTAAGTAAAATTTGGGGTAAATTAAGCAGATATGGGCAAACAGATATAATGCTTCAGCTCCAAATAGATGCCCGCATTTTCGGCACAGCCTTTTATCTTTTTCCTGACTTCACACTTTAGTGGAATTTACAAACTTAAATTAGAAAATACTTCTGCATACCCAATCATGGACTTCTCAATTTGAGTTGCGAAAAAAAAAATAAATTCCGTGTCTTTACTAGCCAGATTACAACTGGGATGTGTGTTGGTAATTCTTCTAATATTTTGTACCACTGTTTTTTTCCCCTTCTTATTCCATGTACCACGGCACGTTAACAAATTAACAAAAATGTGAAGTTAGAAGATATATATCGTCTTTAAAAAACTCAGTGAAAATGATATCAACAGTTGATGGTCTACGTCATGCAAGAGCTTAGTTTAATAGACAGGTTGCATATGAAACAAATTAAAAGCTTTGGAACAGCAGTAATGGCAGATAATGATCCAAGGAACAAATTGGACATTTGATATATATATTTTTTAATTTCGCACACCTGTATTGTTTTCCAAATACAACTAGGCTCTTGATCAGGCTTGCCAGAATATATAAAGGATAATGACAAAGATCACCAACCGTCTCTGTCCTGCACTGTACTATCCTACACCCTATATCTAGCTAGCCAAACAGAAATAAGTTCATTGTGTTAGCTGAGAAACACAAAAACTAGGTTTAAAACTAACATGCTATCTTAAGTTTTTCAAATTAACCTAGTTATTTGAACACTAAACAACCAAAAGAACGGGGTGTATTACCGGCACTAGAGAAGTACCAAAAGATAATTTGTGGTATCTGCTGTGCCATTTTTAAAGGCATAAAAAGGCTAAAATTAATATTCTCTCAATCCCAAAATAAATACATTTATAGTTTTTCCCTAATTAAAACCATCCTAAATTTAACTAAAAAGAGAAGATTATTAATATTTATAGTGCCTAATAAGTAGACTATAAAAATAATTTCATAACAGATTTAATGATGCTCATCTGATATCAATTATTTTTATTTTTCCATTGGATTGGTCAAACTTAAGATGGTTGACTTAGCATAGAACCAGAAATAAACTTATTTCAGGATGGACAAAGCCAACAAGTAGTTGATGAAACCATAATTTTTTGTGTAACATCTGAACCGTAGTCTATAAATCACCTGCACCCAAATTCCAAATCCAAACCACAAACTCTCTTTTGTTGTGAAATACTCCCTCCATTCCAAATTGATCTACATATTTCATAGGTACACCAAGACAAAAAAAAACTAATAACTCTCTCATACTATATTTATTATAGCAACAAACTCGATACATGCACCATTCCCACTATTTCTTAGCCAATAGCAAATCAAGATATTGCATATGGGTTATAAATACTTGTGTGCATGCATCAATGTCCATTTACTCCAATGCACAAATAACGAATAGACTTAATGAATAAACACAAATATGTAGATCATTTAAGAATAAAAAAAAATATGTAGATCAATTTGAAATGAAGGGAGTAGTTTTTATGTGTCCATTCTTCAAACCCCCCCCCCCCCCGGGTCATTCTGCTTAGGACATCTCCCACAAATACAGTAACAGCATGTGTTTGAGATTTCAGTTCAAAATTTCCGAAATTTTGGACCCACCGGCACGAAACTATTGTTCCCGAAAATTTCATGCTTTTGTGGAATTTAGAAAAGAAATTATTAAATTCAGTCAAAATTTATTCAATTTTCAAATAATTTCGTTCCGGGAATTCGGTCGCCTGATACCAAAGTTGTAAACCCTGGTAACAACATCACAAAAGGTCGCTGACGTAACGCTCGAGTCAAGAACACAACAGCAATCACTTGTACAAAAACCGCAAGAGGCAATTGAATTCACACGAAAGAGATAAGCATGCTGTCACTGACGACGATGCTAACGTACTGTAATCTACTGCTGATTTTGCTCGACAGTAAAACAGCTTGATCGATCACAGTTTCAGAGAATACCCACTTGTCGCAAACCATGGGCGCATACGATCGATCGTTTGACGCCTGTCGCCAACACGGCTGACGAAGCAAATTTGTTGATGTCGCTGTCGGATTCAGAGGTCATGTTTTCAGTTATGCATCATCTTCAGTTTGTTCTTCAGCTTATTCGATCGATATCTCATATCTGTAAAGTGTGGTCGGTGACCTTTATTTTTTTTCTCCCCATATCCGTTCCTTCTGAAATCAGAAGCTTTCTCCGTCTGAATTGCAACATTCTTCTGGATTAATTTGTGCTGTAAGAACATGTTTTGGTGTCTGAACTCTGAACTCTGAAACCTGAAGCTTTCAAAGAGGATTCGGCTTAGCCGTCATCTAGTCGTAAACGCGTCCCAGCATGCTTGTGAAAAGACTTGCTGGTTGAAATGTTTTGTCCCTTGTTGACATGATAAGGAAAGATCAAAGGTTTGTCCTGTATGTTCTGTTCAAAGTGTGCTCCCAACATGTTTCCAAAGAAGCCAAGCCAACTCTAACAGATTGTCTACAGGACTGTTTCCAATTCTTTTTCTGTTTTTTTCCAAAAAGAAAATTTTGTTTCAAGATAACACCATAGGAAATGGAAGAAGTCCTAGTTTCCTGTCTTGAGAATTTTCAAGATGTATAATTCATGCAGCAGGAGTGTTATAACTATTTACAGTGCCATAGCTCATTGTCGTTGTGGAGGATAAAAATATAAATTCTGCATAATTAGTTCCCAATTATTTTACCATTCACTGATTCACAGGTCATCTTGTTTCCACATGACACCAAGAAGAGAGAGAGAGAGAGAGAGAGAGAGAGAGAGAGAAAAGTTGGAAGAATGTTAGGTGAAAAACCAGGCAGTGTTAAAAGTTGTCCATATTTGTGAAGAAGCCTTCAATTCTTGGGTCCAAGTAGCTACATAGAGGCATGTGGCACTACCACCCCTGAAATGGCAGATCTCTGTCCAAATCTGAAGAGTTTTGACTCAATTTTGATTTGGTTTCATCTTTGCATGCATGCATACATCCATCATCCATTCCATGCAGCCATATTGGTGGTTGGTGAGGAAAAAGGAGAGAAATTTCTCACACCCTCCTACTGCTTTGATTGGATTCCTTTCTTGTAAACTGCCTGAGTCATTGAGTCAGTATCAGATCAATTGGGTTTCTTCTTTTAGTCTGAATTTGGGGCATGTCAATATTAATTATAAGATTTCTTGACCTTAGGATCTGAGCTGCTAGGCCTAGTATGATAGCAATGTTGACCATCACTCTGGTTTCCCTCTCAAGATAATGACTTGTATATTTTGTTTTTGTTCTTTTTGACCTATGATATTCAGGGTTAAGTAGGGTGCAGTTAGCTGGTAGTAAAATTTTCCAACTAGGGGTTATGTTTGGTATGGAGCATATACTGAAGAGATAGAATAGTAGGTGAATGATTGATTTGCAATGCCCCAATCAATTTACCAAACCAATTTTGAGTTGATCAAACTGATTTGGTAGTAGTACATGTGCACTTATGCATGGACAAATCCACTTCAAATTTCAACTGGAGGAGAGTTTGACCAAGAACTGTTGTTTAACAAGCTAGCTACTACAAGTGTGATTTCTCAACAAAGTTCTCAAGGTACCTAATACCTGAAGGTACTAAGTTTTATACTAAAAAATATGATACCTCCTAATACCTTCTCATGAATGTTAAAATTACCTTTTTTTCCCTAGGGTTTTGCTTTTGATAGAGATAGTATATAAGAAAAAGAAAAGAAATGATGTTTGAACTCTTGAAAAGAATGGTAATTGAAGTTCAGAAAATGGAAGACCAAATATGCAGTTGGTCCATGTGCTATTATTGTAACCATCCAAAGTGCTTCTAAACGTATAAAATTAATGCAATAATGAACACTCGATGAAATTGTTTGTTTGAATTTTGTAAGTTTTCATCAATCACGTGGTAAAATTCAATCTTGGTAAGATGCGGCGATCTGTACCTAGGCCTAGGAGAGCATTAGTTATTCACACACATGCCTGACTTGAACAATCTTCTAAAAACACACGCACTATCACTACGAGTGTTGGTTCCAGCTGGTTCGTGACAGCAGCGGAGCAGAAGAAGAGAGCTTTCTCCGTGTTGCAGGTCAGAAATTCAGAGATGTTGCGGCTGTAGAAGGGCAAAGATTTCAATCTTGGCAGCTTTGATTTTCTCCTCTTTTCGCTGCATATCTTTGCGTCCTGGCACAACGGGTTTTCACCTGTAAGTTCTGACAGCTGATGCAGAGTTTGGTGAAGTTCCACTGATATTTAGTCTTGTGACAAGTGGAAGGCAAATCATGTTCATGAGATCACCTGAAAATGCCCTGCAGAGCTGCTTCTGCTCAATTTGGAAGTTCTTCAGAGAATGAGAATTCAACCAAATCTTGCAACTGAATGTTTGGTCCAAAAAGAAAAGTTTTGCATGCATAGGATACCAGATGAAGCTACTGATGAAATCATGAAACCTGATCTGAATAATCATTTCCTTGTATTGTTCAGGTGAAGTCTCATTGTCATAGAAACCAAAAGGCAGATGGCTGTAAGCCCTGCAAGAATCTTTGGTTGGCTATCAGATGCAGCAGCCTAAGTAGTTATCACACAAACTAAACCTAATATAATCGGATTTATTTCGGTTCTTGTGAAGAAAATGCTCACGCATGCACCTACCGAAAAGGGCGTGTGCCACAGTACTTAGACACAAAACTAAACTGAAAGTCTGAAAACCAGTTTAGTTTGGTCATGGCCAACGACGACTCTGACTCTGACAACCGCTTGCATACGCACTCTGAAACCGTGTGTTTTGTTTATGCGGCAAATTGCTGACCTGACCAAATCCTCTTGTCGCATTTGGGAGTTCTCACTGATTTGGTTATGCACTAGTGGTTAATTAGTTCGCTCAAATATGTATTTCCTTTTTTTTACTGCTTAAATGAGTAGCATGGGATGTTCAGTGAAGTTAATTTATTAGAGAGGTTATTCCTGACAGGTTAATTAGATTAAATTGTGAAAATTCCATGGAAGACGTTGGCCTTGTGGTTGATGAGAATCAAAATCCAATCTTTGCCCATCTAACACCTACTACCTGCTTCTTTCATTTTCTCGCCTTTGTTAATTAGTGTTCACCGAAGATAAACAACTAGGTATTTGGTGTTGATAGGGCATATACACACTACTTTTTGCAAGAATACATTGTTTAGGAGTTTGAAAAACGTAAAAATAAAAATTCAAAATGAGGAATTAGAAAAGAACAAAACCTTAATAAAAAATAAAGAAATTTGAGTTAGGACACAACTAAAACTTGTAAACTACTTACAACAATGTGGAACGGAGATAATATATTATGAGTATGGTTACAATTTTACTTATGACAAACTCGATTTGAGAAAAAGAACTCGGCCATTTTACACTCTACTAGAAGCAACGTCGTCTACCTAAGAATTGCTCTTGTGAGTTGGGCCATTGTTTGGTAGGTCAGGCTTAACACTAGCTATTCTGTAACGGGATAACGAGTATAGGCCCAGTTGTTTTTGCCAGACTATCTAACCAGGATTTGGGCTTTCCAGACATGCATGTACAACCCAACTTTTGTTAGATGGGGCATGTACACACTTAGGCCGGCGGAAGGCTACCGATCAAAGTAGCCTTCCGCCGGGGTAAGTGTGCACGTGCCACAGCTGGTGTCGCTGGGCCGGGCGCCGTTCCACCACGGCGTCGAGGCGGTGGGACACACGCACGGGGCCGCCGCGCGACGAGTTCGCCCCTTCCGTGACGGATCAGCTCGCCGAGGCGCGGGCGTCCAGTTCGATCGACCTCACCGCGACGGCCAGGCCAGCCTCCAGGCCGAGGCACGCCGGCGCCGGGAACGATCGAGGTCGCGGCGTCCGGTTGGCGGCCGACGTGGGCCTACTCTCTCGGCGGCGGATTTAGGAAAGATTGCTTAGTTCGTGACCGACATAGATTCGGTGTATGCGTGCTCCACGATTTAAAAGAAAGACCAACACCCGGTGAAATCGCACCAACAGAATCCGAGACACGAACACGATGAACGCCACCGTTGCATCACCGTCGGAGCCCGCCGCCGCCGTCACCGTCGCATCGCTAGACGAGCTCCGCGAGGTGGCCGAGGATGATCCCCGCGCGTCGGAGGACGGGGGGCTGCGCGTGGCGGTCACCGGCGTCCCCGTCAGCCAGGCGGAGGAGCTGCACGCGCTCGTCCGCGACCACGTCGAGGCGAAGCTCTGGAGCGTCGGCGTCGGCGACGAGGCCGACGCCGCCATGGCGGCGCTCAGGTCCGCGGCCGACGGCGCCGCCCGCCTCGTGGGGCTGAGCCGCGCGCTGGACGCCGTCGCGGCCGGACACGGAGGACGGAGCCCCGGCGCCGGCCACGGTGCCCCGCGTCACGCTGCTGAGGGAGCAATTGTTGCCATTGACCTCCTCCCATCGGCGTCAATCCACTATCGCGCGAAGCCACGTCATCAGCCTCCCTCACTCATTCTCCTCTATCGCCAACGTGCACATGCAGATCTCAATTGAACGTCTTCCTTACCAGCAGCCGTAATTGGAAAAAAAAATAGAACTGACACGTGGGTCCTACGTTTATAGGTATTTTGGTCTATATGATGACGAAAAATATAACGATGATAATATGATTTGTAGATATTCGGATGACAAGTGTACAAATAGATGAATTGTAGTAACATTTATCTGAATCAGCATATTTGCAATAACATGGATCCAATTAAACAAAAATTGGGTTACACATTACGTTACGATGAATTGGAGTAATATCTGGCTTCCCAACTTGAGACCTCGAGGATGTGGATAACAATGGGAGGATCCTCGAACGGGATAGTCATCCCCAACAGGGCAGCGATCCGTGCCCTCGTCTTCTCCGCCGTCCGCCGGAAGTAGGCCATCGAGTACTCCAGCGACTCCGGCGACGTCCATCTGTCGCCGGAGTACCGATAGTAGCTCAGCGCCTCCGCCTGCCTCCCTATGTCCACCGCCTCGACGACAGCAACGACGTACTTGCGCGGGAGGAACGGCGGCGGCCGTTGGGTGGACACGTCGCGGGCCAGCTCCGTCAGCAGCGTGATGCGGGGCCCCGTGGCCGGCACCGGGACGCCGTCCTCCGTGTCCCTCACGACGGCGTCCAGCGCGCGGCTCAGCTCCACGAGGCGGGCGGCGCCGTCGGCAGCGGACCTGAGCGCCGCCATGGCGTCGACCTCGCCGACGACGCTCCAGAGCTTCGCCTCGACATGGTCGCGGACGAGCGCGTGCAGCTCCTCCGCCTGGCTGACGGGGACGCCGGTGACCGCCACGCGCAGGCCCCCGTCCTCCTCCGACGCGCGGGGATCATGCTCGGCCACCTCGCGGAGCTCGTCCAGCGATGCGACGGTGACGGTGGCGGCTGGCTCCGACGGTGATGCAACGGTGGCGTTCATCGTGTTCGTGTCTCGGATTCTGTTACTGCGATTTCACCTGGTGTTGGTCTTTCTTTTTTAAATCGTGGAGCACACTCCGAATCCGAGTATATGTCCCTCTTTTTCTTTTTTTTCTTTGACCTAACAACAAACCGTCTCGGTTCATCCCCCGAAAAATCCTGAAATATCTCGCCATCAAACGAAACCGTCCGCGTCAAGATGGATCTGGACCAACCCCAGACGATGCCCACCTCCGGCGGCGGCGGCGACCGGCTGAGCGCGCTGAGCGACGGCGTGATCGGCCACATCCTGTCGTTCCTCCCGGCGAAGGAGGCGGCGCGCGCGGCGGTGCTCTCGTCGCGGTGGCGCCACACGTTCGCCGCCGTCCACACCGTCTCCCTCGTGGAGCCCGACCCCCCCGTCGTCGACCACTACGAGCTCGCCAGGTACAGCCCCGGGTGGGGCCCGCCGCCCGACCCCAACCAGCCGCCGCCCTTCACCAACGTCGTCAGCGCCGCCCTCCTCGCCCGCCACCGCCGCGCCGCCGTCCCGCCCCTGCGCGCCCTCCACGTCTCCACCGTCGGGTACTGCAGAAGTGACGCCTCCCTGGTGGATCAGTGGATCGCGTACGCCGTCAACCAGGCCGACCCCGCCGTTGGCCTCGACCTCGACCTCCGCCTCCACCGCGAGCCGCTCTGCGACAAGGCCTACTCTCTCCGCCGCCGCCGCGGCGCGAGCGCGGATCACGCAGACCAGGACACCGACGATGACGACGACGACGAAGATGCGAGCCGCAAACGGCGGCGGCGGTGGCGGTCGAGGTCGAGGTCCCCCGTGCGATATGCGTCCATCGAAGATGCCAATCTGGGTCTGAGTCCACCGTATATGTATATCCCGCGCTCGCCGTTGCTGTCGCCGCCGCCGCCGCGTCGGAGCTGTAGTCCGCAGGGCTGTGATGAGGATGACGACGACGACGACGACGAAGACGTCATCTCCTCCGACGAGAAGTCCACGAGGGGATACGACTACACCCCGGCGGTGCACGCCGTCCCGAGCGGGCTCTTCTCCTGCGCGGCGCTGCGCTCGCTGTCGCTCGGCCACTGCCTGCTCGCGCCGCCGGCGGCCATCGCCCTGCCGTCCCTCGAGACGCTGCTCCTCGCCCGCGTCTCCGACGCCGGGAGCGACGTGCAGCGCCTCATCTCCGGCTGCCCGCGCCTCGCCGACCTGACGCTCGAGGCCTGCGCCACGGTGACCGCGCTCACCACCGTCGCCGGCCTCCGCAGGCTGGCCCTCCGCTGCTGCCACGCCCTGCGCACCGTCGCCGTCGACGCCTCGCCGGGGCCGCCGCGCCTCCAAGCGTTCGAGTACAGGGGCTCCGTGCCGGACGACACCTTCCTCACCATCCACGGCGGCGCTTCGCTGACGACCGTCGCCTACTGCAAGATAGACATCTGCGGCGAGGAGGTCACGTCGTCGTCGGAGCTCGCCAAGCTCAGCGCGTTCCTCCGCCTGTTCGCCGGCGCGAAGCACCTCCACCTCGAGTCCGCCCGCCTCGGCTCCGGCCTCGACGACGCCGCCGCGTTCGCGACGCTCCCGACCTTTCAGCCCTCTCCCACCTCGAGCTAAGAGGATACCTCCCCAACGACGACGACGACGCCATCTACGCCGCGCTGACCATGATCCTCGAGCGCGCCCCGAACCTGGAGACGCTGTCGCTCGTCTTCCACCCGGAGCCTCTCGACGGCGGCGACGACGCCATGCTGCATATCACGTACTACAAAGAGGAGGAGCTCTACGACAAGCACCTCCTCAGCTACAACCGGCACAGCGTCCTAGCCGCGCCGACGAGCGGCGGCGGCGCCATGGCGCCGGCCTGCCTGAGGAGGCGGGTGAGGGAGATCAACCTGGTGCACTACCAGGGCGGCGCGGCGCAGAGGACGCTGGCCATGTACCTGCTCCGGAGCGCGGCGGCGATCGGTGAGCTCGGGTGCGAGCTCGCCATGGGGCCCTTGTGGATCCAGGACGAGCTGGCACGGGAGCTCGAGGGCTGGGTGATGAACAAGGCGGCCATTGTCAACATCGGTTGATATGATGCCGCTTTGCGCAACCATGCATCGATTAATTTGATCTTGTCCAGTTTGATTTCTTTCTTTTGTTCGAAAGAGGGTTTGTCTTTGGCTGTTTTCGTCCTTGTCGATGTAGGCCGAAATTTTAATCCATTGTTTAGAAAATATATGGGTTTGTCTATTTGCTGCCACAATTCTTATTTAGTTGACTATTCTTATTTAGGGTCCGGGGTGGGGTGGGGTGGGGTGGGGTGGGGAGGGGGAGGGGGAAGATGGGGGAGTTTGCCGACTTTAGAGGGATGGCCGTGGGAGGCGGCAGCCCGGCGGTGGGCGGCGGATCGGGCGGCAAGGCGGCGGCGGCGCCGCCGAAGCCGCAGGGCTGGAGGACGGCAGCGGGCCAGTGTAACGGGGCTGGAGGACGGCAGCGGGCCGGTGTAGACGGCGGGGGCAAAGCGGAAAGAGTGGTAGTTGAAGGCGGCCGGTGGTGGCGCCCTGCCGCCGGCGACAGGGAAGACGACGGACAGCTTGCCGCCGTCGGCTTGAGGCAAAGGAGAGGAGGGGGAGGGGGGCCTCATCGGCGCCGTTGACACCTTTCGGCCAGCCGGCGAGGCCGGGCGGCGGCGCGCTGGGGCAGCGGTGGCGGCGGAGGCGGGGGAAGCGCTAAGGAGCGGCGGCGTGAGGAATCGGGAGAGGAGAGAGGATTTTTAGGGTTTGGTTGTCTACACGAATCTTAAAGCAATCGAATGGTCTAAAATTTCTAAGATCTGTGAGGGGGTTTTCTGTCAAATGATCTATAGACAGGCCCTATAAAGTTTGGTCTCAATACTGGATTTGTTTTATGAGGCTTAGAGATGCAAATCACTATTTCTTTGATTATGGATTTGACTTATTATAACCTTTTGATTCTGTACGTTAATAAATTTCCCGAAAATTAATATGCCGTACAGCCATAGTGGTCTCCTCTACTGTTTTTGGGTCAAACAAGTGTTATATGATAAACTTCTTCATTTGATTTGCTGCGGGCAACACGTCCATAATGCTATAATAATAATAATACAATATGTTAACGCCGATTATGAAGTCTAATTACTGCAAAAGGTAAAAAGTATCGAATAGAAAAAAGGGGCAAGTAATGTTAAATGGTGTGACCTTTTCTGATTTTATCTAGAAAAAATGTCCGTGCTTTAAGATGAAATTTTAAACGGGGCAAGTAATGTTAAACAGGTGAAAACTATTTTAATCTTATTATTATTATGTCGAGTTAAGATGAAATTCACTGTGTTAAATTCGCTTGGATATATATTTTGTTAGAAAATCGTAAGCTGCAATTAGGTGTCCGATCGTCTCAAGTTAGTATGTGAGTTTTTAAAGAGATTTCTTATACAATTTCTTCTGTATTTCTAAAAGCGAACGAACTTAGAAACTGGCTCAAATACAGATTTGTATTTTCAAAAGCGAATGGACTTAAAACCGACTCATACGCAGATGCCGTACTAAAATACCAGCAAAAACATCTTTATTTTTTATAATAGTAGAGAAAGAGATAGAGATAGAGAGATATGTGTGCAGTAGCTTGATTGAATATTTCTCTGATTAGGTTTTTGTATTTCTCTTGGCAACCGTGATCGATCGGCTACTGTTGCTGATCGTCTTGTTGCACGTGTGGATTTTCGATATGTGGGTAGTAATAGATCTCGGCTTTGATATCCTGATCTTTTTTTTAATCTTTCTGGAACACGTATACCCGGCAGACCGTATTGGATTGAGTTTCTGATGAACACGGTAGGAATTCTTCTCGATACAGTGTATGCGTGTAGAGAAAAATCGACAATGGTATGTCGTGCTGCTGGCCGGCCTCGGCACACGGCAACACAACTGACTGCTGCTGGTTGGTGTTGATATAGGTGCGTGACAACAGGTCCCAAACCGTGTTGCTGAACAGATCGTATCGGCAAGATGACAACTTCGCGGTGGCAGTTGGTTCGTGACAATGCACAGCACGAAATACAATCGGCTGAAGTCACTGATCCGAACAAGCAAATTTTCTTAGGGAAAATCCAACGTTTAAAGCTCATACATGTGGGACACATAAATAGTTAAATTGACAGTGATAATGTGCGAGACGGATTTGGACACGACGACTTACCAAGCCACCGGCAAAAACATCTTCAATTTTTATAATAGTAGAGATAGAGATAGAGATTTGTATTGCTTTGTAAACTTCAGCATACCCTTCTCTTTCTCCTCCGAAACCACGTCACCACCTACTTTATCTTTCTCCTCTGAAACCACCTCTAGACTCTAGATGTCACTATCTCCTTACACACAACACAACATTAACACATCGACAAATGGATTTAATAGACAAGATTTCAATGTGGTAACACTTTGAGTGGGTTGAAGCACCTAATGGATTTAAGCGGTTTGGATATAGATGGAGAAAGATTTGGTTTGGTTTGGTTTTGGCTGCAAAATTTCACTCTCAAATTGGATTCCGCTCATGGATGGTTTGGATATATATGGAAAAAGGTTTGCTTTGTGTTTAGGTCTTGTTACAAAATTTTAGCTACTGAGTTGTCCCCAAACACTTCATCTTACTTGTTGAGGAATCGTCTGATGAGGAATCATCGCCAGTAACTTTCCATTTTCCCCTCGTGGGGGTTGCCAACTGTCTTGGATTTACATTGCCGATGTCCTCAACTTCCTCCACCGTCTCCTTAGCCACCTAGACATTGATTCTGCAATTCTTGCAGGTATCTACCTTGTCGGTCATCGCATCCCTTTCCACTCCTTCCCGACTCCTCCAAGTAGACGTCACTAGGACCCTCCCTACCCTGAGCATCTACGTACGTTGTGTCAATTCTGCCTCCTCTACCTAGGCCACTACCAAAGGGACACATCGGCCTGACTTCTCCTCTTGGATCTATGTTATACTTCCACCACCACCACTCTCAACAATAAATAGTATCCTTTTGATGTAGCCCAACAATAGTATCCTTTTATGTAGCATGAGTGTCTATCAAGGGCTAGATAATAATAAATGATTGCCTTTGAATTGTATTTCCTGTAGCATGGGTGTCTATCTAGTCCAATAAATGATTGCCTTTGAATTACATTTCCTCTTACAACTCTCGTACGGTGACTTGGAAAAAAACTGCAAATTAATGTACTTTTCTTTTACGACCAAATTAAAGAACTTGAACTAGCTACGTCGTCTTAAAACCCCTGGAAATCAAATTTGTTTGGAATAAGGTCACCTGACGTCCCTCAACTTTACGTCGAGTTTGTCTGAGGTCCTTAATCCACAATACCGAAAATCTCTACCCCTCAACTATCATAAACCGTGCACAAAAGGTCCCGAGGCAGTATTGACCTAATTTTTCCCGGTTTCGCTGATGTGGCATACAGTAGGCCCTACATGTCATTGTCCTCCCTTCTCTTCTCTTCTCTCTCTTTTCTTCTTCTCTTTCCTTTCGTCTCCCTGATCTCTTCTCTACTTCAGCGAGACTGCAGGCGGGCGGGGCGGCGGGCGAAGCAGGCAAGGGGCAGCGCGCGCGGAGCAGCGGCGGCGGCGGGCAAGCACGCAGTGGATAAGTAGAGTAGAATAGTAGAAGATGAATGCATGCCAGCTCCCTCACGCTAATTAAGCCAATCCCAATCCTAATCCTAATTCCTACGTGCCCTGCACTATTTGTCCATACCTTCATCATTTTGCTTACTAATTGGCCCAACCAAATCTTTGCTTTGTTTCCCCTACCTAAGCTAATAATAATCTAGCTAACGCTCCCTCACTCTCAAAGTTAGCCTCATCAATTAGCAGCGTGAGGAGGATACAGATCAATACATGGCGGCGGGAGCAGCCGTGCACGTCGTCAGGCGGCCGCCGCTACAGATCAGCCGGTGGTGTACACGGTGTGGAAGAGGTCCAGCATAGGCTTCCAGGGCACCGATGGCTTCTCCGTCTACGACTCCGCCGGCAAGCTCGCGTTCCGTGTCGACAAAACTACTACCACCGCCGCAAAGCTTTCGCCGGCGACCTACTGCTTAAGGATGGCCACGGCCCACGGCACGCCTCTTCTCTCCCTCAAGCCACAGGTCAATCATCTTTCCATTCACTTCATTAATTCTTTTCTAGCTACTCGTATATCGCTTTAGCAGCAGCCTGTTTACTGATCGATCAGATCATGAGTTTAGTTTACTAGTTTGGAATCATGTATCTTAAGATCAGCTCAGCGTGGAGGAGTTCATCGCGCGGTACATCCAGCTAGCTGCACGCGCCACACGTCAGGGACGCCGTCGCTGCACTCGTGCTCGACATGTTCACCGCGCCCATAGTCGACGTGGCGTGCGACCTCGGCGTGCTGTCCTACGTGTTCATGTCGTCCACCAGCGGCCAGCACCATGCTCGCGCTCATGCTGCACCTCCCCGTGCTCCACGAGCGCGTCACCGTGGAGTTCGACGAGGTGGACGGGGATGTGGACGTGCCTGGCCTGCCGCGCCTCTGCCGCCAGCGTCCATGCCGTGCCGTGCCCGATGGTGGACAAGAAGAGCCCCAACTACACGTGGTTCGTGCGCCTCGGCGACCGCTTCATGGACGCCACGGGCATCATCGCGAACACCGCCGAGGCGCCGACGAGCTCGAACCGGCCGGGTCCCCTCGCCACCATCGCGGACAGTCGGTGCGTGCAGGGGCGAACCGCATCTCCGATCTCCCCGACGACCTCATCCAGCGCATCCTCCACTTCGCGCCGGCGAGGGAGGCCGCGTCCACCGGCCTCCTCTCCTCCCGCTGGCGCTCGCTCTGGCGCTCCACCGGCGCCGTCAACCTCGCCGTCCTCGTCCGCCGCCGCGACGACTTCTTCTCCCTCCGCGACGCGTTCGTCCGCTCCGCCCACGCCGCGCTCGCCGCCGCCGCCGGCGGCCACGTCAGGAGGCTCACCATGCACGTGGAGACGGAGCGCCTCCCCGTGCAGCTGACGGCCGACGCGTTCCTGCACCGCGACGCGGAGGACTGGGGGAGGAGGCACGACGTGGTCGCCGGCGTCGTGTCCCACCCGGCGGCGCGCCGCGTCGAGGAGCTCCGCGTCGCCGCCGTCAGGTCCGCCGACGGGCCGTCGTCCGACAGGGAGGTCACGGAGATGGAAGAAGGGGAGTTCCACCTCTCCCTCGGCGGCAGCGGCGGCACCCAGCCGTCGACGGAGACGCTCCGCGTGCTCGACCTCACCGGGTGCGGCGGCGTCTCCCTCCCCGCCGGCGCGGCGCTCCCGCGGCTGACGACGCTGCGGCTGCGGCTGTGCGTCGTGCAGGTCGAGGACCTGCAGGGCGTCGTCGACTCCGCGCCGGCGCTCGCCACCGTGCACCTCGAGTCCGTCTTCCTCGCCGGGACGAAAGAAGACGGCTGCTGCGCCCGCCTCCGCTTCCCCGCGGCCACCGCGCTCGTGCTGGCCAAGTGCAGGGGCCACGGGAGCCACCACAACGGCGACGACGACGCCAGCGACTGCGAGGGCGCCATGGAGATCGACGCGCCGAGGCTCCGATCGTTCAAGTACACGGGGCTGCCCCGGCGGTTCTCGCTCATCTCGCCGGCGGCGGACATGGAACGCGCGGACCTGCACTTCCTCCACGACGACGGGCCTCACCACTACCGCGACACCACCGCCGTGCTCCGCGCGCGCTTCTGGCGCTTCCTCCACAACTTCCGCGGCGTCAAGTCCCTCAAGCTGAAGGTGACCTACCTCAAGGCGATCGCCGTCACCGGCAACGGCAAAGGCATCCTCCTCCCGCCGCTCCATGGCGTCGAGCGCCTCGACGTCGCCGCGCTGCACGACCCGGCGAGCGAGACGTCCACGGTGGCCATCGCCAACCTGCTCCGCTGCTGCCCCAACCTCCGCGACCTCGTGCTCCGCCTCAGCACGGTGCCGCCGGATTCCACCAAGAACGGCGGCTACTGCCGCGACGTCCTGCGGAGGCGCTGGCAGGCGGACCTCGACGAGTCGGTCCACCGCCTCGCCCGCCGGCGAGGCTGGCCGAAGCCGCCGCCGCCGCCGCCGCCGACAAAGATCTCCTGCATGAACCAAAGCCTGGACGATGCCGGCGGTGACATCCATGGATTGAGCGGCCGATCCTTCGCCTGCTTGCGAAGCTCGTTGACAAGGGTTGGGATCCAGTTCCGGAACGACGAGCGCAGCTGGCTTGGCGTCTCGCTGATCAAGTTCTTCGCGGAGAACGCCATTTGCCTCGAGGAGATGCGCGTCGATGGAGGGAACGAGAGGATGCGCGATCACATCAATCGTAGGGTTGAGAGATGGATCGTTGAGAGTGGCATGCGATGCTTTAGAGTGTTACCGCTTGAGCGGCGATGAAATTAGGAGAGATGGATTATTGCAAACTTGCAAGTGACTGAAATTAATCAAGGTCTTGATAAGTTGTGTGTTGCAAATAAAATGCGGGTTTTTTTTTTCTAGCTTGTTATCTTCAGTGATAAAAGAATGTCGTTTTAAATTGGTGTAGTACAAAATATAGATTTTGGATATACCAAATAATCAAAATGACATATATAGCCAAATTTGTTATGAAGAGAGCTTTCATAACATTACGCTTGTGTGTAATTAACTACATTTTAGTTCATGTTAAAGAATTGGTGAGCATTGTTATTTACTGCCTCTATCTCAAAATATAGCTACTAAAGTGTGTTTTGAAACTAATGATTAGCCGCACGTAAAACTAGAAACATGATTAACATATGATTATTGAGTACTAATTACTAAAAGCTAGCAAAATAAATTTATTTGATTTTTTAAAACAACTTATGCATCTACTTACTCATCCCAACGAGTCACAAACATCACTCGATTAATTTGTTTAGATAGTTTCTCATCTCAACCAATCATACTTATTTCTCACCTCAACCTTATTTTTTTTTAAAAAAAGGTATATATATAGGGACCACATATACATTTATAGTATAACTTCTACGTAACTTTGAAAAATCCCTCTATAACATAGTAGTTTCCGTGAAATGGAGGTTGTGGGAACAAATCCTCTCACATGTGTGTATGCCTTGACTTTTTTTCCTTCTTTACACGAATCTTAAAACAAATCTAAAGGTTCAAAGTTATATGAAAGTTACATAGTACAAGTTACAATGTAATTAAATTACGATTGCATTATAATTACATATGTTCAAATTTTGGGAGAAAAATAATCGAAAAATATAGAAAAAATGTAAATATATATTTATATTTTATGATGAATGTATTATTGAGTTTGAAGCACATGGCACGTCCTTTCAAAGTAACTCAGAGACATATGCACGATTCAAAACCTAGTGCCATGGTAACTCCTTCCGTTACCTTGGTAATTTCTATATTTTAATTTGTTTAGAATGTGATTTGTTAGGTTCTAGGGGAACCTAAAACTACATATTGCTAAGCCTGAAACTGCAGTGCTATGCAATTTGCAATTCAGTTCATTGTTGTTACTGCAATTTTGTTGTTATATATATATCTGATTTTATTGTCTTTTTATATAAGTTTGAATATTTTTCTAGAGATTTTTATATATTTTTATGACTCAAAAGTCTATTTCATGTAATTTTGTTGGTTTTTGTAAGTGAGAATAGTTTATTGTGCAATCATTCAAGAGTGATAAGTAATATAGTATGAATTATCTAGTGATGAGAACCGTATCAGAAAAACTACTCAACATCAGTATTCCGTAGACACGGGATAAGTACTACCAGTAAATATCTCTCACTCCCCACACTTTCTATTCAACCTTATCCTCTCATCTCTTCCCCTTCCCTCCTCTCTCTCTCTCTCTCTCTCTCTCTACCACCCTCATGGAGCACGGAGGCGACGAGGTCTTGTGGGATGGCGCATCGGGCGTGGAGGAAGCTGACATCACCGCCACCGCCATTGCTGCTGGTGGAGGTGTGGGCGGAGTAGAGGAGGAGATCGTGAAGCTGTTAGTGAGGTAGGTGCCCAATTAGCACATGATGGAGGCGGAGCTGCCCATCACATTTCAGGAGGTGGCCATTGTCGACGAGGTCACTGTCATCAAGGACAAGAGACCTCTTGTGGTGTGGATCCGTACACCCAGATCTAGGCTCGCGACCTCCAAGCTCCTACGTTATCTAGTTCTACATTTGATTTTGGGTTCTGCATGTTCTATAGGTGTTTCTACAGCTATGTTGGCTTTTTTCCTGGAATATATTTCCTTTATTAGTTTTTATTCAACTCTCTCTTGATAAACACATGATTTTTAGTTCTTTATTACGGTGACATTTTAGTGGTATCATCATACTTTGGTACTTGTAGGTATCATGGCTGATACCCAGGTATCAGACATGGTACCAGTAGGTACCATGCTTAGTACCTGTGGTATCATGGCTGGTACCCATAAGTATCAGACCTGGTACCGGGCACCTGTAAGGTATCAGGTAGCATGGCTGGCTGCAAGGTATCAAGTATCAAGCACCACACGTCTTCTCTCCTCTTCTCCCTTCCCTAGCCTTGATCCTTGTCTCCTATTGCTATCACAACCAAAGTCCTCTCCTGCTCTGGATGGGGGAAGTCCTGCTCGGAGTAGTTGCAGGCGTCGCCGGCGAGGTATCGCGTGCGGAGTAAGGTTCTGGCCAGCCGGAGGAAGGAGCACTCCTGCTCGAAGTAGTTGCGGCGGCGCGGCGCCGCTGGCGAAGCGCAATACCAAGCCGGGTTCTGCTTGGGGTGGAATCGCGTGGACAGCGTGGGCCTCAGTCAGAAAAAGATACATATTAAATCTGTCGGGGGATTTAGTTATCCCGTGACTACCACTTTGCAATGAAATCCTATACAGTAGCTGCCCTCGAACCATATACATTGGATTGTCATCGGAGGGTTGAAAAAACTTACTAAATTTTTTGAAACTTTAGGCGCCTAAAATCTACACACTCACTAGAAATATACATGTTTGTCCATATGAAAATTATACCATTAGGGTTTTATGTGAAAAAACCTTTTGTATTTGAATATCAAGATACTCGTAGAGGCCGTAACAATTAAGGAAATATATAAGGATACAGAAGGTAGATGTTAAATTTGTACCCTAAGCTAGAGACCGTGAGAAATAAACATAATTTTCGTAGGTTGTCCAATTTGTTTTAGAAATTCGAGTACAAACTACAAAGAGGTGTACTTCAATTTTCGTAAAACAAGGGCACTCGTATATTGGTGAGAAAGGTCACCGTAAATCCTAGAAGTTCCCAACTCGTATCGAGAAATTAATTAAGGTAACGAAGATCTCGCGACCAACCCCAGATGGCCATCACCTCCGCCGCCGGCTGCGGCTGCGGCTGCGGCGGCGACGGCGACCGGCTAAGCTCGCTGAGCGACGGCGTGATCGGCCACATCCTGTCGTTCCTCCCGGCGAAGGAGGCGGCGCGCGCGGCGGTGCTCTCGTCGCGGTGGCGCCACACGTTCGCCGCCGTCCACACCGTCTCCCTCGTGGAGCCCGACGCCCCCGTCGTCGACCACGACGAGTTCGCCGGGTACAGCCCCGGGTGGGGCCCGCCGCCGAACCCCAACCCGCCGCCGCCGCCGTTCGCCAGCGCCGTCAGCGCCGCCCTCCTCGCCCGCCACCGCCGCGCCGCCGCCGTCCCCCTCCGCGCGCTCCGCGTCTCCATGGCCGGCTACGCCCACAGGGTCTCCCCCGCGGTGGACCAGTGGATCGCCTACGCCGTCAACCAGCCCGCCCCCGACGGCGTCGAGCTCGACCTCCGCCTCGGCCGCCCCTCGCTCTGCCACCGCGACTACTCCCTCCGCCGCCGCTCCGCCGCCGCGATCGACGAAGATGCGAGGCCGAGACGGTGGAGGACGATGCCGCCCGAGGACATTCTCTTCGAGAGCCCTAGCAGCGGAGAGGAGGATCACGCCGACGACGAGGACGACGACGACGTCCTCTCCGACGACGGCAAGAAGGATCCCATGGCCGTGTACAGGCGGCGGTTCGAGCCGCAGGAGTACAGCGTGCCGAGGGGGCTCTTCGCCTGCGCGGCGCTGCGTTCGCTGTCGCTCGGCTCCGTCCGGCTCGCTCTGCCGGCGGCGGCCATCGCGCTGCCGTCCCTCGAGACGCTGCTCCTGGCCGACGTCACCGAGTCCGACCACGAGAGGAGCATGCAGCGCCTCATCTCCGGCTGCCCGCGCCTCGCCGACCTGACGCTCGAGGCCTGCTACGCAAAGGCCCACGCGCTCTCCGTGGCGGGGCTCCGGCGCCTACGCAGGCTGGCTCTCCGGTGCTGCCACGGCCTGGACACCGTCGTCCTCGGCGACGACGACGCGTCGCCACCGTCGGAGCTCCAGGCCTTCGAGTACCGTGGCGAAGTGCCGGACGACTTCTTCCTCGTCACCACCACGAAGCACGGGCACGGCGTCTCTCTGGAGACGGTCACGGTCGCCTACTGCAAGATCGACATCTGCGGCGACGAGGTGACGTCGAGGTCGGAGCTCGCCATGCTCGGCGCGTTCCTCCGCCGCTTCGCCGGCGTCGAGCACCTCCACCTCGCGTCCGCTCGCCTCGGCTCCGGCCTCCACGACGCCGCCGCGTTCGCGACTCTCCCGGACCTGTCGACCCTCCGCCGCCTCGAGTTAGGAGGATGCCTCCCCGACGACGACGACGACGACGGCACCATCTTCGCCGCACTGATCAGGCTCCTCGACCTCGCGCCAAACCTGGAGGCGTTGTCGCTCGTCTTCCACCCAGAGCCTCTCGACGACGGCGACGACGACGACGGCTACCGCGCATACTGTTACCACAAGGAGGAGGAGCTCCATGACAAGCACCTCCTCAGATACAACCGGCACAGCGTCCTCGCCGCGCCGACGAGCGGCGCCGCCATGGTGGCGCCGGCCTGCCTGAGGAGGCGGGTGAGGGAGATCAACCTGGTGCACTACCAGGGCGGCACGGTGCAGAGGGCGCTGGCCATGTACCTGCTCCGGAGCGCGGCGGTGATCCGTGAGCTGAGGTGCGAGCTCGCCATGGGGCCCTTGTGGATCCAGGACGAGCTGGTGCGAGAGATCAAGGGCTGGGTGATGAACAAGGCGGCAGTTATCAACTTCGGATGATATGCTTGCATGCGCAATCGTGCATGAAAATAATCTTAAGTAATCATTTTTTTAGTGGAGTACCAGTACCAGTATTAGATTGTGCGAAAAATTAGAGCAAGAATAATATTGAGCTCTAAGAAGGCTGAATACTGAGGTGGATGAGAGAGAAGAGGAGAGAGATGAGAAGCAAGCCGTAAGTTTACAGCCGGCTTAGGCACAATCACCAAGAAAATTTACGAGATAGATAGGTGGACCATATGTTTATAGTGAAGAGCTAACTAGTATATAAGTGAGCTGAGAGATAGGTATAAAGATCTATACAACCAGCAGCTGGCTATATTATTACCCTTGCTCTTATCAAACATATCTAGATTGTATTTTGACTGATCTAAATGGCTGAGTTCTTTTTTGAAGTTTCCAACTCAACCTCTCTTTTTCCGTGTACTGCTTTCCAAACTACCCTCCATCTCATAATATAAGGGATTTTGAGTTTTTGTTTGCACTGTTTGACTACTCGTCTTATTCAAAAAATTTTGGAATTATTATTTATTTTTTTGACTTACTTTATTATCCAAAGTATTTTAAGCACAACTTTTCTTTTTTTTATATTTGCACAAATTTTTTCAATAAGACGAGAGGTCAAACAATATAAGCAAAAAACTCGAAATCCCTTATATTATAGGACGGAGGGAGTACTAAACATTCATTTTTAAATAAATATATATATATATATGAGAGTTATTTTAAAGAATCATATTAATCTATTTTCTTTGAAAAATAACTATTACTTGATTAATCATGCGCTAACAAGTCGTTCTTTTGCGCGATGGAGTAGTTCCCAACACCTAAAATTCATTAATAGGCTGTGTTCTTTTTAGATGTTGGAAACACTTCCCCTTTACACGTAAAACAGAGTGCTGGATTAACGTATGATTAGTTAAGTATTAGCTATAAAAACCTTAAAAACTAGGTTAATATATTTTTTAAAAGCAACATTCCGATAGAAACTTTTTTTTTTCAAAAGACGCACTATTTAGTAGTTTAAAAAACATACACGCGAAAAACGATGGATATGAGTTGTGAAGTTAGTCTAAAGAACACATTCTACTAATGAATCTGAAGTAATAATTACTGTTATTGCTCTTATGAATCAAACAATTTGATGTAATCATGACACCTTAAAAAAACAATTTGAAGTAACCATGACATCTAAAATTGAAAATTAAATGGAAGTGGATTTTTATCACTTGAAGGAACGTCCTCTCATTTTGTACGCGGCATTTAAAAGTCATCAAAAATTTTAAAGAAAATGTCAAGATAGACCAATATGTGATATGTCTTTTCATAATTACATAATTCAAAACGAAAATAATAAATTTAACCACGAATTACGTGTTCTATTTAAAGTTAAATTTGATCATTATAAGTTAAAATTGACTATGCATATAGTAGATCTATTTTTTAAAAAGATTTTGTTGATAATTTTTATGCGACACTTAAAAATGAGAGATATATTTTTTAAAGATCCCAAATCAAATCATGCACCACGAGCATTTGATTATGAAGAGTCTGTTTGGCACAGCTCCATCTCAGCTAAACAGTTTCAGCTCCACCAAACTAGGAGTGCAGTTGGATGGAGCTCTCTCACAAAATGTACTACTCCAAACTCAACTCCTGGAGTTATATTTAGGAGTTAAAGCTGTACCAAACAGGCCCGAAGTTTGAGGCCCAGCTAACCCGGCCCGTAGGGCTTCAGCACTCGGTCCAGCCCGTTCGCTCCGTCTCGCCGCATCCTATCCGTACTAAGTCGCATCACAACATCTGAAATATCGATCGCCTTCTTGGTTCTTGCTGATAGGATCGGTCGATGCCATCGCCGCCGCCGACGCCGACGATGGCCGCCGGCGCCGCCGTCGACCGTATCTCCGACCTCCCCGACGACCTTCTCCAGCGCGTCCTGCACTTCGTCCCGGCGAAGGAGGCCGCGTCCACCAGCCTCCTCTCGTCGCGGTGGCGCTCCACCGGCGCCGTCAACCTCGCCGTCCACGTTCGCCGCGACCAGGAGCGGGAATTCTTCTCCGCCCGCGACGCGTTCGTCCGCTCCGCCCACGCCGCGCTCGCCGCCGCCGCCGGCCACGTCAGGCGGCTCACCATGCACGTGGAGACGGAGCGCATGCGCATCTGCATGCAGCTGACGGCCGACGCGTTCCTGCACCGCGACCCGGAGGACTGGGAGAGGAAGCACGACGTGGTCGCCGGCGTGGTGTCCCACCCGGCGGCGCGCCGCGTCGAGGAGCTCCGCGTCGCCGCCGCCGTCGTCGAAGCGTACTGGCCGTCGTTCGACGGGGAGGTCACGAGCAGCAGCGAAGGGGAGTTCCGCTTGTGCCTCGACGCGCAGCCGTCGGAGACGCTCCGCGTGCTTGATCTCGCCGGGTGCGGCGGCCTCTCCGCCGCCGCCGCCGCCGCCGGCGTCGTGGCGCTCCCGCGGCTCACGACGCTGCGGCTGCGGCTATGCAATTTGCAGATCAGTGACCTACAGGGGATCATCGACGCCGCGCCGGAGCTCGCCACCGTGCACCTCGAGTCGGTCTTCCTCGCGGGGACGGCAGAAGAAGGCTGCGTCCGCCTCCGCTTCCCGGCGGCCACCACCGCGCTCGCGATGATCAACTGCGGCGCGGACTGCTACGCGTGCGGCGGCTGCTACGGCGCCACCGAGATCGACGCGCCGAGGCTTCGATCGTTCAAGTACACGGGCTTCGCGCGGCGGTTCTCCCTCGTCTCGCCGGCGGCGGCGCCGCCGCCGGATGACACGGTGGTGGCGCGCGCGGAGCTCCACTTCCTCGACCACTTCCACCACAAGGACGCCGACGCCGCCGACACGGTCCGCGCCAACTTCTGGCTTTTCCTCCACAACTTCCGCGGCGCCAAGTCCCTGAAGCTGAAGGTGAGCCACCTCAAGCACATCGCCGTCGCGGGGCGCGCGGCGGCGCGCCGCGCGCTCCTCCTCCCGCTCCACGGCGTCGAGCGCCTCGACCTGACCGCGCGCCACGCCGACGCGGCGGCGAGCGGCGGCCGGACGACGACGACGTCCACCACGGTGGCCATCGCCAACCTGCTCCGCTGCTGCCCCAACCTCCGCGACCTCGCGATCCGCCTCACCCGCATGGTGCCGCACGGCTCCACCAAGAACGGCGTCTACGCCCACGACCTCCTGCGGGAGCGGCGGCGGGCGGACCTCGACGAGTCCGCGCGCCGCTTCGCTCGCCGCCGCCGGCGAGGCAGCTCGACGAAGAAGGACTTGGACGATGTCAGTGGTGACATCCATGGATTGAGCGGCCGAATCTTCCATTGCTTGCGGAGCTCGCTGAGAAGAGTTGGAATCCAGTTTCATCTGGACGAACACAACGACTGCATCGGAGTCCGGCTGATCAAGTTCTTCGCGGAGAACGCCATTTGCCTCGAGGAGATGTGCATCGACGGTGGAAATCAGAGGATGCACGATCACATCAACCACATGGTTCAGAGATGGATCGCTGGTCGTCGCTGTTCATCAGCAAAGAGCGAGAATGGCACGGGAAGTTCTTCACAACCTGATGTTTTGGAAAGCAGCATGCCGCGTTTTAGAGTGTCACCGCTTCAGAGGCGATGAAATTAAAGGAGATGGTTTACGGTTTTGGTTGAAACTTAATTAAGGTGTTGAGAAGATTAGTAAGATGTGAATTTATTTTTAGCTTAGACTCGACTATAGTTGGCCATAAGGCCCGAGGCCCGAAGGCCCGGCCCACGGCACGCCTTTTTGGCCCGGCCCAAGCACGGCACGGCCCGACTTGGGTCGGGCCCATGCCGGCCCGGCCCGACCGTCGGGCCGTGCCTGGGCCTCCCCACCAGCACGCTGGGCTGGCCCGGCACGGTCGGGCCGGCCCGGCACGATGGGCTGGCAGGCCAGACCCGGTACACAAAGTATAGGGACTAAAAATAGACATATAAATGTCAATGTCTAAAGAATAGGGACCTTAAATAGACTTATTTTAGCTATTAATATACCACAGCACAAAGAAGAGGGAGGTAAAATAGACTTTTTTTAGCTATACAATGTCACAGCCCAATAGGAGGGAGAAAATTTAGACTTATTCTGAGGAAAAGCACGATGGCCCATCGTGCCTTCGGGCCGGCCCGGCACGGCCCGAGGCGTGTTGGGCCGTGCCTGGGCTATGAGTGCGGCACGTGGGCTGGCACGGCACGGCCCGGTGCGTCGGTCGGGCCGTGCCGGCCCGACAAGCCTCGGCCCAGGCACGGCCGGGCCTGGGCCGTGCCGTGCCGGGCGGCCCACATGGCCATCTATAGACTTGACGGATTAAAAGGACGAAAAATAATATAAAAAGATATGGATAACGTAGGGAACCAGATTCTCCTTTTCCAATCCATTGTAAAAATAGGGCACACTTAGGTCATGTTTGCTTCTTAACCTCACTCTGTTGTTTATCACGCGGACGCTTCCCAAACTACTAAACGGTATATTTTTATAAAAAAAATTCTATAAAAAAGTTGCTGTAAAAATCATATTAATCTTATTAAGTTTTTTAAACTAATACTTAATTAACCATACGTTAATCTATTGTCCCATTTTGTATGCGAAGGGGAGGGGCTTTCCAACCCCTCCAAAAAAAAATACAGCCTTACACCTGTTACAGTGGCCAAAGAGTTACTGCTACACAATGATAGGACCGACACTACTACTAATAAGGCCATCCACAATGGGTGCCGTCGACTCGTGCCCTCGCAAACGGCCGTTTCCCTCCCGTCCCCTTTTCAGCGTGAGTCGTCTCCCCAGCTAGGAACGCGGCGCCAAGCAGGGGGACACGGCTCTTTGCAAGGAGCAACTGCTTTTCGCAGAGACACGACCCTCGCCCCTGGGAGGAGACCCACTGCAGGCTCCCGTCTCCTCGCCGCTCCCCCCAAATCCCCCTCCTACCCTCGCCTCTCTCCCACAGCGCCGCCTGCTCGTCGATCCGCTCCACCAGACGCCATCGCGACGGCGAGGAGAAGCTCGGCAGCCTTGAAGAGGAGGGCGAGCCAGTTGTCGGCGAGGCGACCCGTGAGGCGGCGCTGGGCGGGGGTGCCGGGGGTGTCGGAGTTGAGGGTGGAGTTGTCAGCGAGGCGACCCGTGAGGCAGCACGGGGTGGCGGAGTCCGGGGTCGGCGACGGCGACGGCGACGGCTGGAGGGAGAGAGGGGAGCGGGAGGAGGGCGACCGGGCGCTGACCTCGCCGGCAAGCCGCCGCCGTCGCTGCTCGAGGCCAGATCCGGCAAGCCCCACTCCGCCGCCACTCCGACGGCGACGACCCTCGACGGCGACGGCGACGACCCCGCGGCGGAGGGAAGGGGATCTGGCAATTGATGTCATCGGCCAGCCCGCGCGCTCGTCGTCGTCGGCCACCGCGCACGTCGTCGCCGTCGGCCACGCCGCGCGCCCGTCGCCATCGTCCACCTCACGCGGCGCTTGCCGTTCGCCACCGCGCCTCATTCGACTGAGAGAGAGGGGGAGAGATCGGAAGAGAAGGAGACAGTGGGCGGAGGAGAAGAGAAAATGCGAGAAAGAGAAAAGGAAGAGGTTGCTGGGCTAGTGGTCTGATGAGGGGTATGGGTGGAATTTTTGTACTGGGCTACCTTGAGCCAGGACACCCATTGTGAGATGTAGTACCCTTATCGGGTTGTTTCAGATTTTGAGAAGCCCATCCAGGGATACCCTCCATTGCGAGACAAGTTCCCCCTACGAGTGTCCTCAGTTAGTGAGGACACTCTAGGAGTGGCTCACATTGTGGATGCCCTAAGCTGAGCAATATGCATTATGATCGCCACTTACTACCATTTGCCGACTAGGCGACTACACTCTCTGTTTCTCTTCTCAATTTCCTTCTCTTTTCTTCCCCATATAACGCATGCAAGTATTTTTTTCTGAAAGAAAAAAAAATCAATCTTTCTTTTTAAACTTCGCGGGCGGTAGAACGTCCACCGATCCACGACGCCCTGCAAAGCGTGTGCTCCGCTGCCTCGTGATACGGATAGCCCATGCTACTAAACAACATTCGTCCTCTCCTTAAGAGTGTTGCAATACATACGACTTACACGACTAGAGATATGCAACCATAGATTAAAAAAAAACATGTTAATATGCAAAATACTCCCTCCGTTTCATAAAAAACGAATCTAATACCGGATGTGACATATTATGGTACTACGAATATGTCCAGATTCATAGTATTATGATGTGTCACATCCGGTAGGTTGGTTTTTTATGGGACGGAGGGAGTAGCCATTTACAACCGTTATTCAGACCCTGTTTAGATGGGACTAAAACTTTTAAGTCCCTATCACATCGGATGTTTGGAAATTAATTATAAATATTAAACGTAGACTATTAATAAAACCCATCCATAATCTTGGACTAATTCGCGAGACGAATCTATTGAGCCTAATTAATCCATGATTAGCCTGTGTGATGTTACAGTAAACATTCTCTAATTATGGATTAATTAGGCTTAAAAAAATTGTCTCGCGAATTAACTTTCATTTATGTAATTAGTTTTGTAAGTAGTTATATTTAATACTCTAAATTAGTATCTAAATACAGGGACTAAAGTTAAGTCCCTGGATCCAAACACCACGTGAGTCGACAGTTGGGTCGTATGTATAGCCATTTCCTCTCCTTAATGGGCTGGGCTTCCTGCTTAATGGGCCGGCCTTGTTAGTCGATGGGTCTTCTCCCTCCCCCGTGACTCGACGACGGCGAAGGGAAACCCAACCCCATCCATCCCTCTCCTTGCCGCCGCCGTCGACCCGATCTCCATCGCTGGCGACGGCGAGCATCGCATCGCATCGCATCGCGGCGGTGCCCAAGCGAGGCAATCTCCCCGTCCGTCTTCCCTCCCGGCCTCGGATCCCGGAGGAGGTCTCTCCTCCTCGCTAGGAGCGGCGGCGGGTGCCGTCGTCCTGCTGCTTCCCTTCCGCCTCCGGTGAGCGCGCCCTCGAACTCGCCTTAACCTTGTCTTATCCTCCACTCGATCTGGAATGGAAGCTAGGTTCAATCTGGGGAGTATAATATCTGGGGGTTGGTTCAATTCAACTGTTAGGTCCACCCCTGCAGGCGGCGATGGCGTTCTTCCGGGGCCTGACCGCGGTTTCGAGGATTCGATCCCGCATGGTGAGTAGTGGTGATCCATCATCGATCGTCCATGTCAATTTTTTTGTGCATTTGTGGTGTGGCGCTGAAATTCCGTTTGCTCGTGTTGCTGCCAGGCACAGGAGGCCACCACGCTTGGTGGTGTGAGATGGCTGCAGATGCAGAGTCCATCTGATCTTGTAAGACAATAATAGTTTGTTTGTTTCTTTGTTTGTTTGTTCGTGCTATAAATATTTGCATGGTTGAAATTGATAGTTACCCTCTCTACCTTCTGTGGCTGGCTACGATTGAAATTAAGTTGGAAATGTGCTCTGAAAAAGATGTTTGATTTGTGTTCCTAAATATTATGCTTTCAGGATCTTAAGTCCCAGCTGCAGGAATTGATTCCCGAGCAACAGGTATGTTTTGTTACTCGCTAGCACATCTAATAATTCGACAAAGTTGAAATGTTTCTGGCATCCAATTCCTTATCTTTACTTTTTTTGCTTTAGCCTATAATGTTGCCATCTTCTTGCTTCATGCAAGTTGCTGTTACTGTGTGAGGGCATGCTTACATCCAACATCCAAATGTTGCGGATTACCTCTCTTCTTCTTCTTCTTCTTCTCTCTCTCTCTCTCTCTCTCTCTCTTGTGTAAAAGCTGTGCTGGGGCATAGAAGCAAATGTTAGATGAACACTGTATTGAACGCATTGTTTCAGCACCTTAAGAAATCCCCCATCACTAGCTTGGTTCTCTGGGCTATTGAAAATGCACTACAAGATTGACCTATCAGGTTATTGTTTTCTTCACAAGTTTAGTTTTGCATCAAGCACTAATAACAACATTCAGAATCTGTATCAGAGAAGGACCTACTTGCAGCTAGCTCACCAGTTCACTTTTACCTAAACTCTATATATGAGCTGATTTCCTGTCAAAGATCAGGATAGAAAAGCACAACTCACTTTACCATTCTGGTACAGGATCGCTTAAAGAAACTTAAATCAGAACATGGGAAGGTCCAGCTTGGAAACATAACTGTTGATATGGTATGATTCTGCTATCGATTATTTATGGATAAATCTATTGCTATTGCTTTTTAAGGGTGTCCTTAATTGATTGGGCTAAAGTCTTGAATTGTGTTTCTCCAGGTCCTTGGCGGGATGAGAGGAATGATTGGAATGCTTTGGGAAACATCATTGCTTGACCCGGAGGAGGTATACTTGTAACTATGTATGGTTCTATGATACCATAATATAAAAGCAGAAGTGCTTATTTTGTCTATATATATCTTGTAATGTGCAATAGATGAAAAATTAAACAAATGAATCACCATATTTTCATGATCTCCAAACAAGTTTCTGTACTAACAGTTGAGCATGATCTGTTCAATTCACAGTAACAACGATGTAATTATTATTCATATTTGTCAATGTGAATCAAGTTCCACAATCAACTTTAGCACATTGATTTAAAGGAGGTACACGGACAAAATAGTCTAGATTTCTCATTTCTGAAGTCACTATATAGTAATGTGCTTCATTGAAAGAGTGTGATGCTTTTATGATTTATCGTTTAGAGGTGGCGGTTTTGCTTCATATTTTGAGTTAGAGTTGTAACTTAGTTGGAATTTGTGAAATTTAAACGTGTATCACTCCATGTTTTGCTGTTGGATGTAAATCTCTCTCTTTTCTATCCAGGGTATTCGTTTCAGGGGTCTCTCGATTCCAGAGTGCCAGAAAGTGCTGCCAACAGCAATTAAAGGTGGAGAACCTTTGCCGGAGGGTCTCCTTTGGCTTCTTTTGACTGGAAAGGTTTGGCTTTTGCCTTTCTTATAGAATCCTTGTTGAAATAGTTTGATGATCTGCCAATAAAGTTCCTTCCAGAAACAGGGCTTGTTGATTCAGTAGGAGCTTCTTTGTTTACCTGTTATACTTGTAATCTCGATTTTCCTATTCTTATTTTTGTCAGCATTTAGCTATTAGTGTGGACTGATGCGTATTTGTTTGTTTCAGGTGCCAACCAAAGAGCAAGTCGATGCTCTATCAAAGGAATTGGTTACCCGTTCGAGTGTTCCAGGTCTGCTATTGTCTCTGTTGGTTTATTACATTATTGCTTAGATGAGTTTCACATCATTATCATATTTTCTGTTTCTTAAAAGTTCAAATATAGACAGATAAATACAGAGATTATGGAGGTTTTGTTCCTATGAAGTTTTATTCTGAAAGTACACATAAACACACCAAGTTTCTTATAAATTAGTTTGAAAACAATTGAAGCTACTTCATTCTGAATTTCTTATAGTAATCTGTTAGCTTTAAGGTTAACCTTTTCAATTTCCTTAAGATTATTGTTGTTAACTTAAGAACTTCTTACGTGTAGTTAAAATTTTAAAGGCAACTGTAGAAAGTATTTTTGGGCCAGTTCCATTTATTTTCTCTATTTTGACTCTTCATGCCCTCTGCTGATAGATAGAGTAACTTGAATTTTTTTAACCTTTCCTTTGATATTGTCATAATGATATAGCTTATTTATGTATTCATCTTTGATAAGTTGATTTGAGTTCATTGTGCATTCAATCCTTAGTGGTAGGGAGTACTGCATATAAATTTGGACATCTATAAACACCATTCCTTTGATATTGTCATAATGATATAGCTTATTTATGTATTCATTTTTCATAAGTTGATTTTGAGTTTATTGTGCATTTAATCTTTAGTGGTAGGGAGTACTGCATATAAATTTGGACTTCTATAAACTGATAGTATGTTCACCACTTGGCTACTGGGCTCCCATTTGATTGACATATGATATGGATGCAGGCCATGTGTATAAGGCAATTGATGCTCTCCCTGTAACTGCTCATCCAATGACACAGTTTACCACAGGGGTGATGGCACTTCAAGTAAACACTTCTTCTTTTCTTGTTTTTAATTTGTAGCATATCACTCCCCTGAAATAAAAACATACTCTGTTGCCATTTATTTGAAAGCATATTTAATTCTCAGGTGATGTATGCCAAAATAAATTAACCAAAACCATTTAAAAAATCGTTAATAAAAGCCTTGTATTTCTCTGCCTTTTGTAATTCTTATTTAGCTCTTCTATTTTAACTCTTATTTTCAGGTTGAGAGTGAGTTTCAAAAAGCTTACGACAAAGGAATGCCAAAATCAAAGTATGCTTGGGATTTATACTGCCTCAAGAGTTGCATTAATTGTTCAATAGATTTGTCCATGTTATTGACTGCTCTGTTGCTATTTTAATAGGTTCTGGGAGCCTACCTATGAAGATTGCTTAAATTTGATAGCTCGCCTTCCACCAGTGGCTTCGTATGTTTACCGGAGGTAGCTTTTTTTACCAATGCATCCAACATCTTTACTTTCCAGGCAATCCTGTAAATTTTGTAACTGCAATAGTAACCCTATTTTCTGGTTCACTGAAGGATCTTCAAGGATGGGAAAACTATAGCAGCTGATAATGCACTGGACTATGCAGCAAACTTTTCACACATGCTTGGGTTTGATGATCCCAAAATGCTCGAGTTGATGCGACTATATGTGACAATCCACACGTAATGTATTCCATCCTTGTTTTGACTTATATATTTGTTTCTTAAAGACTTGGTTTGATTTATTTTCCCTCATACCTTCACCTGGGTTCTTCCAGTGATCATGAAGGTGGAAATGTCAGTGCTCATACTGGACATCTGGTAATTATTGTTTCTTTGTTTTCAATGTTGATTTTTCTTGTTAGTGTTGCTAACATTGTTTTAACCTGCCACCGGATCACTGCTGGCTGCTGCATCATCCTTGTGCCTTTTTATGTATTGCAGTTTTGGCATGCATTATTGCATTGGATTCCACTTCAAGCCTTTGATTTGCTTCACTGCGATTAGTATGCGCTGATAAAACAAAGCGGTAATAATAAACCAAACTAGCAATTAGGGATGATATCTTTAAGAAATAACTAGGAACATAACTAACAGCTGAGATTTTCATTAGTTGAACTGTTATCCTGAAGGACCTAGACCCATTGACTGCCCATGGAGTCTTTAGTCCTTAGAAATGCGTAGTGAGTACATTTTATTGTCTAATAGCATCAAAACTATGAAATTGAGACTATCGATCTATTTCTGCTGGACGAGCTATTGTATGGCTAGAAAAATCCTGGTTGTTTGGGGTGATCCTGAGAGCTGAATTTCTATATCCAAGGTAGAAGTGGTTGTGGTGATAGTATAAGGTAGCATCATAATTTGCCACAGAAAACCTTGCAATCTCTTAGCTTTCAAGTCCGTATGTTTATAACTTATGATATACTTTTTTTTTACTTTTGTTGGCCATTGCCTATCTCTCATGACTCATCTCTGGGCACTAACCTCTTCATCCCATACTTGTGATATTCAATTACAGGTTGGAAGTGCTCTGTCAGATCCTTATCTTTCTTTTGCAGCTGCACTGAATGGTTTAGCTGGACCATTGCACGGCCTGGCTAATCAGGTATATGCTCAGTTTGTTGCACTGGATCTTGTTTGCCGCATCCTGCTAAAAAGGACTCATTGCGCTATTCAACATATGCTGCAGATCATTTTTAAATCGATTTTTAGTTTGTGTGAACTGACCATAGTCAACATGTAATGCAGGAAGTGCTGTTGTGGATCAAATCTGTAATAGGTGAGACAGGTAGTGATGTTACAACTGATCAACTCAAAGAGTATGTGTGGAAGACACTAAAAAGTGGAAAGGTAGCTTATCTCACTGTTATATCTATTTGATGAGGAAGTGCATATATGATCGTGTTTTAACTGCAAATTTATTTTCTCGGGAAGTTTGAAATGAAAACTCAGCTTTCTAAGAGTTAATTGCTAAGCATTTTGTGTTATATTGGATCTCTAATGATCTGCATACAGTTTTACCTTATTTTTTGTTGAACATGAATTGAGAATTTAGAATTACTAAGGTCACAGCGCATTCATTTGTAGGTTGTTCCTGGCTTCGGTCATGGAGTTCTACGTAAGACCGATCCACGATATACATGTCAGAGGGAGTTTGCTTTGAAGTACTTGCCTGAGGATCCACTTTTCCAACTGGTTAGTCTAAAATGTCTGTCCAACTGCATGGCTCTCTTGCAGTCCAACTATCTCATTGGGATTCTTATCGATCTATATCCTGTCAGGTCTCCAAGTTGTATGAAGTTGTGCCTCCAATCCTCACTGAGCTTGGCAAGGTAATGCCACTAGATTGATCATGATTGCTACCGTTTTATGTCCATCTTATTGGCTAAAAAGTGACAACATTGTCCATATTTCCAGGTCAAAAACCCATGGCCTAATGTTGATGCTCACAGTGGAGTTCTGCTGAACCACTTTGGATTATCTGAAGCTCGGTATGTTTACCTGTCCTGGTTAAATAATTTAGTAACCAAATTTAATCTTGAACCCATGATGGAATAGTAAATGTACTTCAGAACGAGTACTTAATAAAAGCGGCCATCTAATTACGCAGGTATTACACCGTCCTTTTCGGAGTTTCGAGGAGCATAGGCATAGGATCCCAGGTATATTTCTTCCCTTCAACTGTCTACCTCTTTCTTCAGATCTTGTATCAACCAATTCTGACTTGTGATACATTATGTATGACAGCTCATTTGGGACCGTGCTCTTGGTCTGCCGCTCGAAAGACCGAAGAGTGTCACCATGGAGTGGCTGGAAAACCACTGCAAGAAGGCTGCTGCTTGAAGCTACACACGCCTACACCGCTGCTGTTAATTCTTCTAACAATTATCATCTTGGATGTTAATAACTGAGGATAAACTCGAAACGTTCAGCCACATTTTAATATTTTTTTCCCAGGCCAATAACTAGAGGAAGATGCTCTCGATCGGCTGGTACATTTTTGTAGCCATCGCTGTTAGGATGCTCATATAGTTAATCTGCCATTGGGCAACAATGTGATTAGTTTAAGTTGCTTAGAGCTTTATCCTTTGATGAATAACTTTTTCGAGCCTTCTAAGTTAGCTCGAGTTAACATACCAGTTGTGGATTATGGCACATTTCTTCATTTCCTTTCTGTTGTTAAATTTACAAGTACGATTCATTTTCTTTCGCCTGCGCCCTACCCACTGGTTCATGTCCAGCTATCAGCATTGTGATGTCCTAGTGGTGCCTAGTTGGCTTATGATTTGCTTTGTGTCAAACTAAGTTTACTAAGTGCAATAATTTACCCATCTTTGGCTGAGTGAGTTTGAATCAGCTTCTATATTTTCCGTAGTTTTCTCAATCTACTAGGCGTAATATTTCGCACAAAAAATTTATATGTAGAAGTTTTTTTAGAAAAGAAAATAAATATATTTTTCAAGTTTGCAATGGTTAATAATTTATTAATCACTCACCAATGACCTTTAAATTTATGAAACATAGTGAAGGCACATTGAAACATGTTGCTATCACGTATGATACATTGAGTATTAACGGGCTAAAATATATATTTCTTTTCATCAGAACATAATCATGCGATATTTTGTTGTGAAGATTTAATTATAACGAATACAACGTACGATTAGATAAATAGTTTAGGAGAAAAATTATTTTAAAGGTTATTAAATCCATGCATGAGAGAAGAGAGAGTAGGAGCAAGTACGATCGGATCGTAAATCGGATAAGTAGTTTAGGAGAAAAAATTATCTGATCGGATCGTAAATCGGATAAGTAGTTTAGGAGAAAAATTATTTAAATTGATACTCCCCCCGTCCCAAAATAAGTACAGTTTTACACTATTCACGTCCAACGTTTGACCGCTCGTCTTATTTGAAATTTTTCTATGATTAACATTTTTGTTGTTAGTAGATGATAAAACATAAATAGTACTTTATGTGTGACTAACTTTTTTTAATATTTTTATAAATTTTTCAAATAAGATGGATAGTCAAACCTTTAACACGGATTCCTACGAGAGGATTCTCGTATTGTTGTGGCCCTGCAGACGAACCGGGCTTTCGGCCCATCACAGCCTAGTTTGTTTCGCCATCAACACCGACTTTGACTCGCACCACCTGCAATGCATATCCCTCGCGTTGCGCCACGGATAAATTTCCACCGCCTTCGCCTTCGCGAGATCGGATCACGGCGGCGTCGACCGCATATCGGCGCTCCCCGACGACCTCATCCAGCGCATCCTCCGCTTCGCGCCGGCCAACGAGGCCGCGTCCACCGCCCTGCTCTCAGCGCGGTGGCGCTCGCTCTGGCGCTCCACCGGCGCCGTCAACCTCGCCGTGCGCCTCCCCGAGCCCGACGACGGGCGCCGCCACGGCCACCGCGTCAGCCACGACGCCGTCTCCTCCTGCCATGACGCCTTCGTCCGCTCCGCGCAGGCGGCGCTCTCCGCCGCCGCCGCCGCAGCCGGAGGCCGAGGCCGCCACGTCACGAGGCTCACCTTGGACCTTCGGGCGGCGACCATGGATGTGATCGACAGGTTCGTGCACACGGAGAGGCCGCTTGGTGCGGACGCGGCGCCCGACACGGACGTGTGGCTGCGGCTCAGCGACGACGTCGAGCGAGAGGCGGACAGATGGGTGAAGAGGGGAGACGTGGTCCGCGACGTGGTCTCCCACCCGGCGGCGCGCCGCGTGGAGGAGCTCCGCATCAGCGCCAGCGCGCCGGCCGTCGACGACGACGACGACGACGGCGAGGTCGGGCGTCTCGTCGGGGTGTTCCACCTGGACCTCCGCTACGTCCCGTCGGAGACCCTCCGCGTGCTGGACCTCTCCCGGTGCAGCGGCCTGCGCATGCCGCCCGCCGTGGAAACCCCGCGGCTGACGACGCTGCGGCTGCAGGCCTGCGCCGTGAACGTGAACGACCTGCAGCGCGTCATCGACGCCGCGCCGGCGCTCGCCACCGTGCACCTCGACTCCGTCTCCTTCGACGGGATGGAGCACGGCTGCTACCGCCTCCGCCTCCCGGCGGCCACCACCGCGCTCGTGCTGGCGAGGTGCAGGACGGACGCGGAGCCCTACCGCTACCGGAGAAGCGGCCGCCCACTGGGGACCAGCTCCGTCGAGATCGACGCGCCGGGGCTCCGATCGTTCAGGTACGCGGGCTACGCGCGGCGCTTCTCCCTCGCCTCGCCGCCGGACATGGCGCGTGCCGACCTCCACTTCTTCCACGACATGTACGCCTCCGCCTCCACGAGCCGCGACCTCTTCTGGCGCTTCGTCCGCAGCTTCCGCGGCATCAGGTCCCTCAAGCTCAAGGTGAGCGACCTCAAGCACGTCGCCGTCGCCGGCAGGGCGACGCGCGCCGAGCTCCTCGTCGCGTTCCCCAACGTCGAGCACCTCGAGCTGGAAGGGCACCACGAATCCGCGAGCGAGACGGCCGCCGCGGTGGCCATCGGCAACCTGCTCCGGTGCTGCCCCGCCGCGCGCCACCTCGCGCTCCACCTCGCCACGGCGCCGCCGCGCGAGCGCGACTCCGCCATGAACGGCAGGTACGGCCGCGATCTCCTGCGAGCGAGACAGCAAGCCGACCTCGCCGAGTCTCTCGATCGCTTCGCTCGCCGCCGCCGACGCAAACCCAATCCTCCGCCGCCGCCGCCGCCGCCGACGCCGGTGAACTCCATGGACGAACACCTGAGCATCGTAGGATTGAGTGGCCGATCCTTCGCCTGCTTGAAGAACTCGCTGAGAAGATTCGTAATCCAGTTTCGGATGGATCGACCCAACTGCATTGGCGTCAAGCTGATCAAGTTCTTCGCCGAGAACGCGATTCACCTCGAAGAGATGCGCATCGACGGTGGAAATCAGAGGATGCACGATCACATCAACCACATGGTTGAGGGATGGATCTCCGATTCATCGTCAGCGAAAAAGAGGGCGAATCACGAGAGTTCGCAGGGTATCGACGCGAGTACGCCACGCTTTAGATTATTACCCCTTGAGAGACGGTGAAATTGGATTGTGGTGTTAGCAAGATGTGGATTGCAATTCGATAAACTATTGTTAATTTGGATTGTCGAATGTTCTTGAAATTGTAGATTTGGATTGCAATTCAATAAACCATTATTTCTTTCTAATTTATCTAAGAAAAATTATAAATTACCCCTGAGCTATTGGGGTCGATCAAATTACCCCTGAGCTATTGTGGTCGATCAAATTACCCCCTAACCCGAAAACCAAACATTGTTCACCTTGAACTTATAATGCATGACAAATTACCCTGGTTTATCCTAAGTGGCATACGCGTGAAATCCAGTCAGCACTTTTTTTAAAAAAAAACAATGATGAGACCCACCTATCATACCTCATCTTCCCCTCTTCCTCTCTCTTTCTCTCTATCTCTTAGGGTGTGTTTGGTTGCTCGTATGTCCCTAGCCTGGCTCGTATCCCTCATCCAAGGTGCCCTCAGCCTGGATAGGATAATGCAATTGGCTATGTTTGGTTGTCCGCATGGGTTTATCCTGGATGATATGAGATGCTGTTTGGTTGGTTGTATGACAGGATGTTGTACAATAGAGATGGTGTTTGGTTTGTTGATTGGACCTTAGGTCTGGGTGACCTCTTCTTACATATGGTAAAGTTACCCCCACGAAGCACACTAACAAAAATTTTCTAAGTCTGACTCTTGTGGGTGACCATGGTGTTACTATTTAAGCCAAGTTTTCGAAAATCTCGTTAATTTCATATATTTGACAATTTTAAACAACTAGCTGTCAGTAATCATGTAATTTTTTAACAAGAAGGAATCAATGTGAAAATCATGCATATTTTTTAACAAGAAGGAATCAATGTGAAAATCATGCATGCCGGTAACCTCAGCTACATATATACAAGTATTAAAACAAATTGATCCATCTGTGTTCTCTACCTCTGTACAGCCGTCGTCGATATCATTAGCATGTATATCTGCGAATATTCTGAAAAAAGTGGTAACCATCTAGCTATGGAACATAAACCATAAATTTAGTCATCCAGATTAAAAAACAAAATCAAAGTGACCATCTTTCCCAATCTCTAACATCAAGGGAAAAAAAAGAACAAGTGCAGACCAAAAAATCATGCCCAGGCATGTTAACAAGTTACATGGATCTGTTAACATTGATCACAAAGAGCAGTCAAGTGCCAAACAAAAATCTGTTAACATGGATCACAAAGCGCACTTAATATCAGAATTCACAATCCATTTGTACGCATCACAAATCATCACATTTGTTCTAAATCAGTTGCACCCTTCACAGCAAGAAAAATGGCAAGTGCAAATAGCTAGACCAAGTTTGTATCTGTAAGTCCCAGTGGAGGAACAAGGATAAAACAAGTGCAGAAGGATGAAATTTATCATGAAGCATAGATCATGCAACAATAATATGGTGATGGATCCTCCTGGTTTCAGTGAGGATCAATTGGACCTTGTTCTAACTCATCTGACTAATGACAAGGCAGCAAGCCTTGTGTACATTCAGAAGAATGAGGCTCGCCGTGCTCGTTGGGTTAAGAAGTTCCTAGAACAGCACCACCCTGACAGCATCTAACTATTTAGCTAACTATTCAGGAGAGGTGACAATGGACACCATATTTTGTATGTAATGATGATTAAGGTGGTAGTGGACACCATTTGTTCTTTTGGTAGGATAGTACTCACTGCTTAAGGTGGTAGTGTGACACCAAATTATTTACATTCGGCTATGTGATGGTTAAGGTGGTAGTGGGACATCAAATTATGTATATTTGGCTATGTGGTGGTTAAGGTGGTAGTGGAGGTCCATCACTGAGTTCTCCAAATCAGGCTGCACCTCCGTATGTGTTGTAGCGAGTATTGTTGAAGCCACATTGTTCACAGAATCAGTCATGTTGGTGATGAGAGCAACTTCACCTTCAGCCAAAGCCGGGGTTCTCTTCCTCTTCTTATCTGGATTAGATCCTCCAGTCGGCTCATCACTAGTAGGCCCAACTCCACTAGCTCGAGCAGCAGTCCCACCACCTTCAACACCAACACCACTTGGTCCAGCAGCAATCACATCCCCAATAATCCCATCAAGAGGTCCAAGAGCACTGTCAGCCATGTCTGGAGGGTTGCCAAGGGCTTCATTTGAGCCCATGGCAAATCTTCCTGTGGCTTGCCCATTGCCAAAGATAATTTGCATCTGTGTATAGTTCTCTAAAGGGACATTCAGATACTCAGCATCCTTAGCATGGTCCTATATTATCAGAATCATTACAGTTAAAGAGAGAATTGAATTGTACTAATGCCACGAATTGAACAAGTGCTAGTTAGACACAAACCTTGATATAAAGCATGTAGTGCTCCTCATCTAGGACAATCATTGACAGTGTATCATCCCAAAGAGCCCCACTGATGTCTTTGAGCCTAGTAATACGCACCCACCTTGTGCGCCATTTGCGAAGATGGTTGTACACTTGGGTCCCACTAATCTCAAACCCATAGCGGTCAGAGACAGTTCTAGCAACTTGGTTAAGGTGGACTTCCTTGAAACCCTTGTCAGTCTTAACACCTTGCGCTATAAGCTCAACCATACGCCTAAGCATAAAGCTAGACATGTTGGTTGTCCAACGCAAAGCTCCCTGGTGTCCACCTTGGGCACCATTCCCACCACCAGCCTCAGCCATCCTATATGAAAGAATATGCAAGTGAACAAATGAATTTAACAAATAAAATAAACCATGACAGATCTGATTTCAGTCATCATTGCAAATTTTCATAGGTCTGAAATAAAGCACTATCAGTTCAACACATTCATGCATGGATAGAAGACAGTGCAACACCATCATAAGTTCATACATAGAGAGTTACAAACATATCCCTAGAAAAATTCAGACCCTAGACGTCCCTCTATTATTCCACATAGCCATAGCCAAATCATCTCTAAGTTGAGTCATTCCCCTATTATCTTCCTCTAATTCATCGGGATCCTCTTCATCATCAGACGATTCACTCAAATCATCCTCTAGTGGAACATGGCCATCATGCCCAAACCGAAGTATCCAGTTGTGAAGTATGCAACACGCTAGAACTAACTTGACTTGGGTCTTGTATGGATGGAAAGGCTTGTTGTACAGTATCTTGAAGCGGTTCTTGAGAGCACCAAATGCCCGCTCGATTGTGACTCTAAGAGAGGAGTGTCTTAAGTTAAACAACTCTCTCCTGTCACGAGGGTAGTTTCTTCTACCATACTCCCTCAAGTGGTATCAACACCCACGGTATGGTGGAAGGAACCCTGGCCTAGCAGCATATCCAGCATCAACAAGATAGAATTTGCCTATGAGATAAAAATAATTTGAGTGTAATCATTATCTAACCTTTCCAAAAAAACCTTAATCATCTAAATTTGGACACTTCTATTACCTGGGGGGACACTAAGACCATCATCCCTTTCTAGGGCATCTGCAAGTATGAGGGCGTCGTGCGCAGATCCTTCCCACCCAGCAAGTACATACGTAAATCTAAGATCAAAGTCCACCGCAGCCATCATATTCTGTGTAGTGACACCCTTCCTACCCCTAAATGCAGCAGATATTGCATATGGAACTCAAGCATCGACATGAGTTCCATCTATTGCACCAATGCAATCCTAATGATCAATTAGATATATTAGCACAAGCTTATGAAAAACATATATTTTATTCAGTAGTTGAAATACAAAAACATTAGGTTCTTACCTTAAAATAAGGGTTGAATCTTGTATTTGATGTAATTTTCAAATGAGTGTGGGATGAAGGTGTTGTGATCATCTCGTGTCGTAGCTCACCAACAACATACAATACCTCTCTAAAGTATCTACTAATAGTTTCAATTGACCTCCTAAAGGTGGGTTGCAAAGCTCTAAATCTATGGTTGTGGCCTACAACAAGGAGGAACATGGCAACTTGTTCTTCCACTGAGCTATGGATGATGTCCCGCAAAAGTTCTCTTTCTCGCAACAAGTTACATAGTTGAAAAAAGGGGGCCCTCCTCATTCGAAGCTGATTCAAGCAATTAGTATCATCTGTGTGATAGATGAATCTAAGGTTCGATTGTCTAGCTATGTCTCTTTCAGACATTGGTCCATAGGAGATCCTAGGGGTGTTTCTTCTAGCTCTTCGCACAATGAAAAGAACATAAGCACACATCACGGAAACTAAACCAGCTGCTTTAGCAATTAGGGCCCGCCGAATACGTCACATTTCTTCCATCTATGTAAATAACATATGTAGTACATTGTCAATACATATTTATATGATGGTGTTGACACTGTTAAGTATTGCAAATCCAATTTTTATGGACCCATGCCACGGCTGCCACATCCAAGGGATGCTACCTCCAGTGACAAACACATCATCGACCAAGGAAAATTGCTCGGACATAACAAAAAGGCATAGTAATATGCACAACTAACAAGGTCATAGATCTAACTTGAATGAGCAAATCACAAACAACCAGTGCAGATCTGAGCTAAGAGACAATCGATTTAACAAATATTCATGTGTACAAATATGATTGATGAGTAGATCGACAAAGAAAAACATTTTTAGTCATGCTCAGCTACATCTAGAAAATATACCAACAGTACATAACATTGCAAACATATATAACAAAATCCAGGCCTATGCAACATTTCCTTGCACCCAAATCAACCTAAAATACATCACATTTTAGTAGATCTACTTTTTTATGAAGGGGACATGTGCAGATGTGCATCCATCCAAACAAAGAAATCAAAGAAAGAGTGGAGACGAAATTGAAGGAGGTTGGAAAGGGAAGAGGAATACCATCCTTGCACTTACCTAAGATCTCGACGCAGAGAGCTGAAGAGGAGAGGGCGTAAGGAAGAAGGGGGCTAAAAGGAGAAGAAGGGAAGACGAGCAGCCGGCGACGGGGGGAGAGGAGCAGCCGGCGAAGGAGGGAGCCGGCGCTCACCCCCGGCGACGGAGGGAGCCGGCGCTCACATCCGCCTGGCGACGGAGGATGGGCGCGGTGAGGTTCACGACGAGTAGCCCAAAACCCTAGCTTTTTTTTCACTGTGAAAAAATGAGGAAGAGGGAGAAGCTCTTGAGGAGTCAAGGCAGCGCGCGGTGACCCCATCTCTTTCTGTCTGCATGCGCGGGTGCAGCCTCGTGCCTTGTCGCTGCACGCCACGAGCCAGGCCGCCCAGCGAAGCTCGAATTGGTCGTTTCCCCCAGCCTGGCTCGACGGGCCTTTTTGCATCTGCTGGGCCTGGCTGAGTCCCCCGTCCAAGCAACCAAACAACCTGCAGGTTGCACGCCAGATGCGGGCCAAGTGCGGTCCAGGCAACCAAACACGCCCTTAGTTGCAAGGCGTGCACGGTGACGCAGGGACGGGCGGTGGCCCGGCGGCGGTCACATGCAAAAATCAGCATTTTCACATGTGGTCATCACAACCGCATGTGAGAAACCATTTTTGCAGATGAGCGTCCTAAGGAGACCACTTTTAAAGACCCGATTTTTGCAGGCAACCAAATAAGGATGCCCGACTGCAATGATACTTTGAAATAATAATAATAATAATAAAAGAAATCCAAAACCCTAGGTCGCCGTCGTCAGGCGTCGCCACTACAGCCATATGCCTCCTCTCCATCATGCGTGAGGGTGGATCTGTCGCTCCCGAGCCTGCCGGTGGCAGATCCGCCCTTCCCGAGCACGCTGGCGGCGGATCCAATGCTCTAGAACATGCACGCCACTGTCGTGGTCGTGGTCGCCGTGGCTCCTTCCGCCTCCTCTCTACCACGCACGAGGACGGATTTGGTGCTCCCGATCCTGCCGACGGTGGATCCGCTGTTCTCGAGCCCGCATGCTGCCACCGTGTCCGTGTAGAAGCCCTTCCCAAGGCTGCCGCCCGTGGATCACCGCTTCCATGGCTGCAATGGCCGTGGCCACCTTTCGAAGTTTTCTAGTGGGTAAAGGAAGGTTAAGATAAGGGCAGGGGAAGGTTTTTTTGTTTACGCCATCGTGATTTTTACACCTGATGGCGTAAACTTCACTTTTCGCTAGGTCTGTGATCAATCTGATAGATTTTTTCCAAGAATTTCTGCCGTTGAACGAAATATGGCAATTCCGTATTTTTTTACCTGAACTTTGGATGCATGTCCTGATCCCACATGGAAGCTAGCTAGCTTCGATCTTGTGGATTATTGGCCATAATATATTTTGGTAGCAGTTTTCATGCATATGCCATCCATCTCCTCCCCTCTTCTCTGTGCTGTTGCCATCAAACCAGCTAGTTCCCTCGTGTCTCTACGCCTAATCTGAAATAACCAATCCAAACAGTGCATCCCGGCGCATGCAAAAGTGCACTGCAAGCAGGAATTAAAAAAAATTAAAGCACCGGTTCATGTCGGTAGTCGATGCCCCATTGATACATATATGTGGGAGAGATTAATTATTTTGTTGCTCGAGAAAGCATCTCTCGTTTCATACATGAAATTTAAATAGTTATTAAATTTTTTTGATAAAATAATAAGATAGATTAATATGAAATATATCACCTTCGCAAGAATATAAGGTCAAATTTTACTTATTCAAGTTGCAAAAATCATTTGCCGACTGGTCATTTCTTTCCTTCTGTAATTAACTTAGATTCTTAACTTCACACTGTCTCGATCAAACTTGCATCCATGCTCACCGATCAAATTCGGGATAGAATGGCAGGCTACTACTCCGGGAACTATGTATCCCTAGTTTGATCTGTCTGTCGCTGGCTCGTCATTCTCACACCTGATCGAACATTGTCTCGTGAGACTGGACGAGATCGATGTGCATTGCCGACTCACCGGAGCCATTAGTTTTTCTTCCTCTTTTTTGTTTGGTTTTTGTTGGGGGATCTTATTGTTTTCCAGCCATAAGATGATCCCATGAGCAGTTGTCCGGTGATTGAGAGACGACCCAGCTGGCTGGACACAATTGATGGATGGATCGATGGATGGGGATTTGCATTATGCGTTGGCTGGCCATGCACCGGCATCACGAGATGATGAGAATTAACTGCTAATAACTTCTCATCATCGTATGTATCATGGATGGATCGACGATGGATCCACTCAATAATGAAATGGCATCAATGATATATATGCTGCATGGAACCATGATCGAATTGTGGAATATGCATGCATCGGCACCGCGCCCATGAGATCATGCTTATATATATTGGTGATGGGTTCATTAACATATATACGGATATATGCCGATATGGGATTTAGATTTACAAATAGACTTAAGATAAATAATAGAAAAAATTTGAAAGTGTTGGAGTTATTAGTCTTTGCATCCTCGATTCCTGGATTTATATTTCTATTTGTTAACCAATAGAAATAGATGTAGATTTCTACCTCGATTTTCATTAACACGTTCTTGAAACTGCTAAATAATACATATTGTGTAGAAACTTTGTATATAGAAGTCGCTCTAAAATATTAAATAAATATATTTTTTAAATTTGTAATAATTAAAACTTAATTAATCATACGCTAATATCTTTCTTATTTTTTCGTACACTTACTTAATCTTTTATCTTAATTAGTTTCAAACATCGGTCATGTAAGTTCTTGAAAGAAAAAGGCGGATTTTATTACGACATCAGTTAAGAATTCAGTAAGAAAAAGTTAGTGCGCATAGTCTTTTTCTTGTTTTATTATCTAGAAAAATCTTCATGCGGATGGATCAAGAGATTTATTTAGGCTGTGTTTAGTTCAGCGCAAAGTTTGGATTTTGATTGTAATTGGAGATGATATGACTGAAAAGTTGTGTGTGTATAACAGGTTGATGTGATGGAAAAAGACTGAAGTTTGGATCCAAACTTTAGATCTAAACACAGCCTTAGGCCCACTCGGTTGGATAGATCAGTGGTGATGATCTGCCTGCAGGCTGCAGCCATGAAGCTGCCTGCATCACTGGTCCATGACGCTGTTGATGATTTGGATACCAAATTAGCGTACAGTTAGTACCATGACGTGCGTGCGAGCACGTGGCCGCTGGGACCTGCCTGCTCATCCCATCGAGGCATCGATCGAACCAACCTCGATCTTCCGTTTTATTAACATCATGTCAATCAACGATCGAATCATGATGCTTCCGGGCAAATAGACCGATAGAGCTGTACTACTTCCACCGTTTCAGGTTATAAGATCTAGCACTACCCACATTCATATACTCCCTTATTCCCTAAATGTTTAGCGTCGTTGACTTTTTTAAACATGTTTGATCGTTCGTCTTATTCAAAAACTTTTGTGAAATATGTAAAACTATATGTATACATAAAAGTAATTTTTTGAATAAGACGAACGGTCAAACATGTTTAAAAAAGTCAATGGCGTCAAACATTTAGGGATGGAAAGAGTATATGTTAATAAATCTAGGCAACATATATATGAATGTAAACAATACTAGAAAATCTTATAATATGAAACAGAGGAAGTAAATTATTTTCATTCGTTTTATAATATAATAACCGAACCAAATGAAATATTTAATAGTACAATGAATCTGAATAAGACTATAAAATATTTCATCCAGTCCTAATTAAGTAAGTTGCTATATTATGAAACGGTGGGAGTATTTTCATTATCTTTAAAAATATATATAGCTAAGGCCGGTTTTAAAACTTGACATACAAGGGATAAGACAGCTCCCGAGCATCATGCGTAGAAGATCTACCCATTCAAAGTTCCTTTTAAGATGTGAATGTTCCTTTTAAGATGTGGATCTATGGCCTTGGTTTGAAACGGAGGAGTTTTGAAGATTTTTAAAGGAACTGAACTGAATCTTGTGATAATTCTATAAAATTTCCACATTTCAAAATATTCATGCAATGCTTGTTCGTTCAGTTGTTCCTATAATTCTTTCTAGGATGCTAGATGAACTTCCATTTAAAGTTTAGTTTAATGGTTCATTTTGAAATGCAAGAATGGCAAATATTTTTTGGAGCATTCAATTTGCTTAGTATTTTTCCCAGAGGCCCCATTGGTTCATATGGAAAAAAAATTTATATGAGTAGGGGCTGTTGGTTTGACACATAACTTGTATAAGGTTACCACACCTCAAGTTACATAAGTTTAACCGAGCTAGATGCCTATTTGGTTCATAGCCACACTTATGACCAAATTTCTTCTTCACTATGTAGACCCCATATGCCATTGAGATAAAAACAAGTGTGGCAAGTACGTATAGTCATGCTAGCTAAAGTGTCGCTCTAATTTTGTTAACCAAACCTTAGGCTAGTTAGTCAAAAAAAAATTATAGCAAGCTTGGGTAAATTGAAGTACTCAACCATACAGCTAGCCCCTACATTACTATGGTCAATTCCATATTAAGAAAAAAAAAAGCAAGATGCTAGGTTTGATCTCTTGAAAATTTTTCTTTGATTCAATTTTCCCTGTGGTACAAACAAATGCATTTTTTCTTCACGAAACAAGCTTCTATGCATGGATGCAAATGTGGCTTTACATGGGGTATGCTATTATGAATGGATTATCCTGGACAAATATGCAGACTAAAAAACAAAAAAAAAATGGTAGCTAGCTGTATGTAATGATGTGATTATTCCAAGCAAGTGGATGGATGCTGCATGAACAGTAAGAAGATAGCGATGCATGCATGCATATGCAGGATTCCCCCTGCTTTTTTCAGGTGTTTGCAGGACAGGTTAGATCGCGTTGTTTGCTGGATGATGATGGATCTCCTTTTGACTGCTGCGTGGGGCCCTTTTAAAGACTTTAATCAATGTACTGTAATAAGCGGGTGTAATTTTTTTTTGACATTTTTATTAACTTTAATTCTCTGCTCTGAACTATTGTTTTTCATTCTAATGGAAATGTGGAGATGTTCTTGCGTCTCTCTTCGATAAATAAAAGGAAAATGAAATTTAATTCTAGACGACATGTCTCGACACAGCTGATTGCGTACGGACATGTCATATAAGCAATGGAATAAGTAATTTATATGTATGTTTCTTAGTGTATTGAAAGCCAAACCTGAAAAACAACTTAGCATGAGAAAAACGTTAAAATCAACTCTAAGATTTTGTTTTAAGATTTAATTTTTTTGTTACGGTTGATAAGTCGAAGAGGAAACAATGAAATTGATATTGTCATTCTATATCATATAGGCCATGTTTGGCAAATGGGATAGGAAAATGATTTCCCACCCACCAATAGACATCTTTAAATCCTAACCATTCATTCTCCCCCTTTCATTTAATCCTAACCCTTCATTCATTTCCCAATCTCAATCCCACCTCTCATTTCCCATTATCTAAACACACCCATAGTTCATGTAGGATTTTAACCAGATAATCAATTGATTTAAATTTGGACAGCCTTTCTTATTCATTGGGGAGTATGTAATTAGTTGTGGCATACTCTTAACTCCTTTTCGATCCAACGGCTCAGGCAGACGCACGTGGATTTACCCTAACGAGGAACTGATAGCGCCATCGGCGCGAACAAACAAAGAGAACACATGCAAGCATGTGCTTAATTATATTTATACATAATGTTAGTTACATTGATAGATACTCCCTCCGTTTCATTATAAGTGCAACCATAAGTTTTCGTATACAACTTCGATCGTTCGTTTTATTTAAATTTTATTTAAATTAGCATTTTTATTGTTATAAGATGATAAAATATGAATAGTACTTTATATGTGACTTACTCCCTCCGTCCTAAAAAAGACAAACCGCGGGTTCCCGTGCCAACGTTTGACTGTCCGTCTTATATGAATTTTTTTTATAATTAGTATTTTCATTGTTGTTAGATGATAAAACATGATTAATACTTTATACGTGACTTGTCTTTTTAATTTTTTTCATAATTTTTTCAAATAAGACGAACGGTCAAACGTTGGACACGGAAACCAGGGTTTGTCTTTTTTTAGGACGGAGGGAGTATACTTTTAAGTTTTTTAAAAAATTAAATAAGATGGACAGTTAATGTTGGGCATGAAAAATAGTGGGACGGATGGAGTCTGGTTTGGTGATTTGGAGAGAAAGAAATTAAAATTTGAGGAGGAGAAAACATAGGTCCAATGGGTAACATGGGGCCTGCCGGACCGACAACATGTGCCGGTCAATTCGTATCTTGACACCTCTCTATCGTCATCATCCAACAGCACATCAATCGCCCCTAACTGGGACCATGTATCTGTGTTACCGTCGCAGATAACTGTAATTACTCATTGCCCATATTCCCTAATAAGTCACAAAGTTTATTAGAGAATAAAAACTGATTTATGAATAAATTTTTTTATATATTTATTCGTAGCGATTTAAAAACCAAGGAAAAGATTTACATTGAAAATATCTTAAAATCAACTATAAAATTAAGTTTGAAAATTAAAATTTCAACTTTTGATTTGGCTTAATTATTAAGCCAACCAATGAGGCTCTCAGCATGTGGCATCGCCTCATTAGTTAGTACTACGTGTAGATAATGGACATTTTGGATTTGGTTAATGACCCGTTGGTTCCACCTTCAAATAAGTTTATCTCGGTCAATTTTATTTAACTCCAACCAGTAACAAAAAAGTGTATAAAAATGATAATGCTAGATATATATTGTGAAATAAATTATTACAAAATTTCCATTTAAAATAACTTGTCTTTATATATAGTATTATTGGTTACTGGTCAATGTGGCATATTAGGACATCCACAATGTATGCTATAAGGTGGGTCTTAAGCCTTTAGGGTGGGTATTATACACAGTAGGAGTAGTTCTAGGTGACATTATGATGGGCTACCCTTAGGTATAAAGACCACCCATAAGAAATAAAAAAAAACATATGTATTCTCCATCCTACTACTGTCTCCTCTCTCCTGCCTTTTACTCGTAGGACCCACCTTATTTCCTACTTCCTACCATATCCATATACATTGTGTGGGGTTTGCAACAACTAATACCACCTGACCACTTCATCTATATACATTGTTGGTGTCCTTAATGTCAATATCCTAAAGTGCTAGCTTAGTATTTGTGAATGGAGGGTTGCTTAATTAGCTTCTTTTGTTTAACTTAATATCGATGCTAAGGGTTAATAAATAAATAAATATGCTCCCCGACATCCTCGCTCGTCAGCCGCGCCATTCATGCCATAACGTTATATACGTGCGCCTCGGCATGTTGTACCAAACCGGCATTTTTCTTCTTTTTTTTTTGTTCATCTCTGGCCCCAAAAACTATTGCACATGGGCGCATGGCTTATACTCTTCTTGGTGGCAGTTAGCACTGGTAGTTAATTCTGCTTGCAACGGTTAGTAGGAGGCCACGTTTACTAGCTACGGCGCACGTAGAGACAATATTACTTTCGGTTTCAGAAAATAAACTAACATAAGGGAAAAGGAAGATATATACTCCCTCCGTCCCATAATACTCCCTCCATCTACTTTTGATAGTCATATTTCATCTTGACACACAGACCAAGGATAAGTGATTCTACTTATCATCCATTTAAATATGCTACTAGTCATTCCTCGTAAACAAGCGATTCATTAATATTTACATTTCTCGATGCTCATGCAACCAATCTTGTGTGGAAGAATGAAGAGTCATGCATTAAATCCAAGAAAGTCATTAAGATAATAAGTTGTTAGATTGAAATATGCCTATCAAAAATAAAATTTTCAGATTTGGAAATATGACTATCAAAAGTAGATGAAGGGAGTATAAGATATTTTGAGTAGATGTGACATACTAGAATGTGTCACATCCAATCCCTTATATTATGGGACTGAGGGAATACAATATAAATTAACATATGCACTATATTTTTTGTTAAATTTGTACATACAGTTACAGTTAGTTGTAGAAAACTACTACTTCCATCCCATATTACTTGACGCTTTAAGTTTTTGTTTGTAATGTTTGATTATTTGTCTTATTAAAAAAATACTTGAAACTATTATTTATTTTGTTTGTGATTTGTTTTATTATCAAAAGTACTTTAAATTTGATTTATTATTTTTTATATTTACACTATTTTTAAAAAAAAATGAATGGTCAAATGTTCCAGAAAAAGTCAAAGCGACGATGGGAAGGAGATAGTATATCTTGAGGATCGTATTGATGCCCAAAATAATTAGCATTGGTGCCGGCCGGAGACACTATAGTCTTTGAATTTGAGCCCTATGCTCTGTTCGGCACAGCAGAGTCGGCAAAAATCTCCCCTCGTATCTCATGAGCACGCTTCCTGAAGTATTAAATGGCGTATTTTTTTCTAAAAAAGTCTATCTAAAAGTTTCTTTGAATTAATATCATGCATATTAATTATTTTTGAGTTTGCAACAGCTAATACTTTTTTTTTAAAACATAACACGCTTTATTAAACGACAGCATTTAGGGGAATTGAATTCCCAAATACATCGTCCATGATAAACATAAGAGTTGTACCATCTTTAATAAGAGAGATCAACTGAAAATAGGAAGCAAACTTCCTAATGAAACTAAGCAGCAAAGAAGGAGCAAATCGACAGGGTACTGCGGCAATGCCGCGACGATTGCATCCAAGGGCCTCTATTGATGTGTACTCTGCTTGACGAACCGGTAAACCCCTTCGGCTGCCTCCACGGAAACGACACATACGAGAGGTTTGTTGCGAAGCCGTAGATTTTGGTGTGAGCATCACCGGACTCCGCAAAATATTTCCACGGAGTTCATCGTTGAATCTGAGGAGCTCGGACTGTAAACCTGTAAACCAAGATTGCAAATCCAATCTGGGCTCAACCCGAACGATAAACCCTGCATGGTTATTGCTGCCAAGAGACAAAGAGGAAGAATTTCCCCAAATCCAGCCAACCAAAGACTTAATCCGAAGATGGTGGTGAAGAACATGCTGTCTTGGTAACTCGATGGAGAAGGTTGAAGAAGAGGAGATCATCCGAGTCACATCCACGCCATTGCATGACACATCTGCACCATCGACGACGTCGCGGATTGCAACGGCGCAGCCGACGCCGCCACGGGCAGCATCGGCGCGGCCGACGCCGCCGCGGGCAGCAACCGCTAATACTTAATTAATTACTTTGCTAATAACACACCTTGTTTTACGTGCTCGTTATCAGCTTAGCCTTAAACTTGTTATCTCCTTTTAAGTCATATAGAATTATATAACTTTTGATCAGTTAAACTACCGCTAATAAGCTGAAAAAAAATAAACCAAGGTAAAAAAAATTATAAGTAAATCGTTTATCATAGTTTGGAAGAAAAGATTGAAAAATAGACTTGATGGAAAAGCTGAGCAGCCCCATCATTTGGCATATTCATGAAATAAGCCTATTTGTAAACGAAAAATAATTTGTGAATAAAATTTTACATACTTGTTCTTAACCATTTAAAGCAAACGCTAAAAAATAAACTTCTAAAAGAAAACCTCAAAATCGACTTTAAATTTAAGGTTTAGAGAACCTCAAAATCACCGGACAGTCGGCGACGTTGTTCATGTCGGTACGTAGCGAGCGTTGAGGCATTAGGACTTGGATATACTATGGCTGTGTTTAGATGGTAGAAAAGTTAGGAAGTTGGGAGAAAGTTAGTAGTTTGAAGAAAAAGTTGATAGTTTATATGTGTAGAAAAGTTTTCGATGCGATGGAAATTTGGAAATTTGGAGGAAGTAAACACGGCCTAGCTCGATGTATCCCCGGGCGGTACACGTACGTAGGGACGGCTCCTGATAGCGATGCGAGTTCACCGCCCATGTGAACCCCCGGCCACAGCATTCATTCCTGTCCGGTCCGGTCACCGACCTGCCTGCACACTGCACTGCACTGAACTGGCCTCACTACACGCGCTTCCACTGTAGCACTGCTACTGACCTACTGTACACCACTACAGCGTGTGGTTGTAGCTAGCTAGCTAGCTCCATTCATCGCCGATATACTACCAGACAGGAACATTTTGGCCAGCGACTGACCAAAAAAGTTTTGCAACTTAATTAAGCTGCCACCAATATATATACTAGTACTCCCCGCGAGCAAATCACTTTTCAATTACTGAAAGATTAACCAACCAAACAAACACACTCATGCAGTAATATATACTACTGCGCTAATCACTTGTACCACAAATTTCATGGAGCATTGATGCTGATGCGTTCGTGCGTGCTTAGAAGCTTCTTGTGAGTTGTGACAGCGCACACAACACGTACACTACGGTGTAGTTAGTAGTAGTAGTATATATATACACACACTATCAAGAAACATATATATAAGCACTTTTTGTTAATAACTTCATGTTCGAGACGCCTACATAAACATCCTCTGCAAGAATGCCCCCAACTTGTGTGCTGATATATCTAATATAAAAGTATGCAATGCATGATTCAGATTAAATTCAATATAATCCCATGGCGTCAGCTTGATACTGCTCCCATGCATCATGCATCTCACCACTAGGCCAACCTGACACGACGCACAAGACAAAACCTTCGCCTCACAGGCTCGTCAGTGCACCCATGTGGTGGTCTGGCCGCAGCTGGCGCAGCAGCTGCTATGAACTTGCTCGATCACTCTGTCACTCACTCACTCACCCGTTATTACATGGTTACAACTTGGTCATCAGCTAGCTAATCACGAGTACTTAATTAACAACTTTTATTTAACGGATGTTTCACCATGGTCTTTACTGTAGTAGTTACTAATCTATGTATATTACCAGCAACTATTAATATGAGAAAAAAGCTCTCTTATGTAGTAACTATAAATCAATGGTTAAGATTTCTTTCAGTCCTCAAGTGTCCGTTGGAGGATATTTTTCAAACTGAAAACATTGATTTATTTGAATTTCTAAACAACTTCTATTTATATACTTTTTTAAAACACACCGAAAAACGTGTTGATGAGAAATAAGAAAGTTAAAAGAAATTTTATCCCAAATCACACACTCTTCGTCTAAGAGCATGTACAATAGTAGACTATAAGCTGACTATAAACATATTTTAAGCATATAAAAGAAAAGAGATAAGAGCAGCGGGCTATAGATTTATAGCCAGCTACAGCACGGACCACAAGATGCATGTGTGTATCATACGTGGGAACAGACATTAATTATGCATAACATGTTTATTGATAACTATTATATAAATTAACTATTAAATTGACTATAGTTGATTTGTAGCCTACAATTGGCAGTACTATTAAACTTGCTCTAGTTAGCTTCACAGTTCACTGTAGCGTCTAGAAGAGGAACAGGTGGATTATTAATTAGCAAAAGATAATCAGAAAACGGAAGCCGAGAAGAGCAGAGCCCCTATAAATACTCGCGAGCTCCTCTGCTCGGAGCACACACAACCACCACTCACCACCAACATGGCGACGACGACGGCGGCGGCGATGGTGGTGGCAATGTCGGTGCTGCTGCTGGGTGGCGGCGAGGCGGCGGCGCCGCGGAAGCCGGTGGACGTGGCGTTCGAGAAGAACTACGTGCCGACGTGGGCGGAGGACCACATCCACTACGTGGACGGCGGGCGCGAGGTGCAGCTCTACCTCGACAAGTCCACCGGCACCGGCTTCCAGACCCGGGGCTCCTACCTCTTCGGCCACTTCAGCATGCACATCAAGCTCGTCGCCGGCGACTCCGCCGGCACCGTCACCGCCTTCTACGTACGCCGCCGCCATTGCTCCCTGATCCTCTTCCCCTTCTGCTTCTTGATCGGAGATCGATGATGTGTGGTTTTTTTGCATTGGGGAATTTGCAGCTGTCGTCGCAGAACTCGGAGCACGACGAGATCGACTTCGAGTTCCTGGGGAACAGGACGGGGGAGCCGTACATCCTGCAGACGAACGTCTTCTCCGGCGGGAAGGGGGACCGGGAGCAGAGGATCTACCTCTGGTTCGACCCCACCAAGGACTACCACTCCTACTCCGTCCTCTGGAACCTCTACATGATCGCGTACGCTAATTACCCCTCATTAACACCCCCACTTATTTACTTGCATTGTACTCCCTCATTTTCCGAAGAAAATAAAAATAAGGAAGCACAATCTACAACTATCAACTCTGGTAAACTTTGAGATTCGTAGTATTAAAATATTTTATAATATCTTTATAATGTCGTTAATTTTTTATCTAACGTTTGATCATTCGTCTTATAAAAAAATTATGTAATTATCATTTATTTTATTGTGATTTTAAGTATGACATAAATATTTTCATATTTGCATAAAAAATTTGAATAAAATGAATAGTCAAACGTTATAAAAAATGTATTATATATTAAAATACAGACAGTATATTTTAAGACAAATAGAGTTGTAGAATTATGCTGTGTTTAGATTGGCCCAAAGTTTAAAATTTGATTGAAATTGGAGACGATGTGACTAAAAGGTTGTGTGTTGTATGAAAGGTTCGATGTGATGGAAAGTTGGAAGTTTGAAAAAAAACTTTGAAACTAGTATATGAGTATATTATAGCCCGGGAGAGTATTACATTAGCAGAATGATTTTCTCTTTTTTTTTCCTCAAAATGTAGCCAGGTAGGATGGGTCTAATCCTGCCTTAGACTGGGATGAAAGTAGTAAGAGTAATTAGTGCGGTGTCAGTAGTACTAAGATGCTTTGAATCCACCGTAAAGATGAGCAAAGCAAAAGGTACCTGCACGGTGAGACGAGAGATTGGCGCGCATGTGCAATTGATTTTGGCGCGCGTGTACATGTCGTCCCTGACCAGCAGAGTTCAGAAAGAACATGAAAAGCAGGGATGGGTCGGTCGGCGGTGGGGCCCACACGCTGACACGCGCCGATGCTACAGCGTTGCACAGTGCGAACAAGAAGCGGATAGCCGCTGTGCGCTAACAGTTTATTGAAAGCAAACCGCAATAAATTAAAAGCTAGTAGTAGTAGTATTAACTGAAATTACTACTCCTACTACTACTTGATGAAAATACTATGTATTTCCTGTGTTCCAGTAAAATCCTATGATAGCCCTATTATATTTCTAAATTTCAGATTTTCCAGTGCAAGTTTTTATTTCTATATAATTTTTTTTTCTTGTAATACATTTCTGCAACATTTCCTTAATTTTTTTTATAGTAGTTAACTCATTTATTTATACACATAAGTTTTGTTATAGAAAATTATAGATTACCCATTTATGAACCAATTTTAGCTGTCTCAGTCGGGTCTAGAATCTACATAAAAATCCAGTAAAATTCATACGTTCTAAATGTATATATATACATGTGCAGGTTAATTATTTCCCATCAATTTATACACACAAAATGTTATGAAAAAATGTACAGCTATCTCAAACAGATCTAAAATCTACCTCATCCGTTTCATATTATAAGTTGTTTAAAAGTCAAACTACTTTAAATTTGATCAAGTTTGTAAACAAATATAGTAATATTTACAGTAGCAAATTAATTTTATTAAGTCTACAATTTAAATACATCTTCATAATATATTTGTGTTGGGTTGAAAATGTTACTATTTTTTTTCTACAAACTTGATTAAACTTAGAACATTTTAACTTCCATCGAAGTCAAAACGACGATGAAACGAGAGCAGTTTGATTTTAATAAAAATCAAAGCAACTTGTAATCTGAAACGGAGGGAGCACATGAAAATCCTGTAAACTTCATACGTACGTTCTGAAATCTGAATGTATCGATCTATCAATATATGCAGGTTCTTCGTGGACGACACGCCGATCAGGGTGTTCAAGAACAGCAAGGACCTGGGCGTGCGGTACCCGTTCAACCAGCCGATGAAGCTCTACTCCAGCCTGTGGAACGCCGACGACTGGGCCACCCGCGGCGGGCGGGAGAAGACCGACTGGTCGCGGGCGCCGTTCGTCGCCTCCTACCGGGGCTTCCACGTCGATGGCTGCGAGGCGTCGGCGGAGGCCCGGTACTGCGCCACCCAGGGCGCCCGGTGGTGGGACCAGCCGGAGTTCCGCGACCTCGACGCCGACCAGTACCGCCGCCTCGCCTGGGTCCGCAAGACGCACACCATCTACAACTACTGCGACGACCGCGAACGCTACCCCGCCATGTCGCCCGAGTGCCACCGCGACCGCGACGCCTGAGATCTCATCGAGATCTGTGATCGATGCTTGCTGGCCGTCCGATGGATGGATGGATGGATGGGGATGAGTACGTGTACGGCTACGATTAATCATGATTTGAGTGCGTGCAGTTAATTAATTAATGGGTAACGTTTTGGGGGTAATTTGGGCTTGAATTGATTGTATGTATGCATGTATGTATCGTCGTCGTGCCAGGTGTGCTGAATTGGGCGCGTGATATATGTATTGCCAAATTATTTTGGTGGTTTCGCTTGTACTATATATATACGCGCGCTGTGATCGATTTCGATCGGTCAGAGTTAATTAATGAATTAATTTGGGTTTTGGTATGTTGCGTTGTGCGAAGCAAATGCTCATCAGTGCTTTATTATTATATATTATTACTCCCTCCATTTTAAATTACTATATGATTAAGATTATAAAATAACACAGTAGTATTTTAAACACAAAACAAATATTTTATTGGAATATGTTTATGTTAAATTGTAATGAGACAAATTAAATACAAAACAAATATTTTACTGGAATGCGTTCATGTTAAATTGTAATGAGACTAATTTGATGTTTTAGATTTTGCCAATTTTTCTTTTTTTATAATCTTGATTAAACTTATTTTTAGTTTAATTAGGAAAAATTCAAAAGTAAAACGGAGTTACATTACAGAGATAATTAAGTCCATGATAATGCAAATGTGTGGCCCCCCTAGTTATGGTAATTGGGAACACCTTTTTGCAGTTGATTCATATAAAAGAACGAAATTAATCAACCGTTTCGTTGGAAATTTTCCGTGAAAATCCGAGGGCAAGATATTGTTGGAACATGGGGCCGGGTGCACGCATCGGCAGTATGTTCATGATCATGAAACGGCGCACTGCGAGGTGGCAACAGCCTATGACTTATGCAGACAAAATAGCAGCAGGAGTACAGTTCTTTTTACATATCTTGCACCCCCATTATGCACAAATTGAATGAGAGCTTGTGAATGTCAGAAGAGGAGCAGTGTGAGAAGTCATGGGACCTCATCGGTTTGCTGTTGCTGAGACTGATATTCAACACTAAACCCATCGGTTAGCTTATTGGGCTAAATAAGCACCAGCTATTGGTAGTGGATCCGATCTTTCTGGACAACTTTTTAGGACTGATTATGCTAAACTAAAAAGGCCAACTTTGACTGATCAACTAAAGCTGTAGGGTTACCGATGAGGACCATGGCAGGTTTACAAAACCGCGGGTGTAATAATCTTCTTAGTTTATAGAACTACAGTATATCTCACGATAACCGTACGGCTACCATGGTAACCACCGAAACCTAGGATAATGGTAACCCCATTTAAAACGATTCGATAAACCCGGATATCAATGCAACACGTAGAGTACACCCGCGGTGCTTCAACATCATGCAGATTTTGTTTGTTTTTTTCTTTATTTTCTTCTTTTGAGAAGTTTTTCGTGGAGGAATTGAACGAGAAAAGATCGGTTCGTGTGAGCATGCATGTGAAGGTCCAGGACTCAGGATGTGGTTCTCAAAAAAAAAAAAAAGGGACTCAGGAGTCAGGATGTACCGATGCAACCAGTACGGCGGCATGCAACGCCGGCCACGTGCTACAGATCGAGCTAGGCTGGGCAGTAACACGCGACACGCCTGCAGCTCTGCATCATGGGTGTGTTTAGTTGGGGAAAAAAATATTTTTGGGTGTCACATCAGACGTTTGACCGGATGTTGGAAGGGTTTTTCGGACACGAATAAAAAAACTAATTTCAGAACTCGCCTGGAAACCGCGAGACGAATCTTTTGAGCCTACTTAAGCCGTCATTAGCACATGTAGGTTACTGTAGCACTTATGGCTAATCATGGCCTAATTAGGCTCAAAAGATTCGTCTCTCGATTTATAGCTAAACTGTGCAATTGGTTTTTCTTTTTGTCCACATTTAATGCTCCATACATGTGTCCAAAAATTCGATATGATGGGTGAAGGGGAAAATTTTTGGAACTAAACTGGCCCCATGTACTGCTGCAGTGAAGAAAAACAAGGAGAGCGTAGATGAAGAGATGTCAATCGATATACTGCACGTCTGCAAAGGCTGCACCAAGGAGTAATGTCCTCCCTCCGTTAAAAAAACAAACCCTAAATTTTCGTATCTAACGTTTGATCGTTAGTCTTATTTAAAAAATTATAAAAAATATTAAAAAAACGAGTCACGCATAAAATATTAATCATGTTTTATCATCTAACAACAATGAAAATATTAATTATAAAAGAATTTTATATAAGATGGACGTTGGACACGTTAACTTAGGGTTTGTCTTTTTTTTAAGACAGAGAGAGTAGTAAATTATTAACCGCATCTTTGGCAGAACCGAGAGCAACGCGGTCGAATGGGTTTGCGCCAACGCCAAAGCTGGGTACGGCTCAGTTCGTTTCCCCTTGTTCCCAACTCTCCCTTCTCATTTTTTACGTGCACGCTTTTCAAACTACTATTTTAGTGCATTTTTTGTAAAAAGTTTCTATACAAAAGTTGTTTAAAAAAATTATATTGTTCCATTTTTTAAAAAAATGAGCTAATACTTAATTAATCATATGCTAATGGATTGCTCCGTTTTCCGTGCGGAGGAGTTTGGTTCCCAACCATCCCAAACGAACACAGCCGTACAGCCTACAGGCTACAGGCAGAAACACTCATGCGTTTGCTAGCTCATGTCAGCGTCGTCGGACTCATCCTCCGACTTTAATGCCCTAAGGCTGTGTTTAGCTCCTGAAAAAAATTAAAAGTTTAGGAAAAGTTAGAAGTTTAGAAAAAAAAAGAGTTTATGTGTGTAATAAAGTTTTGGATGTTATGTGATGTGATAGAAAGTTGAAAGTTTGGGGTGAACTAAACACGACCTTCCAAAGTTTTTCTTCAAACTTTAAACTTTTCCATCACATCAAAACTTTCCTACACACACAAACTTTCAACTTTTCTATCACATCGTTCCAATTTCAGCCAGACTTCCAATTTTAGTGTGAACTAAACATGTCGGGTCCCAAAACTAACGATTCAGAAACCGACATATTTAACTGTATCAAGCCCTGAATCAGTAGATTGATACAGGTTCAACAATTTGGATCTTTATCGCATAAATTTGGTCAAGACTCCAAAGGAGATATATTTATATAAAATAATAGGGCATTTACAAATTTGTGGCTACCTATTACAACAGAAGCTATACTATGACCCAATTCTGCCGTTTTACTATAGAATTAAACCGTCTAATTATACTAGACTTGAAGACTAGTTTTAAAGGGAACTAACTTATGTAATTGAACTCCCAGCTTCGACAAAAACTCCAAATAGACTCTGAAAAAGAGGGGTTGAAGCAAGGGTGAGTACAACGTACTCAGCAAGCTATTATATTATTCAACAATGAATGCATGAGGGGTAATATCTGTATAGAGCTAGATTTACTTGCAGAAAGCAGAGAATGTAGAAGTAGAAAACCTGTAATGTTTTAAATGCATCAGTATTTAATAAAATTTCGAATTAGGTTTCTATCCAAGATGCCATAGTGAGTCCCAATGCCCGATAACCGCGAGCACGGCTACTCGAATAGTTTTGAGGATATTCATACTGCAGTAGATATACGCTTTACCCGCAATACATGACGTGCCAAACACATTAGCCTTGTCATTACAAAGCTTTTCGGTTACTAACATCAGTGGTACCTGTTCCATGAACTATAATCCCCATACGCTCTGAACGTAACATTATCAGCAGCGAGAGGAGTTCTGGCATTTCCGGGGTCTTTAGAGAGATCTGATTGTATGACACCATGTCATCGCAATCAGGGTTCACAAACAAGTCATATGACATCATAATTTATCTCAAACAAATATTTACCTGCGCCACGGTAAATATCACAATATTGCCCTTCGCGGAATAAATTTGCCTCCTGCGCGAGGACTTAAATAAGAACCACTACACAGAGGTACCACCTTTGCTAGATAACTTAATCAGCTAGGTCTATGCCCATACGAGAATTGCGGTCGTACTCGTATGTTCTTCACATGTACTTGGCAGTCTTATGTCGGTTGGAACAGTACTAGCCACCCGGAAATCAACCATTTCTACCGTACTGTCCCAATCTAAGTTCATTATATTTTATGCAGTCTAACTAGGAAGGGCTAAGCAAAAGCTATCATATCTAATTTGCTATGTTCAGGTTATGCATTTGAAATCATGTATGACTAATGCATAGAATAGATATATAAGAATATATGATCATTATGCTCAAAGGGGAGGAATAATAACTTGCCTTGCTCCAACGCAAATAAATCCAAGATAGGCAACCTGATTATCCGATTCTCGAAATACCAAAGTTTGCCATCCAAAAGACAATAAACTCTACTGAGAAAGAGGAAGAACCAAATTCAATAAAAGCCATAAAATAATAAGAAAACGATAAACAGCTTAAGAGGGCTAGGGTTTAAGGTATAACCTATCTCTTTTGTAGGGCATAGGGATTACTGGGCTAATATTTTAAGTGGAGGTTCTAGAGGGTTGGAGGCTAAGGTAAAAAGGGAATCAAGCAACTAATGTTGCTTATATTTTATGTGAAGGCTCTCGTGATTTGGATGATAGGAAATATACTGGATAGTTGATATGGTTAAATAGGTATGTGGATAATATGGGTCAAGGTTGGGCTTTTGTAGAATAGTGGCTAGGGTTTAGTTGTTTAGGCCGATATCGAGGTAGGATAAATATCGGCTAGGGTTTTAGGTGTTTGCTAGTCGTTGCTAGAGTTGGACAGCATAACGACTAGATTTGGTATCATTTCTAGCCGGTGTCGATAGACAACATATCGGCTAGAAGAATAGGAGGTGATGCAGGTTTAGTGGGGTGGAAGTGTTACTCCGACAACCGTGAGTGGCGGCGGAGCGGCTAGGATCACACAGAGCTCGAGAGCTAACTGTGCGGCGTGCAATGGAGGTCGAGAGGATAGTGAAGCTCCGACCGCTATACGCATCAAGGCGTGGGGTGCCAGGAGCAGCACTTCGGCCTTGGGTTTGGTTTTTGCCGGGCTTTACAACCAACGGTCCGACGTTGAGGTCCGTAGACCGCGCGAACGTCCCCATGGAAGGCGTAAAGTTCCAACCGGCGGCTTTTTAGTGGCTAAAGGGTATTTTGGAGATAAAAGAAAATATTTGAAAAGCAAATATAAGTTTAAGTTGTAAATTCAATTATAAGATTAAATCAAATATTTATTCAAATGGTATTTGAATAAATTAAGGAAATTCAAATAAAATCTTAAAATAGCAAATTTGGTATGAAAATGAAGAGTTTGAACTTAGATGAATTTAGGTCCAAATTTCACTAGAATCGGATCTACGGTTTAGGAGAGATGGGCTTCTAAAGATTGGATTTTGAGTTAAATAGAGAAAATGCGAAATAGTACTGTGCAGGGGCCCACCTGTCAGTATCTTTTCTTTTTCTTTTTCTCCTTCTTCTTCCTCTCGTCTCTTCCTTCTTTTCTCCTCTTTCCAGCACGAGCAGCAGAGGAGAAGGAGAGGAGGGGCGCCGGTTTTCCGGCGGCTGGAAGATGGCGAAGCCGGCGGAGGGTGGTGTTCCCGAGCACCACGCATCCTGGGAGGGCGGTGGCTGGCGGAGAGAGTGAAGGAGAAGGCCGGAACGGCGACGACAAGAGCTCGACCGTGGCAACAAAAGGAGTGGCGGTGGTGGCTTGTTGTGGTGGCTAAAAGAGAGGGGAAAAGGGAAAAATGGGTTCACCTCGTCGAGGCAAACATGATGGCGCAAGGACTTGGCTTGCAGAGCTGTGGAAGAGGAGATCGGCCAGTGGCGGCAATGGCCGGTCATGAGAAGAGAGAGAGAGAGAGAGAGCTTGGTTTCAGTGGCGGAGCGCTCGGTATGGCGAGGTCTGGCGCTCGCCATACCTCGCTCCGGCCGCCGGTACCCCTCCACGAGCGTAAGGGCGCAGGCGCAGCACGGTGTTGCCGTTGCTATTGGACGGCTGGGCCACTCAGTACTCGTATGCATTAAGCGTGGCGTTGCCGATGCTGTTGGACGGTCGGCAGCAACAGGAGGCGCGCGGGCGGCACTGGTGCGGGCTGCGGCTGGGAACGGCACCGGCACCGCGCGGCAAGCAACCAAGCAGGGAGAGAGCAGCGTTTAGCACTTGCTGCACTTCAGCGTTTACTTGTATTCCCAAAATAAAAATACTTCATTACTTTAAGTATTCTTCAATGCATACTCTTTTATTTATGCTTGTTTGCAAATGGACAATGGATTACGATCAATGGTTGCTGCCATGCTTAACATACGCTTATTGACGTAATATTTTGTCGTACTATATCGTGTAATTCATATTGTTTGTTTCCTTATTCTTGTTGGGTTTTCACTCTCGCGCTAGTCCATATGAGCCACACCTTGTTTTTTTTCCGATATCGTGCAATTGAGATTGTTTATTTCCTTATTCTTGTTGGGTTTTCACTCTCGCGTTATTCCATATGAGCCACACCTTGTTTTTTTTTCCGTCCTCCGCCATTGCTTGGTTTATATGTTGAGAAGGGGAGGGATGGCCGGCTATTTATAGGCGGTGGAAGTCGGTTTGGAGGAGGACGGCAAGGAGGGTCACGACGCCGGTGGAGTGGAGGAGAAGGAGACAGCGCCGGCTTCGTTTTCTTAGCGGCGACGGAAGGGAGTTTGCGGCGGCGTGCGCGCGCACCTGCAGGAGGAAGGCGGTTCGGCTTATTTGGGCTGAGGGGAGAGATGGGCCAAGGGAAGAAGGAAAGGAAATTTTGGCCCGATGACAAAAAGAAAGAAGTCTAATTTGAATACTTGATTTGGATAACTAGGTTTTGCAAAGAATTTGAATTCGGAAAGAATTCACAAAAGAGATTTCCTAATTTATTTGGGTGCAATATTTAGAGGTGGAGTTTGAGGGAATTTATTTGGAAGCACTTAAATAGGAAGGGAAATTAATAATATTCCTCAAAATATTTTTGGGAATATATAGAAGGGAATTAGTTGAAGACAATAAATAGGATACCTATTCTAAAATTGGTATTATGTATATTTGTAGCTAAAAGGGAAAATTGAATGAAGAGTATAAGTTGGAATTTTCTTAGCACAAGAGCAATTATTCACAATATTTGCAATAATACAATTCTTGTGTTCAGTCAAAAAAAATAATACAATTCTTGTGCCGAAGAGGAAATTAAGCCACAGAGATTAAATTGGTGACTAGATCAAAAGGAGGAATTTGGATATTTGGATCGAGAATCAAAGGATGGGTTTAAAATCAAAGGACGGGCTAACAATTAATTCCAATGAGATTGGAATTACTTTGGTTTAGGTTCAAGGGCAAAATTGGAGGATTTCTTGGACCATAATTCATAATAGTAAAAATGGTTTTCAAACTAAATTTGAATAAAAGAGTTTTAGTCGAAAGAAAGTTTAATATTCGAAAATAGAGTTCCAACAAGAAATACCAAATATGTTTTTAAATGAAAAGCACAAAAGATGTTAAATAGCATAGAGGTTTTTATGCAAGTTAGTTTTAGGAGGTCCCGCTAATTATATTTTCCTAGGTTTAGAAAGTTATTAAGAACATAAGAATCAGTATGATGCAATATTAGAAAATGACACATTTTCAGGATGTTACAAAACACAGCCTAAGATTAATTGATCCATGCTATTATAACTACTCCCCCCTTCCGAAATGGCTGTGTTTAGTTCACATCAAAATTGGAAGTTTGGTTAAAATTGAAACGATGTGATGGAAAAGTTGGAAGTTTATGTGTGTAGGAAAGTTTTGATGTGATGGAAAAGTTGGAAGTTTGAAGAATTATTTTGGAACTAAACACGGCCACTATTACACACAGAATTTGTTTTGAAAAATAATACTCCCTCCGTCTCATAATATAAGGGATTTTGACTTTTTTCTTGTACTGTTTAACCGTTCATCTTATTTAAAAAAATTTAGAATTATTATTTATTTTATTTGTGACTTACTTTATTATCCAAAGAACTTTAAACACAACTTTTCGTTTTTTAAATTTGTACAAATTTTTTTTAATAAGACGAGTGGTCAAACAGTGCAAGCAAAAAGTCAAAATCCCTTATATTATGGGACGGAGGGAGTAATTTATTCACCAACATTCTTTTCCTAATCAAGCACAACCTTTCACCATTCAATTTTCTCACATATATTTATTTATCTACCAATCACAATATTTGCTCATTTAATTCTATCTACTTTCTTAATAATAACGTTTAACTCGAAAATTTCTTTTATTCTAGTAGGATGAAGGTAGTACTATGGTTTTAAATACTTCCCCCGTCCCTAAATATTTGACGCCGTTAACTTTTTTTAAACATGGCTGATCGTTCGTCTTATTCAAAAACTCTTGTAAAATACGTAAAACTATATATATACATAAAATTATATTTAACAATGAATTAAATGATAGGAAAAGAATTAATAATTTCTTAAATTTTTTGAATAAGACGAACGGTCAAACATGTTTAAAAAAGTCAACGGCGTCAAACATTTAGGAGACGGAGGGAGTATATTGTTACTATTCGCATTATTAAAACCACTCCATTACAAAACATAATCATGCGCTAATTGCATGCTTTCGCAAACCATACTGTAGCGTCGCGTCGTGTCAACGTCACGGACTCACGCGCGACGACCACCCGCCGCTTTGCCAGCGCCGCCGTGTTTGTGCGTTAGCAAGCGAACTGGCCTGGCCTGGCCTAGATGGGCTGGGCCGGAAAAGCCCACGAGCCACACATGGGCTGCGCGCCCGTCCGTCCGCCTGGGCCACGCATGGCCACCTCTATCGGCGAATTTTTTTTATTTTTAATTTTTTTTATTAAAAGTTTTACAAAAATAATTTTCCATTTTGAAAATTGACGGAAGTAGTCGCCTACCGCCCTCTGGGAGGGCGATTTTTAAAAATCGCCATCCCAGAGGGCGGCGAAAATGACGTGGCAGACGGCCGTTCGCTCTCGGGCGACGGCCGTCAACGAAATTTGCAGGCGGCCCCCTTGCCGCCCTCCGCTAGGGCGATTTTGTACTGTGCGGGGGGCCGCCTGCAAATGGGTGGCGAGGGGGCATGGAATTTTGCAGGCGGCCCCCTTGCCACCCTCCGCTAGGGCGATTTTGTACTGTGCGGGGGGCCGCCTGCAAATGGGCGGCGAGGGGGCATGGAATTTTGCAGGCGGCCCCCTTGCCGCCCTGGGGGAGGGCGATTTTTGCCTCCCCCCTATAAAGCCCAGTCCCCCCTCTCTGAAATTTCATTATATTCACTAAAAATCCAAAAAAAATGAAAGAGAGAGAGGAGAGGGCAGCAGAAGGGGAGCGGCGAAGCCCTACTGGTTCGCTCACTTCATCACAGGTTTGCTCCCATACATCTTTTGCATTTGTACTAATATGTTATGTTTGAGTATATATGTTGCGTTTTAGTTTTAGTTCCATATATTTTAGCATATCTGTAGCACACAGCACATATGTGTAGATCCAGAGCATAGAATATAATTGTATGAATTGAGACATAGACAGTAGTGTTAATTGTAAGATGTAGTTTAGTTTGATCTGGAGAATGTAACATACTTTTAGAATTTTGGAGAACAATATTGTAGAGAATGTAACTTAGGGCGTAGTACAGAAATGCGAGGTTAACGCAGTTATTGTTTTCATCAGGCACAATGTCAAATAAGGTCACATTTCAGATAGTTCACGGTGAAGGAAATATTAGATTTGGTCCAGATGGTGTTGATCTGTCAGATTTTGTAATGACATCTAAGGGCATCGATAGGCCTGCGGAGAAAACATTTCAGTCAATTTATAGTTGGTTGTTGAGAGGATTTAGAATATACCAAGAAGTCTACACAATGTCAGTATCAGTTGTAGTGAGTCGTGCAACAGAAGGTTCTTTTTGGGAACTAATGCCGATGGACAGCACTGCTGCTTGGAGACGGTATGTGGAAATGGCTTTTGAACGGTCATGGCCCCTCGTTATATTTGTGTCGGTACAAGAGAAAGATATAAATGTTTCAATGCAAACCGAAGATGTAGAGGGTCCTATCAATGCAAGGGATGTTGTTGGACCATCGATGCAAAATGAGGAAAATCAACCAAGGGAGGAGCAGGCCATGGGCATGGCGGATGAGGGGGAGAGAGTCGGTATAATTGTTGATGAAATGGAGAGGGAAGATTCGGATAATGAGGAAGCGGACGACGACGCATCATCCGATGAGGAAGGTGATGTAATGGCCACTGATTGGGCAAATGAGGACTTCTCTGGACTTGTTATATCAGAGGGTGATCATGTACCCTGGGAGTATAAGGAGAACGAGGTAATTGAGGGTGCAAGGTATGCTCATAAGGATGAGATGAAGGAGGCGGTGAAGCATTGGGCAGTTTCCTTGCAGAGAGAGTTTAGGGTGGTCAAGTCAACAAATTATGTGTATGAAGTGAGGTGCATAAAGGAAGATTGTCCGTGGCGTGTCCATGCATATAAGGGTAAATGGAATGATTATTGGAAAGTTAGCATTGTGACCGAGCACAAGTGCTACTTACAAGGGGTGGAGAAGTATCACCGAAACATCACTTCAGCTTTTGTGGCAAGTGAGATGTACAGCAGTGTTGTTGGTAACATTGGCTTTGAACCAAAATCAATTATTAGGCACATCGAGAACAAATTCAAGTACACCATAAGCTATGCAAAGGCCTGGAGAGCCAAACAAAAGATTATTGAGATGAGGTATGGCACATTTGAAGCTTCTTATGATAATTTGCCTCGTTTGTTAGCCACCATTGCCCAGAGGAATAATAATACTTACTATGACCTACATACATTTACATCGGTTGATGATCGAACAAAGAGTGTGCTGCAAAGAGCCTTTTTCTCATTGGGTGCTTGCATCAATGCTTTTGTGCATTGTCGACCTGTTCTATGCATAGATGGAACTTTTATGACAGGTAAATACCGAGGTCAGATATTGACAGCAATTGGGTGTGATGGGAACAACCAGGTTCTACCTATGGCTTTTGCATTTGTAGAGAGTGAGAACACTGAAAGCTGGTACTGGTTCCTAGAGAGAGTGCACATTGCAGTGATGCGTATGAGGCCCAACGTTTGCCTTATACATGATCGTCATGCGGGTATGTTGCGGGCTATTGACTACTTGCAGAACGGTTGGGAGGAGAAGGGACGACCGTGACCCAGCGAAGCGGTGGGATGCAGACCGGTCACTCCTTGCCGCTCTGGTAGACCGCTGGAGACCTGAGACGCACACGTTCCACCTTCCCTGTGGGGAGATGGCTCCGACACTGCAGGACGTGTCGTACCTGCTCGGGCTACTGCTGGCGGGAGCACCAGTTGGTCCCGTGGACGGTGTTGTTGGGTGGAAGGAGGATATCACTGCGCGCTTCGAGCAGGTGATGCGCCTTCCACACCTAGGACCGGCCAACACCCTTCCTCCGTACTCTACAGTCGGGCCTAGCAAGGCTTGGTTGCTCCAGTTCACTGTAAGTAAATAAGTTGTTATTATCATACATGCTTATTTGCGATCAACAGAGTGTTTTGTACTAACATTTCATTCTTAATTGTAGGCGGACCTTCTGCACCCTGACGCTGATGATTACTCGGTCCGACGCTCCCTTGAGGCGTACATGTTGTGGTTGTTCGGGTGGGTGATGTTCACTAGCACCCACGGGCACGCTGTGGACTTCCGGCTGGTCCACTACGCACGGTCCATCGCGGATGCTCAGCCACAGGACGTGCTGCAATGGAGCTGGGGTTCTGCTGTGCTAGCAGCCACGTACCGTGCCCTCTGTGAGGCGTGCACGAAGACTGACGCGGGAGCGATCATCGCTGGCTGCCCTATGTTGCTTCAGCTTTGGGCAGCCGAGAGGTTTGCCATAGGTCGACTAGTGGTGGACAGCGCACCCTACGGGGTTGGACGCAGCGCGCAGTGGCCAGAGGACGGTCCCACGATGGGGACTTACTGGTGTCGACGTGGGGTTAGTGCAACTTCGCTGCATTATAAGTTTATCAGTCGTCTTCTTTTTTTTCTTCACATAACATGTCTAATTCCGATCATGTTTATTGCAGCGTCGTTACGCTCACGTCCAGGTGAGACGAGGTTACCCGGATTTCGTGTTCGAGTTTGACCGTCTCCAGCCGAGCGACGTCATCTGGGAGCCGTACACAGAAGAGGCCGTCGCTGCGAGAGCACCGCTAGGACTTTCGTCCTTGTGCACACGCGACCAGGCTTACTGGCTCACCATCCTACCGATGGTGTTCGACATTTTCGTTGAGCCTCACTGCCCGCAGCGTGTGATGAGACAGTTCGGACTTAGGCAGGTGTTTCCGGGCAACGTGCAGCCGACCGTCCTCCCTGCCGACCACTTGTGAGTTCGGATTGTTCATTTCTAAATTTTTATGATACTTACTTCATCGAGCCATATAATTTACCTCTCTTCACAGGTTGACTCGACGGGGACAGCTAGCAGGCGCACTTTGGGCTCCACGTGTACAACAGTACGTTGACGACTGGGTGTTAGCTACAGAGGAGGTGATCAACGAGCTCTTCCCACACACGGAGGAGAACTACCGTGACTACCTTCGCTGGTACCTTCCTCGCACTCGTGCGCGTGTGACCTTCACTCCAGACGCCCCAGAGCCGCACGTTGCCGCTGTCACGGACGCGTATCCCACGCACCGTGACCGAGACTACTTCGTGGGGGTACGTCGAATTTGTATTAGTTCTTACAATTATTTCATTTATCTTGCATAATATAGGACAACTACTGAATTTTTTATTTCCATCTTGCATAGGCTGATGCCGCACGGGATATCAGTGCCGATATCACCGCAGTCCAAGTGAGGTTGAACAGAGGTTTGCACTTGACTGACGTTGAGCAGAGGGTGACCTTCGACCGGATGCAGGAGAAGATGCGTGCGGTCATGCGCGTCTTCTCCTGTCGCAACGCCGTGGACGTCGTACCTCCAGCTGGTCCGGTACAACCACGGCCTCGCGCGCCTACCGTCGGAGCAGGACCTCGACCTACGGCACCTGTTTCGCACGGTACTGCTCAGCCCAGAGGTTTCTTAAGTTTTGTTTATGTTTTTGTACGAAAACATCACCCCGTCGTAACTTGATGTTCCATCCTCGCAGGACCTCGTTTGCCTTCGAGCGTCCCTAGCTTCGGAGCAGTGCGACCTACAGCACCGGTTTCGCATGGTACAGTTCAGCCCAGACATTAGTTCATTTTTGTTTCAGCTTTTGCACGAATATGTCACCATGTTTTAACTGCACGTTTCCTCATCGCAGGACCTCGTCTGCCTTCGAGCGCGTTCGCAGGCACGACCGGCGCTTCCGCGAGCTCCGCAGGGGCGTTCGCCACCTCTTCGGGCGCGTTCGCTAGCTCTTCCTCTCACGGAGCGTCGATCCCTCGCCCACACGGTACTTTACTTTTTATTAATACTATTAAATACATGTATGAAACTGATGGTCCTTGTCCAGCAGGATTTGCAGCCGGGATCTTCGTTACTGGGGCCTCTTCGTCTCACGTCGGTAGGACTGGTCCTACTAGCCAGTTCTACGACGACGACTTGCACGGTGCACACCACCACGACGTACTAGGCTCCTCTCAGCTTGGAGGAGCTCCAGAGGCGCACACTCAGGAGCAGCCAGAGGTCACACCTGTACAGGCAGGACGGGTTGGCTGTGCCGTACCCCCGGACCGACTCACGTACTCCCAGGGGCACATTAGGGCGCAGGGTAGGAGGGACAGGGGTAAGAGGCCTCGTCAGTAGTGTTCTACCTCTTCAGTCCTTATGTGACCGTTTCTTTTGGCTTACAAACTTGTAAAGCAGTACTACTTTTGCTATTACTACTGCAGTACTACTTGTGTTTGTCTCGTCTACATAGTTCTTTTCATTCATATGGTGCTAGAACAACTTATGCTCACGACAACACACTTTCGTACAATGGATTGACACAGTCAGAGTTACTTCAAGTGGCGGGCCGATAACGCAACCTGAACCGACCATACAGTTCATTCATGCTTGGATAGAGTACGAACGTCGGGTGGAAATTGCAAGCTTAGACTGGAGGAACAATCCATTAGGGTTACATAAATGGTCCGAGCGTCCAAAGTGTGGGTGCAGAGATCGCTGGCAGGTGGCTACATCCTTTGCTGAACAAACATTTCGAAGGAGATATTTTGTCTGTCCCAATGTAGACAACGATTTCGTTGTATGTCTAACCATTTACAAAATCCGCTATGATTTGCACAAAATTACTACCCAAACTGAATAACATTACTATTTTTACAGGGCAATCCAAGGATGGGTGGATTTACTCGATGGATCGACAATGTCACTCCATCATATCATGGCCAGAAGATAACAGAGTCAGAAACACAAGTAGAGTATCAACGATTGAAGGACCACGAGAATGCAATGCATTCTGACCGACCTAGAAGGGGCCGATAGGTTACCGCATGCTTGATTCGTCGGGATCGACAAATTTGTACCGTGTATCGATGGCACTTCTTATCTATCTTATCATTACAATGTTTAATTATGGTGGGGATTTTTTGTATGCGTAAGACTAAGGGCCTATTTGGATTGCTACCAAAAATATGCCCTACCAATATTTTGGTAATTTGAATAGTACTTGTGTTTGATTTCGATTGAAGCCTATTCATTGTTAATACGTAATCTAGATTTGAGATTATGTAGAACATTCTTCACTACAATTTTACATTTTGGCAGCAAACCAAATATGATCAAATGCAATTTTACCTTACCAAATATTTGGTAGTGCCAAAACTTGCTTATATTTTGGCACTAACAAAATATTTGTACGGTAACATTCCAAATAGGCCCTAAAAAATAATAAAATTGTATTTTACCAGTCTTGGAGATTTTAATCTTGTATAGTTTTCAATATAAAAAAATTTGATAACTATTGATATTTATAAAAAATATAAAGCACAGTATAAAATCGCCCTCCCCCAGGGCGGCAAGGGGGCCGCCTGCAAAATTCCAGGCCCCCCGCCGCCCATTTGCAGGCGGCCCCCCGCACAGTACAAAATCGCCCTAGCGGAGGGCGGCAAGGGGGCCGCCTGCAAATTTCGTTGACGGCCGTCGCCCGAGAGCGAACGGCCGTCTGCCACGTCACTTTCGCCGCCCTCTGGGATGGCGATTTTTAAAAATCGCCCTCCCAGAGGGCGGTAGGTGACCACTTCTGTCAATTTTCAAAATGAAAAATTATTTTTGTAAAACTTTTAATAAAAAAAATTAAAAATAAAAAAAATTCCTCTATCGGCTGGGCTGCGGAAGAGGGTAGCTAGTGAAAGATACATCGTGACGATATGCAATATTTGTGAGAATTTTTTTTCAGTAATTCAAAAGCTAATGACGCATAAGTTGTCATAAGATTGCTAATTTTATGAAAACACGACGATTTTCATGTCTATTATTTCTTTACCTACTTTAATATAGACAGTACACGTGACAAATAAGAATGAATGCCATTTTTAAAGACTCGTATTTTATTTTAAAACAAATAAAGAGTTCGGGAAAGAATATTCCCGGTACATCGCGATCGATCTTGCAACACAAAACCATCTTTTCCGAAGCTATTGTTATACTAAGAAAATTAATTAATTTCCAGATGAAACCATACAATAGTAATGAATGAGATCGATAGGAGAACTACAGCGTTGCCACCAGAAATACATCCATGGGCCTCATTTTACGTGCACTCTATGTCTCCATCAAATAAAACCGATAATCCTCTTCAGCTGTCTCCATGAAAATAACACAAGTTATTAGAGATTTATCGTTGAGTCGTCGTAGATTGTCATCTCCTAAAATGATTGCCTATTAATTTATTTACCTATATTAATAGACTGGTGTGGTAGAACCATTACCAGGACTCATCATCGCCTCTCACCCTAGAACCTCATTTCTGCATATCTAGACCCTTATGTTGATGCTCAAAAACAATCCAGCCAACGCCTCTCCTGATGTTCTTGACCCCACGTGGCCACGTCCTAATTAAGGTGGTGTTTATTTTAGTCCCTGTCAAATCGGATGTTTGACACTAATTAGAAGTATTTAACGTAGACTAATAATAAAACTTGCATAAATGAGAGCTAATTCGCGAGACAAATTTTTTAAGCCTAATTAATCCATAATTAGCACATGTTTACTGTAACTTCACATAGGCTAATCATGGATTAATTAGGCTCAATAGATTCGTCTCACGAATTAGTCCAGAGTTATGGAATATGTTTTGTCATTAGTCTACATTTAATCCTTCTAATTAGTGTCCAAGTATCCGGTGTGCCTATATCCAAACGAAGCCGAAAACTAGACAATGCATCCATAGAATCTTTAAAATACCTCACGAATCGACGGTCTTGATGCGACGAACATGTCCTGGGATGAGAAATCCAGAGCATAGAGTTACGTACGTGCAGCGGCGTATTATTTTTTGAAATTCGATTACCATATTATACTACTCCATGCCTGTGTTCTTAAAATATATGACATATTATATAGTAGCTTACTATAATATCTTGTCAACTTAAAAAAAATTAACATCATATGAAAATATTTTAATGAGGTCAGAGATATACCGCTCATCATATTAAAATATTTTAATGAGGCTAGAGATATACCGCTAGTCTCTTTGACTACGTTAGGGTCTAGGGGAGTTCGTGGGCGCGTGCAGATAGTGGTGTATGTGTATCTACGCTTCTTCCGTAAAAACATAGTATGAAAAAGGTTTGATCTGTGTAATGTTCTGACAGACAAAAATGTTGACAACATTTACATAATTATCTTTTATTGAAATACAGATCCCAAGCACACCAGCACACAAAAATCACAAAAAAAAAGAAACAAAAACAACAACACAATGCGTGTGCAAACGACGCTTATTACACATACTACTGGTCACTCACTTCCACACACTCGATCGATCGATCGATCATCAACTACCGGACTCCATTGATTTCATTCCATTTCACGGGTAGACCTCGATAACGGAGATAGGGCCCAACACCGGCGTGATCTTGTAGTCGCCGAAGCCGGCGTCGGAGAAGATGGCCCTCCACTCGCGCTCCTCCCGCCCGACGCCACTGATGCACATGAGGAAGAGGCTGTGCATGTCCTCCGCCTCCGCCACGTTGGCGTCGCGCGACGCCGCCGACGAGCCCAGCACCAGCTCCGTTATGATCACCTTCCCTCCGGCCTCCCTCGCCGGGATCGCCTCCCTGCAGTTCCGGAGAATCCTCACGCAGTCGTCGTCTCCCCAGCAGTGCAACACGTACTAGGGAAGAAGAAGATTATCTTTTTTTGTTAATCTCAAAGGTAATTAATTTAGGAGTAAATTTCAGAAAACCTCATGTTTTATGGTCAAAATTTTAGAAAACACGTGTATTTTCACTTGTGACACGTAACCACAGGTTTTGTGGTCTAAATATTTCATACAATTAAACCCCACTTTTTGTTCAAATATCCATTAGTTCTAGTATATCTGAAACAATATTTTTTAAAGTAGTAAAGAGTTAAACAATCTATGTTTTAAAATTTCTATTAAATTCATACTGACCAACATGTTTTGGGGTGGGGTTTTATGAAACTTTAGAACCATAATAGTTGGAGTTATGTGCAACCACATAGGGTTTTGTGTAATGTTGACCATAAAACATAGGGTTTTCTGAAATTTACACGTGTTCTTAATCATATGTGCCTATGTGATACGTACTTTGAGTAGAACAGCGTCCGCTGGTGGAATGGATTGGAACATGTCGCCGGCGACGAGATGCAGGTTGCCGTCGTCGGAGACGGGGGCGTCGGCGACGACGTGGGGGAGGTCCATCACGGTGCACTTGATGTCCGGGAAGGCCGCGGCGATGGCCTTGGCGACCGCGCCGTGGCCGCCGCCGACGTCGACCAGCGAGCGCAGCCCGCGGAACACGCCGGCGTGGTCCCTGAGGACGGCCTCGATCAGCAGCTGGCTCTCCACGAAGCTGTGCGCGTTCATGGTGTCGTTGTCCGCGTTCGCCGCGTCCCACCTGGACCGCCCGTGCGCCAGCTCGAACAGCGACCTCGCCGCGGGCGGCGCCGCCGCCGGCGCGGCGCGCAGCCATGCGTGCATGTCGAAGAACGGGGAGACGGCGACGGGGCCCGCCGCGAAGCGCACCACGGTGGACAGCCCGCGCGGGCCGACGACGAGGCCGGACGCTGCGGTGAGCGTGTACATGGTCGACGTCGCGACGGCGGGCTCGCCCTCGCCGCCGTCGGTCGTGGCGGCGGTGGCGGCGAACATGCCCGAGGTGGTGAGCAGCTTCATGAGGCACCGGAGGTCGGTGAGTCTGGACGCGTGCACGCCGGTATCGGCGGCGATGTTGGCCAGGGTGGCGGCGCCGCCGCGGCGGTGGATCGCGTCGGGGATGCCGAGCTCCACGGCGCACTTGAGCGCCATGGGCTTGATGTAGCTGAACACGTGGTGGTAGAGCAGCGCGAAGGCTCCGACCATGTCCTCCTCATGGGAGATCACTTCTTCGCTTCCATGGATTAACGCCATTGATGAAATGGTGATGATTCTCTAATTACCTGAACTACTACGAGCAGCTGGCTTTGTCTCTTAATTTCCTGTGACTAGGGCTTACTTTCTTCTGCGATGTGCCTGTTCCTTTATATAGAGGACGGATCGAGGAGTACTTGTCATCGATTTTCTCTATGGGTGACTACTTAGATATACTACTAAGTTTGAAAATATTAGTTGTTTAGGATGAGGTAGGATGAGTTAGGCCTATTCTTGTTTTAGGTCTATTTAAAAATATACCGATAATTTTTTTAAAATGTATCATTTAATTATAGTATTAACATAGTGTAATTACGTTGTAACTTATATGTGCAATATAAATTGCACGTAACTAAACGAAAAGAGTTGGTTGCCAGTAATTGGTAGGCTTTGCAAGGCATAGGTAGCAGGTTTGATCCTGCGCGCCTTTCTGTCCTGCTATTACGCTCGATTTTATGTACAACATGGATCTTAAGGCGTACAGACGCACAGTCTAGTAATCAACGTAAAAAATATGTCGCTACTTTTTTTTAAGGAACTCCCTTGTTTTATGGTATAGGATGCTCGCAACTATCTCTTTGACATAAGGGATGGAATTAATGGACTTATTTGCGATGAGAGGGAGTGGCCTGCATGTTAGTTAGGAGAAAAGGGAGTTGTGTTAATTAGTCTGTTAGAGCATGACCAACAACTTTCTTATTCTATTTCATATATCCTCATATTTAGGAAAATTTGGTCAAAATCGCATCCAACATAATCCCTAATTAATCGGTTTTCCAATAATCCAGGTTCCCAAATCCGGATATCTCGTTCACCACTTCAAGGAGCAATTTTTTTTTGTTCCCAATCGCTCTCTCCTGCGCGCACGGAGTAAAAAAATCGCGAGATGAAGGAGGAGTTGGCTTGGCGTTATGCGCGCGTAGGGGAAGAGATCAGCGTAGGGGAGAAGCAGAAAACTGATTTTTTTTTATGGTAATTAAAGGGTGGGCTCACTTTTTATTATAGGAAATCAATTTTAGGCTATCTCTTGAAAAGATTAGCTTTCTCACTTCCTATATTCAGTTTAAGTGCTCCAAAAAACATAGTTTTGGGAATTGATTATTGTCAATCTCTTGGTGATGCTCTTAGTCTTTGAGGTGTAGAGCTGACCTAGATCTTAAGTAAATATTTTTAAAGGGATTATTGCATCCCAACTATCCCAAATCAAACACCCCAAAAATATAATCATCTTATCCCATCCCTTCAACCAAAATACTAAGGCATATTACATGTTCTCTAAGTATACTTGGCCATTAATTTATTCCATAAATATATTATTCACAAGTAAAGAATTAACATCAGAGGAAAATATTTTGAAATGCGTATGGCACTAAACACATATGCTTTTTTCTTTAATTATTAGTAAAAACTTTTAGTATTAACCTAATTGAAAAACAAGGACACAATTATATTCTCAAACTAAGTGAGTAGTTTATGACGTCATATTTTTTTTTAAAAAAGTCAAATTATGTTTATAATGTAAATTACTGCTTTTTACATTACTGTAACTAGCTGAATGCCCATGCGTTGCAACGGGAATTAAAGAAAGAATTTAAAACCTCAAACATTAAAATAAAATTATCCCCATTGTAAATCATTCACATCATATTTTCATCATTTTATATCCCAGTTTAAAATAAACTTTCCTTGTTTGATGGCTTCTGGTTGGGGAAAGGATGAAAGTCCATCTATCACACTGTTTGGGAGACAACACATGGTAGTGGTGGTGGGTGGTGGCAGATTCAGCACTCACCACTGCCATTGGGGTCTTCTAGAGGAGTATATATATTTTAATCTTATTATTATTATATTGTTTAGTTAAAATCAAATTCATTGTGAAAATTCACTTGGATATATATATTTTTAGAAAATCATGAGTTGCAGTTAGGAGTCCGTTCGTAAAGTTAGCATGCGAGTTTTCTTATACGACTCCTTCTGTATATGAAAAGCGAATGAATTTAAAAACCGACTTAAATACAGATTTGTATTTACAAGAGTGAACGAACTTAAAAACTGACTCATACACAGATGACATATCAAAGTACCGATAAAAACATCTTCAATTTTTATAATAGTAGAGATAGAGATAGAGATTCAACTACACTTGTGTGATGTGATAACGTTATTTGTTTTTCAAAGAAACAATGTCCGAGTCAATCAAAGCAATGTAAATGGGACTGCCTATACATCATGTGATAGATTTTTTAGCCTCATATCATGCAGATTTCTTACCCTTTGGATCAACATCTAATGGATGACATTAATATACACAAACAAAATACATATGTAATTTTAGTGTATTTATGATGTAAGTCTAAAAATTACATATGCAATTTTAGTATATTTACGATGTAAGTATGAAAATTACATATGTAATTATAGTGTATTTATGATGTAAGCCTGAAAATTACATATGTAATTATGGTGTAAGTACGATGTAATTAGTACGCGTGGGATCATAAACAAAGTAGCATCGGAAAACACAGCTCAAATCCATAAATGATGGAGTCAGCAACTACTGATTTGGGCTCAGACACTAGTGAACAGTAACGTGGACCTAGTTAGCAGCTAGATGCTAGCATAGATCTCAAAAACCATCTGACGGCTTAAAAAAACGAATGACGGAAGGCTCATAAATCTGTCAAACGATAGTTAGCAATTCCGTAAAGATAAAGATAAAATTAAGAAATGGACTCTAATACGGATGACGTACCAAACCACCGGCAAAAATATCTTCAATTTTATAATAGTAGAGATAGAGATATATAATATATAAGAGAATTAAGATTTAAAAGTATTGGCTTAATTACTCCTACTTAAATACTTCCTCCGTTTCATATTATAAGACTTTCTAGCATTGCCCACATTCATATATATGTTAATGAATCTAGACATATATGTGTGCTAAATTCATTAGCATCTATATGAGTGTGGGCAATGCTAGAAAGACTTATAACCTAAAATGGAGGGAGTATAAGAAAAGTTTAGTTACATATAAGATAAATGACAATAATGGAATAGAGAAAAAAAAAGACTTGAAGTACTAAAGTAAAAAATGATACATATTGTTTTAAGCTAAACAGTTACTACTCTAGGTAAATAATACATATTGTCTTAAGCTAAACCGTTACTCTAGGGCATAGAAAATTAGAAACACATGCGCACACCACTCCGGACCTCCTGTTGCCACGGCGTTCAAAAGGATGTGCACGTACATGCATATGCATATGCATGATGCATGTGTTTTTGGATCGATCGGACATTTTGGGGATGAAAAATTTGACCCTGAATTTTCCTCTCTAAGTGACTAGCTAGCAATTTTGTTCCACGCTTATTTGAAGTACTACGACGTAGCACGACCGGTAAAAAACAGAGAGGAGCTGGAGTTACGAGTCACTGGAAAAGTATATATATCTGGACAGGAAAAAACCACCGAAAATTTACGGTCCACTGTTGACGATCGAGCGAGCCGTATACTACGTCTAACGTACGCAGTAACTTCGTCTAGCCCGCCAGGGTTGATCGTCCCTGTAGGACGGCCAGGACAGCGCTCAACGTTTTCACGTTTTCATTATGGTGGGACGCATGTCCATAAAATTTAAGTCCTAGACTTGGTATGTATGGGTGCTCGTATTTACGATTAATTATTTTTCCAGTGATAATTGGCGCGCACCCGTTGACTCTGTGGCGTCCGTAGTAACGTCATCGTCTCGCCTGCCAGGGTTGATTGTCCCTGCAGGACGGCTGGGACAACTATCAATGTTTTCATGTGTATTTTTACCGGGAAATTAAGCTAGCTCCGATCGAGACTGTTTTTATCCCTCGTCGAGGGCGAGCTAGATTCGTCGCTGCCGATCTTGGAGAATACAGAAAAGGGATCGGTGGTGAAGGTGAACATAGCTCAAATGATTAAGTTTTTAATGATGAAACTTGTCCATCCGAATTCAAGTTCTAGTTCTCGACTTGTATATATGGATGATCATATTTACGATTAATTATTCTTCCAGTGATCGTCAACGCACCCGTTGACACGCTAAGGCGCATGTGGAAAATTCGTCAATCTTAAAATGCATCATCCTAAATTTTCATAGGTGCTCATAAAAATAGGGTTTGCGCGTGTGCTTTGTGAGCGTTTGTGTTTGTTTCTCAAAAACGAAAGGATTTTGGCGTGGAGAGCAGATATGATAGAGAGAGATGCTAGAGTGATTCTTTTCTCATTTCACCGGTTGCCGGAAGGTCTAAAGTCTTGTGCATGGTTGTATTCTCCCCAACCCACACCCACGCACACGCCCTCCGGGCCCCACATCTCAGTGACTCACATCAAGAACCATTACAATCATGAGTTTTTCTCTGGTGGAGACGCCTTCTGACTCCTCTAATATTTTGGAATGCAATTTTATAATTTGCTTAGAAAGAAATATGCTTAAATTAAGGGTAAATTAGTGATGGGATGTGCTGGAGAAAATTCTCCATATGCCACTCAAACAGTACAGGGCCAAACAGGACTTTGGCCCAGCCCAGCTAGGTAGAAAGCCGTATACTGTGCTGTCTTTCCAACTACATGATGCTGCTTAGTTAAAAAAAATCTCAAATCCTCATGTGAATTATTATGCTTAAAATCGACGCAAAAACTTACTATGTGGCTAATAAAATAACAAGCTAGCTCTGGCAACAAAGAATTTTCATAAATATAACACGGCCTCTCCCAATTCACTGGCGAGAAAATATATACCAAAAAGAAAAAAGTCGCTGGATATTGATATTTATATATGCAACAAAATTTGAAACTACAAAAAAAGTGCCTTTTTCATAGAAGGGTAATCATGTGACGGTACTCGCTTCTGAGAAGGCGGTTCTCGGCCATCATCCTTCGAACGAGCATCAGATCAGCTTGCTCCGACCAATCAAGGCGCAGGCTCCATGCAACCCTGACCATCGGATCAACGATCAGACGGTCAAGATTGGGTGCACTCCTAAGAATTTGGAACGCCAGTTCAAGCTGTCCACGTGTACTATCGAATCCTGTCATGCGTACAGTCCTGAGATGCTTGTGCACACACACTGAACTTAATTTATCTAACTGACCACGCTTTGTGTAGATCGGTGCACTAGGACAGTACATCTGCATATATGGAAGAACAAATAAATAATTCACTGCAAGTTAGTGAAAATCTTGGAGATTGGATAACCTTTTTATTTACAGAAATATGGTTCAATTTGGAATGTTCAGAAGCTTAATTGTGATGTTTTAGCAATTGGTCTTACATTGAGTTCCAGCTCTTCCAGACATGGTGCCATCTCCAGTAGCGAAGCCAGGCGAAGGATTCCGCTGATATTGTCCGAACTTCCCTGGACATCGATGTTCAAGATCAGATGCTTCAGATTGTTGAACCTGCCATTGCTTTCTGCAAATCCTCGCGACTAAATGGCGATACAGTCATGGTCAGAAAGGCGAGATGTGAAGTTGCATATACCATGAACATTATATTAGAGCGAAATATACTTGATTTTGCTGAGCTCTTGAACAGTACTCACCTCAGTTCTGACTGTCATGTTGATGGAGAGACGATCCTGCACGCGATGAAGACCACCAGCTGGAAGCTCAGTGGAGACATAGCTCAAACAATCCGAGAATGACACCAGCTCGATCGTCGCCACCGACAAGTTCAGGCATTCGGCAAGCACAATCGGTATCGGATAGTTGGTGAGCTCGAATTCTGTCAGATTCGGTGCTTGCAGATGCAGCTTCTGCAGCCTACACTTGCGCACGCACAGATACCGCAACCGGCACAACTTCTGGCAGATGCTCCGATGTTGCAATGAACACTGTGTCAGGCTTAACCACTCCAAAACATTGCAGTGGGAGAGCAGGCACTGCAGATCTCCCCTGATGGACACCATGTGCAATCCAAGCTTCTTCAGGTTTGTGAAGCCACTGAGATTGAGATCAGGAGGTATTGTCAGGGAGACGAACCCTAGGGAGAGAGACCTGACGCAGTTGTCACCAGAGAAGAAGATATGCAGGGGGAAACTGTACATGCCATTCATCATGTCAGTGTCCTCTTGATCTTCTGGACAGAGATCAAGAACAATCTGCCCAGCTCTTGAAGCAGCAGAGAAGCTAACCCATCCGTCAATGTGATGTGCATCATCTCTCCCAAGGAGAGGGAATTTCACTATGAAATTCTCCAGAGAGGATGACCTGAACTGCCACAAGATGCTGTTTACACGAGAGATGAAGGTAGCAGCCAGGCGGTCGTCAGCTGTTATGCTGCCATGGAGCATTGTTTGTCTGGTGAAGACAAGATTTGGGTAGCATCTCCAAAGCCTTCTCCAGCTCCTAGACACCATGCTCGTCCTTGCAGCTTCTTTGAAATGTAATCGTGAAAATATGTCGCAGATAATATCCTGCAGAAGCAGCAGATCAGAACAAGGGAAATAGCTCAGCAAATTAACCTTTTCTTTGGAGTCCCTTTACCAAGTTATTTTCTGCATTCCCATGTAACAATCTCTACTATAACAAAGAGCCTCTCACCACCATCTCTAGAACTGATGGGGTACTACTGGGATCTTTTAAGGGCAGATACATAGATATTTTGTGCATGTAGCTTGGCTCCATGATTGAAGTTTGCTTGCAAGTTATATTTTTTCCATGAGAAATATATATATATATATATATATATATATATATATATATATATATATATATATATATATATATTATGTTTAGAATTTACTGCTATATGCTTTGTCAAATCCGTTGCAATGCAGGTATTTTGCTAGTTAAGTAAGAAGTACATGGAAAATCATGGTTTTACTTACAGGAGGTAGGCGGTGAAGCCGAAAACTACCATATCTTGCCCTCTTATTGAGACCAGATCTGACACATCCTTTACTGTTTGATACTTTACCATAAACCATGTGGCTTGTTTTTGTCATCCAACAAAACTAGTAATCTGAATCTCAGAGATAGAGTATGTAAGAAAAGAAAACACAGCAAAATAAGTGAATGATATATGAGGAAAGTATAACAAGTATATAATTCAAAGGTATCGAAATGTTTTCGCCGGTTCAGCATTGTTCAACTGCACAACACTATAAACCCTGCCTGTCCAATTAGTCCTTGAATCTGATACTGATATTAACACAGAGAACAAAACCACCTACAGTTTGGAAGGACTAGTGACGAAACAACACGATAACACAACAAAAAGAAATTGGGAAGCGTTTGCAACTTTGCATGGAATGCAAAACATGATTTTCCAAAATCAATTGGTCATATTGCAAGGATATTTGGATATGGATTGAAGATGTCCAATTTGAATCAACAATAGAATTATTCTAATTCATATGTAGTCAAAACTCACATAGCCGGTATCCATATCCACCCATGTGTAAAATGGGTATACATATCCAAATGGATATATTTGATGAACAGCTACGCAATAGGACTCGCTGACCACTATATAGCTTATCAAAATCATGCATTCATGCCTCATCAAAAACTAACGCACCTCATCAAATTCCAGTATGGCATGCTCAGGGTCAATCCAGCTGTAATTTACTACTAATTTATTTGTAGTCATTCATTGTACAATCTCTATAATAATTGGCTTTGTTTGAAGCAAAGGCCCGGATGAATTCCATTATTAAAAAAAGAAAAACTCGGGGTCAACCAACTTGGAATCCATTAGAAGTTGCGGTTTGTCGCACTAATTATGTTGAGTCAAACATGGTTCTCTCGAAATTTAGGCATTTTTTTTCTTTTTGCTGGGAAATTAATTTAGGCAATTTGACATTGAAACACTGTTGACTGTGTGCGTACGTTCACAAAAGAGGGTCAGTGAATATATATGACACTGAAATTTGCCCGAAAGGAAAACACAACCCTCAAATTCCCACCGAAACATACACAAAAAAAAAGAGATGGAATTGAAGGAAACCCAATGAATAGAGTGGCATCTTGTCCTTTTTTCTTATTGAGGCCTTGTTCGGTTAATTCCCGTGAGATCTTGTTCGGTTTGGAGAGGGTTGAAGGGGATTAGATGGGTTTGAGGGAGAATAATTCCACACCAAAGTAGAAGTGGAATAAATCCCTTCCAATTCTTTCCTCTTGGGGATTAACCGAACATAGTCTGAGGGAGGGATTAGAAAAGATTTATTCCACACCTATCGCGGTGTAAAATTATTCTCTCTTAATCCCTTCCAATTTTCTTCAATCCCCTCTAAACCGATCCAGGCCTGAAGGGGGCAGTGTTAGGAAGGAAGCTAACCTAGGCGCCAGTTTGTAAGAGCTAGCCGTTGGTCGCCGGCCGTTTGCCTCGCCGCCCTAGGGTCCCTACCTACGTACTTCTCTCTCCCGGCTCACCTCCGATTCTTTCTCCGGTTCAAAACTGCTCGGCGAATAGTGGAATTTTTTTCCCCTGTTTATTTATATGGGCCTAGGTGGACACAGGGCTGTTTGATTCGGGCCCAGCCCAGCCCTGGCTGGAAACGGATTCGAGTCTGATCGGTTTCGCATGCAGTTTTACAGATTATTAATAACTCCCGTATATACGTACCCTGTGGAAAACTGCGTCAAGAATTTGGCTTTTCTGTTTATATATAGGGCTAGTATTAACAAATCGTTTTCGTTTCAAAAATAATAAAAAAAGTAGTATATATTACATCGCTTTTTTACACAAAACTCCGAAAAGATCTTCCTATCCCCCCCCCCCCCCCCAAAATCCTCCTGTTGGGCCTCCTACCTTGAAAAGGAAAAAAATCACTCAGCTCACATCATCGTCGTCTCCATCACCAGCGAATAATTCGAGCTCGACAACTCCTTGGGTAAGGAAACCCCTAATCTAGTAATCTGTCTTCGCTCCGCTCTCATCTCGATTTGGTTTCTGTGTGCGTGGATAATCGAAATCCAGATCGTTTTCTCTTTCTCCCAATTAGACTACAGGCCATTCCGGCTGGTACCTCGTAGTTGTGGGGATTATTGGTTTTTTCTCCTCCGGTTTCATAATTCTTTACCGTTTTGGATAATGACACGGTCTGCAAAATATATATTTGACTTTATTTTTCTATTATAATATATACAATAAGTAAATGCATGTTTATTTTTCTTATATTACTTTTGAAAGATAAATCTACAAATGTTATTCTAGTTCCTTTAAACTAAATATTTCTAAAATTGTTAATAATCAAAGTTACAAAATCTTGACTTCAACCTTATCCAAAACGTCAAGGATTAAAAATGTTATTCTAGTTCCTTTAAACTAAATATTTCTAAAATTGTTAATAATCAAAGTTACAAAATCTTGACTTCAACCTTATCCAAAACATCAAGAATTATGGAAGTGTTGATGCTAGGGATTCTATTTCGGGGCCAGCTGGAATAAGCTACAATTTGTTTAGTTTGTATGTGTTCTCTGATGATGTGATAAGCATTGCAATTGCAATGGGAGCACTTTGAAGTCGAAAATGATCTTTAATTATGAGAAAGACCAAATATTTTGCTTGTAGGATTGTATGTTTGCCTGTAATATTCTTGTACAACTAGTTCTGTAGCATCGAAAAATTTTAAGTTTAGTAACTGTTATAAAGTGTGTTTTAAAAAAGGGATGATTAAGCTACACATAAAAGTGTGTCACGGCCTTCATTGCTAGGCTGGCACCAAGTATAGGACCAAGCAACACCAATGACTCAAGGCCCAAAAGGAATTGACGACCCAACATGCTATACAATGATTTTTTTTTTTCATTTTTAAATTTTTTGTTTTAATATTTACATAAATATTATACCGGCGAAAATATTTATAAAAATAGACCCTGCCGCAAGGGCGGTAAGGAGGTGAAATGCAATTTTCGCCATATGCAAAATTCGCATGCCCGCTCATCGGCCTTTGTCACCCTGCCGCCCTCTACGAGGGCTGCAGGGTCTATTTCTATAAATATTTTGACCGGTATAATATTTCTGTAAATATTAAAAAAAAAAAATTGAAAACGAAAAAAAAATGTGGGAGGATGTATGTATGTGTGGAGGAGGGGTATAGAATCTGTATTGGCTAACCTGAACTGCGGCTCTGGAATCCCAATCCCCTTCTCCTCTGCCTTATTTCCTCCACCTTCCTCGAACCCTTTTAATTCTTTGGCAAGTTATCCTGATCGAGAACGAGGAATGTGACAACATGATTAACATATGATTGATTGAACATTACTTATTAAAAATTTGCAGGATAGATTTATTTGATTTTTTAAATCAACTTCTATATAGAAAGCTTTTGTACGAAATACACCGTTTAGCGGTTTGAAAAACGTGCTAAAGGAAATCAAGGAAGTAGCTAAGTCAAACAATATGAACCAAAGTGCCTCGGTTCATACACTATCCTTTATTTTATTTATGTTGGCTGGCTTCGAGCAATCTTCCAATGGTATTATTGTGAACCAGTACACTTTGGTGTTATGTTTCAATACTCATCATTTTCAGGGTTACAATTTACAAATCCATTTTTTAATTCTATATACCTGTAATGCAGATGTTCTGATTTTTATTTCAGTGGAAAAAAAATGAGAGCCGTGGTTCATGGTAAGGGGACAAAGAGTGAAGGCTGTGCCAGGATCAATATGAAGAAGAGGATATCCCAGGCTTTTCGACTTCACCGGCTACCTCCTGTAAGTAAAGCCATGACTTACAGAGTTACAGTAAGCTAATTACAGTGGGACTATATACTGCATACTCATTGATTTATCGCTAGCCTCGTGCATGTACATATCTTTTAATGTAATTGCAAGAAATATATGATTTGTTTTGTAGAGCTTTAACTTCTAAATTTAGCTCCGGGAGTTAGATCGGGAGTGGAGTTGTGGAGCAGCCTAAACCCAGTTCCATATCTCTAGTTCATTTTGTGAGAGCGCTACACTCTACACCCACGTCAGTTCTCATTTTAGGTGGAACTGAAATTGTTTGGTTGGGCTCCAGCTCAAAGAGAAGTGGAGTTGGAGCTAGTACTGTGCCAAACAGTCCCATATTGTGCTAAACTGCTATCTCTAAAGGCTTAAAGCATGTTGGTCAAGAAATGAGTTATTTTCCTTTAGAAAGACAAAACTCTAGCTTATTTAATTTGTGTCATGTTTCTGCAGGATGTTTTGCGTGTCATACTATCACAATTGTCATTCAAAGAAGCTGCACGTACAAGCGTTGTGTCCAGGAAGTGGAAACGGCTTTGGAGATGCTACCCAAAGCTGGTCTTGACCGGAGATATGATGCTTGGCAGCAGCAGCAATGCTGCAGGAGACCACCCAACATCGAATAAAACAACATTTATCAGGCGTGCCAACAGTATCGTGCGGCAGCTATCATCACCATCAGCTACGCTCAACAAGTTCATAGTGAAATTTCCCCTCCTCCAAAGCGACGCAGATCACATCGACAGATGGGTCAGCTTGTCAGCATCATCAAGAGCAAGGCGAATTGTTCTTGATCTGTGCCCAGAACTCGAGAAGTTCGGTGACAAAGACCAAATGTACAGCTTCCCTCTTCATCTTTTCAGTGTTGGTGGTAGTAATTCTTGCGTCAAGTCTCTCTGCCTAGGCTTTGTCTCCCTGAATCTGCTTCATCAGCTGTCTCCTGCTGGTAATACCAATCGCTTGACAATCCTGAAGAAGCTTACCCTGCACAAGGTGTCCATTGCTGGTGATCTTCAGAGCTTGCTCCTGGAGTGCGATGTTCTCGAGTGGTTAAGCCTCACCTTCTGCTCCCTGCAACACCGTGATCTGGTCATCCAACACCAGCAGCCACTGCAGCGTCTGCGGCATCTGCGTGTGCTGCACTGCAGGCTGCAGAAGCTGGAGCTGCAGGCTCCGAATCTGACTGAGTTTGAGTTTGCTAACCACCAGGTGCCTTTGGTGCTTGGTGATTGCGTCAACATGTCGATGGCGTCGGTTGGGCTGTTGCTGCCGTCGGATGGCTTCGACTACGCCTGCACCAAGCTTCCGTTTGCTCTTCCTCATGTTTGTGACCGTCTCACTCTAAGCATGGCGATCAGAACTGAGGTACGTTTGTGCTGCACATCTTAATTAATTTCATGGTACAAATACTACCTTCAAATTATAAGAACCAATATTAGTATTACAAATCTAGTTAGGAGACTATATCCAGATTCATAGCACTGGCATGTGTCTTGTCCCATACTAGATTACTATATCATGGTACGAAGGGATCGAACAGTTGACAACTTTTATGATGATCTTTACTGGTTCAGTAGAAACAATATGGATTGTCGATTTGTGATAATATATTGTTTTACAATCTCCTTGGTTTCTTAGAAACAAACACCACCTATGATTTCCGCGTAATTTTCACACTAGTTTGAATGCATGCAGATGTACTGTGCGAATACGCCATTCTACACCTCCGATCTGGATGCGGCGGCGACAACGCCGGCGGCTCGTCTCCACGAGCGGCTCAGGACCGTCTACATGACCGGGTTCTACGGCATCCGTGGCCAGCTAGAGCTGGCGCACCGGATACTCCGGAGCACGGTCGCTCTCGACCGTCTGATCATCGATCCGACGCGCAAGGTTGACCACGATTTCAGAAACCAGGCCTACGCAGGCATGGGAAGGACCATGGCTACACTGTATTAACAAAGCCCAGTTCCCTGGCACTGTGATTACTATTCTGTAGCAGAAACTCACAAGGAAAATCATATATAATTTTTATTTGTTTATTTATCTTTTGTTATTAGTCTCAGATCTCTGTTTGTGTTATTTGGCATGAAATCTATTCTGTAGTAGGAACTCACAAGGAAAATCATATGTAGTTTTTATTTGTTTGTTTATTTATTTATCGTTTCTGTTATTAGTCTCAAATCTCTCTTCATGTTATTTGGCATGAAATCTCTGCTGCATTTTGATGGTTGTAGCAAGTGGAGGTGGATGTTATGTTAACAGATTTGGTGGTTTGGTGATAGGTTGATTTTGTGTATATATTTCGAGCAAGGTGATTGTATGATGGAAAAAAAAAGCTTTTATTTTCCTTTTCTTAGCTTTACTGGAGACGAATGATGGAACACGGATTATGGATTATTTTCGATTGTCTAATAATGTCGCCCACAATATTTTCGGTCGACTAATTATAGAAGGGAAAAATGAACACTTGATGATGTTCATGCTTCATCCGTTTTGTTTAAGCTGAAATTTTGATCCTTAAGCATTTTTTTTCACCTATGCACAAGTGCGGATAGACTGAAATTATTCAACAAGATGTTCTTGGTATAGGAAACAATCAAATCTCTGGAGAACTATCAAGGACGACGGTTTCAAACCCTTTATTTTTCATTGCAAATCATATTAGGCACTCGATACCCAACAATATAACTGTACACATGAAACCTGCAGATTCATGGGAGGGAAGCTTTCCAGTCCTAGCTTTATTTCTAAGTCCCTCACATGAACCTCAGCAGCATGACAAGCCAAAGAATCAATTGCGATGTTTATTCTGCTGTTCACACTTATTGCAAGCAATTGAATTGCGGGATAACCATTTATCTACGCATGGCACGCCACAAATCGTTTGTCGTTCTGCACATCTAGCACGAATGGCCGGTCGAGACCCTGTGCCATGTGTCCATGTAGAGCCAACCAGCTAGTTGATGGTTTAACAGCAGCTCACAGCGATAGGCTCAGTAGCTTTCCTCAGCCATTCCTTCTCCTGCTCGTTCAGGTATGGTTGCAGAATTTTTCGGCAATCTGCGTGATATGCGTTTACCCATTCAATCTCGGCCGGGGTCAGCAAAGTGGTGTCTATCAGTTTTGTCTGGTATGGAGCCTGCATAACACGAGAAACCGGTCAATACATGAGCAAACAAATGATGCGGGTGCACAACAAGCATTACATGTTAATGAACTACTCCCTATGTCCCTAAATATAAGAGATTTTGGTTGGATGTGACATATCCTAGTACAATGAATATGGACAGGCTTCTAGTCCAGATTCGTTATACTAGGATGTGTCACATCCAACCAAAATCCCTTATATTTAGGGCCGGAGGGAGTAGTGAACTGGTGAGCATCATTTTGTACGTGGAGATCCAGTCGAACTGGTAACAAGGCTGACCTAAAAATGTTCATAAAGGTGTAAACAAAGCAACAAGTTACTAACAAAAACACAATACGTTATCAACCAGAATATCTTGTCAAATTGATGAAGACTGTATTTACGAAATACTGAAACTTGGAGAAACACTACAGTTACCAAAGAGAGTTAACAATTTAATAAAATGGAGATTGAAGAAACAATACTTACCCATGTTATATGTTCAAATGCCAAATAACCCTTATCTCCGAAATTATATTTAGTATTAGCCTCTTTAACTATCAGAACATTCTCCAATCTTATACCAAAGCTTCCATCTTCATAGTAACCAGGTTCTGCAAGAAAAGATTGTGCAATTTGAACTTTACATCGATCATTGCAGCAAGACGGACTACCATTGAAGTACCAACTCGTCCTACTATAACAAACAGTGGTTCGGTTAGGAAATACTGACCGTCTGTTACAGTCATCGATGCTTGTAGTGGTATATTTCTAGCAGAAGGTCTGAAGCTAATTAGATGAGGACCTAGATTAAGAGCACAAACAATATGGATTAAACATTTCAAAGGTAGAACTACAATCAGATAATTTACTGTCATAGAAGAGGATGAACCAGTAACTATCTGACCTTCATGAACATTCAAATAAGACCCAATTCCATGGCCTGTGCCATGCCGATAGTCCAGACCGCTTCTCCAAAGTGGTGTTCGTGCGAGAATATCAAGAGCATGCCCTGTAAAGGTTTACATAGCGTATACCATCACAATCCATAATAAATTGTCATGTCTTTTGTTGAAATCTAACTTGCAAACTAAGTATAACACAATGAACGTGTCAGAACTCAGAACATGGTAGTATAAATCTTGCAAGTTTCTGATCTTTTTTTCAAATTTAGAGAGGTTGTCTATCACATTAAATAACATTAGTGACTAGTGGAACCTTCTTACAGTTTCCAAATGTTAAAGATTGGACATTATCTTTGAGACTGAGGCTTTAAGAAAACATGATATCGCATGTTTATATGTTAATGCGCTCAAATAAAGAACAAATGATTGTAACTCGTACACTATTAGGTGATGTTAAATCCCCGTGGTAAATCTGGCATCCATTTTATCATTAGGGTAACACATGATCAATATTAAATCTCCTGAGTTCATATAGATAGAAGTATGAAAGCTCAAAACACTCACCTGTCGTTCCATTGGGAAATACAGCACTGTCTAGTGCAATATGGCCTTTCAAAACCTATTTCCAATGTTCAATATCACTTGCATTAGAAATAGATCAAATAGTAGAAAAAAAAGTCAAAATTACATGGACCATATTTAGCTACAAACTATTAGATTCAAGCATTTAAGATGCTGTTTATTTCTACAAAGGAAATCAAGTAACAAGCCTGTAAAGAAAAACTCGACCAGCCACCTTTGGCATAATATTCAACAACGGAATTTGCAGTTCCACTAAGTAGGGACAAATGAGGAAACCAATAGCATTTCAAAGTGTCAGGAAACAAACTTTCAATATGTTGCATGTCAGTCACTAAGTTTTTCAATTCATGATAAATAATACTACGATTAAATATAGATGAGTTGACAGTTATGTAGCTAGTAAAACACATGTCCCATTGGTCAAGGTAGCAATGAAGCAAGGTTACGCCGGTAAGGTTCCAGCTCAGGTTAACTGATTATTGGACACTCATAATATGCTAGCAAGGTGCAGTTACACTGGTAAAGTTTCAGTTCTGGTCAATTGATTATTGGACACTCATATTATGCTAGCAAAGTGTAGCACCCTAGAACTTAGAAAACACAATGCAAATTCAAGCAAATCAAATATGTGAAAGAAAAACATCAAAGTGATGCTTCAACAAATGATTTATTCAGTAACTTCTAGCCTTCTAGGATGTCAACACAATTATGGTTCTTAATCCCAAATAGAACTTAGTATGTAACACTGTGACATGTCATTCGTTCTAAATAAAAGAAAATTTTAGCAAGTGGTGAAATAAAACTTACAGCTGTGTAGCATGACTTCTCATGCTCAGAGGGTTTCCCAAAATGTACAGTTCTTGTAATGTCTGTAGTACCATCAAGATACTGCAAGCATACCACCATAGAAAGAATTAGGCCCTAGTAAATCTTTTATCACAAAATTTTAGTTTGGACTGAAATGTACTCAACCTGAGCCCCAGAGTCACAGAGATATATTTTATCAGCATCAAGTTCAGCACATGAACTTGCTTCAGGTGAATAGTGAATCACTGCTGCATTTGGTCCCACGGATGAAATCGTAGGGAAACTCAGACCTTTGAAGTGCTGCAGAAATATTACCATAGTCAAAAGATGCAGTACAACAAGAGACCATGAACTGCAAAAATGCCCTCAAGCAAAGGTTTTCTAGTTTCTATATATATCTAGCAAAAACCTAAGAAAAGATATTCCACGAAAACAAGTCCTATTGTTATTACTTTGACATAAACACACAGTAAGCAGAGAAAGAGGGAACTATTGAAGACCCTCAATGTCCTGAATTAAGAGCTCAGAGTGAACGCAGTACTGTGTGTTTACCTACATCAAAGTATAATGTCATCCAGAGAGTAATCTTTTATTAAAAAAAAATCATGCTTAACGATACACTCCAAAGAACAGTAAAAACTTCTTCTCAAAAATTGCACAAGAAATATTTAGTTAATATTTTTTTTTCTTTCATGGTATAGTAGCTCTAACGGATACAGATGGGCATTAGTTATATTAGTTCTAAAGGTGCAATGGATATTAGTGGTCGCTACAACAAAGTTATAGGTAATTATGAGGAACTTGTTTATTTTAACATGCTTACTGGATTTTGACTCTAAAAGTGGTAATGACAGTAACTCTATGTTTATTATGGCAGTTATAAATGATTTCTATAGTAACATAGTACATTTGAGCTTGAAAAAAGAGTGACGGTTAGCAGCATACCTCTTTAGATGCACGGAAACCTTCAAGTTTATCACTCACAGAAACCTCAGTAAGTTTTACTTCCCTACAGGAGTGAACAAAAATATTAACAACCAAATGCACACCATTGTTCATAAATAATAATTGATTGCTACTCCGTATAATGCATAGACCAAATGATGTGTACGGAAATGGTAATATTCTTTACAAAAATCAGGCTAATGCAGAAGATGCAGAAGTGTGTTTAGCGTAAGCATGAGGTGCTGAGATGCAGAAGTGAACCATACTCCCTACAATCATAAATATATGTCGTCTGACTCTTTTGTCTACGGAGTGTGCCTTTGAACATGATTTCTCTATTTATGACAAGTTCATAAAAATCTAATAAGTTTATGATAATATGAAAAACACATTTCAAGGCAATATCTATGCATGCCATTTTTATGTTTTCAAACTTAGTATTTTAAAATTTATTGATGGTCAAAGTTTCAAAAGTTTGACCGGAAAAAAAGTCAAATGATATATTTGTGGATAGAGGGAGTATGTTGCCAAAAGAACCATACGGACAATCTCAGAGCATACTCACATATGCTGCTTTTTCTGTGATCCCTTGGCCTCACTAAAGTAACCAGAAGCTCCATAGTTCTCTTGCATCTGTCATTAAAACAAGATCATCAGAGCAAGTAGAAAATAATTAGGACTACAGCACAATTAAATAAAATTGCAGGTGCAAATCAAACTGCCATATCCACAAACAATAGCATAGGAACAATACTTGCTTAAAGTCCAGCTAATAGCCACATGAGAAACAAATTTACACTGACCTGATTGTCAAGCCAAGCCAGGTATTGCACAACAGCAGCACCATCTCGAATATGTGCCTTCCTCAAACCATCCAGCTCCACGGGATTCTGTACCATCATTACAAGAAATTTAAAACATAGGTATACGGATTAATAAATGATGAAACTTGCAATGGCATATAGCATATTTCAAACCATCCAGCTCTACAGGATTTTATCGATCATTAGAAGAAACACAAAATATAGTCATGCATAGATTAAAAAATGGTAAAACTTTTAATATCAAAGCCAATTTTACATAGATAAAAAAACTAAAATAAATAGCATGAAACAAAAGGAATACTTGAACAAAATACACTTCTGGTGTAAAATGTTATATTTCCATTCTTCTGAATACTTGAACAAAATACACTTCTGGTGTAAAATGTTATATTTCCATTCTTCTGGTGTAAAGATGATGCACTTCTAAACTGGCCTAACGTGAAACACTTCCTTCATATGAAGATGTTTGTTTATACTGTGAAACTTGTAAAATGTGACAGGATCTTTGTTTCTCTTGGCACACAACTTCAATTTAACTACTGCAATATTCCATTAAACTGATACCAGTTGAACTAGAGCAGTTATGCATGTGTTTGCCTACCAAAAAAATTGGGTATCCCCAATATATATATGGCTATATCTTGATTTGTAATACAAATTTTGGCTGCAAAAGAGTACTTTTTTTTTCATTTCCTCCAAAGGACCTACCACAGTATAGGCTGAGGGGCGCAATCTCTCACCAAATCATTCTGTGAGCAAATTATTGCTAAAGGCTGGTGGAGCCAGATAGTACATGTACCAAACATACCCTATGCAGCTTGATGTTAAGTTATACTGATCTTTTTCTTTCATTTCCATCTCCCAACTCCCTAATTGGGACCTAGCCAGGAACCAAAATCTCTTGTAATTGATGAGTTCATATATATAACTCAGGCTAAGAACTTCCATTACCATATTGTTGTTTTACTAGCTGGTTCCAAGCATTATCTAAAATGGCTGGTTCCAAGCTGCTTGAAATGCATAAACCCTCTCAACACTACTAGAGTGAGCATACATTAAAGACATGCTTTTGGTCTATTGGAAAAGCTGCAGGTGTGGTATGAATTTTTTTTTTTAAAAAAAAAAAGAAGAAAAAAATATTTACCTTCACAGCCTTTGGAAGAGCAATAGGTGATTGCAGCATCAGAACTTGATCTTGATCCAGTTTTGAGTACAGTGCAAGACAGCATGAATTTGAATCAATCCAAACTTTTGAATTCTCATTCATATCATTTTCCCCATACGAGCTACCATTAACTGCAGAACCTTTTAGCTGTCCAGATGCAAGCAAGCTTGCATCTGATTGAACCATATTATAGTCTTTGATATCGATACCATTATCAGTCATGTAGTTCTGGACCTGACCAAATAATAGAAGTCACAGTTCACTACATGCCCTTCAAAGTCATCACTACGATCCTATGAACAACATAATGGAATAATTGGAGAGAATATGTTCATTGGATTTACTGACCTCAACAGATACTTTTCTCTTATCCACATAAAAGAAAGCACTGTGCAAGGTTACAATAGAATAAGAATGGACCACTGGGCTGTAGTGCACATCATCTCCTCTAATATTGTACAACCAAGCAACCTAAATAAGAACAAAGAAAGAGAATAATTAAAACTGGCAAAGTTGACAAAACTTCTAGAAATCAAAACAGGCAACTGAATATATTGTACCGAATAAGAAACCAAGAAACAAATTAGTGTAAGAGTACCTCATCAAGTGCAGCAATTATAATGCCCCTAGCCTTTTCATGTAGAAATTTTTCTCTTAATTCCTTAAGTTTTTCGGTAACAGTACGGCCAGCATACTCTACAGGTTGCACAAATACAGGTAGAGCCTCGGCCGAAGGACGATCCTTCCATATTTCATCTATCAAGTCAGAAGAAAGCTGAAACAGTGTCTGGTGCTTCTTTGAAAATGCATGCTCGTATCTCTGGGCAGTGTCAACAGAGATGCACCATGGATTAATTCCAACAACAGCTTCATCTGACAGGTTCTGATTGCACAAAAACAAACAAGCCACAAAAGTTAGTCAGAAACAACATTGTTCAGAATAAAATAGAAAACTAAACATGAGTAGTGCTATGCAATGTGGATCAACAAATAACTAAACCCATTCTCTCTAATCATTGAAGAATTGGCATAGTTAATAATTTTTTTCACTAGCAAAATAAAAACCTCAAGTTGGTCTTTAAATTTCTGCTTGCATTTGGTAAGATCAAAACAAATCAATGTGCCAAAATTTTTGACAGTTCTGATAATTTTGGAAGGAATTCCCATATGCCAAACCGACTAGTAGTATCATGCAGTTACTTGAATCTATACAGCAGCCACGAAGAAAGATAGTAGACTTGGGGTATTACCCAAACAACTGGATATGGTTATCTTAGAATAAAATGGAAAGAATGACATTTGGGAGATAAAATTTGCTAAAGTTAACAGGAATAAAACCACTTTTCAAATCATTTCCATGGACCAGTTTGTGAAGCAATATTTTTATGTTAGACTCAGGAAATTAAAATCATGAACATGGTCAAGAACATATGTGAACACTTACATCAGCTATCCAAACTTCAACCGGGGGATCTTCTCCCATTCGCATCAATTTCCAGCGATCACTGAGTTGCTGCTCTGCCTGCAAGAAGTAACGCCCATCCGTCCACAATAGCGCCTCCTTCATAGTTATAAGCGCCAAACCTGTATAGCAACAGAAAGATAGTTCTATCTGAGAAACTAATGCAAATATGATTACCACAATTGGGAGAAAACAAAAGAAATCAACTCCCTCTATAACTATCATTTAGAGAGGTAGTCCTCTCTTTTCTTAGCCTATTTATTTATCTATTTAACGTAGTGTGGTAAAAGTGACTCCGTACAGCCATGTAACCGACCGACTATGCATATGCACCAACCTACAATTAGGCAATTAGCCTTCACAGCAGTGAATAGGCTTTGTCCTCTCATCACTGTATATCACTAATCTCTCCTGTTGATTTCCAATCAACTTATGTTTGGTATTCAGGAAGCTAAGTTACATATTTGATAAGAGAATACTTCAAATATAAGTATTTCAGCAATAAATTTATAAACAATCTGAAACTAGATAGCAATCAAACATGCTCAAATCTTTGCATTTTAAAAATTAAACAAGTTCATATTAATGCGAATACCAAATTATCCATATAATTCCAACTAATCATATGTACCTTCAATTAGTCACTAGTCGGTACCTTGTACATCCGACTTATACAACACTGATTTAATGACCATATATGGCAAGTAGTAATCTATCTGCAGTAATAATGCCATGTTGTATCACGTAATTTAATAATAACTACGTCGACGCAGCCACATTCCACCCACTTCTAACTAAAGCTCATACTGAAACATGAAACCGATACACGACTTTGGCAAGCATAGCATAAACATGTCGACCATTCCAACGGCCCACCTCTGCCACACGCACCCATCCAATTGTACCATCTGTACCCATTGCGATGCATATGCCCAAACAATAACCTAACCAAATCTCGTGAAACCCAGTACTGTTCTAAGGCAATTTATGTGAGCTAGGACAATCATGCGAGCTCGCAACGGACTCATCGGCTGGGAAACAAGAGGCGGAATGGATTGAGGAAGGAAGCAAACATACCGGCGCTCCCGGTGAACCCGGAGACGAACTGCCGCCGCTTGTCCCGCTCCGACACGTACTCGCTCTGCACAGCACAGCACAGCACAGACCACACCAAATCCTCAATCAACAACATCACCACGACCAACAAACCAAACAGGAGGAGGGATCGCAGAATCCAGCACCCCCACCGATCTAGTCCGCCGCGGAGGAGGGGGCGGCGGCGGAACTGACCTGGTGGGCGTCTTCGGAGGGGACGACGAGCGCGTGGAGCGGCGGGGAGTGCGCCGCCATGAGCGCGCGCAGCTCGTCCAGGAGAGCGTCTCTCGCCGCCGCCGCCATTGCGCTCCGCTTCCTCAGTTCCCTTCCACTCGCAACCTCTGCTCGCTTCCTCCTCCGCCTAATCGCTGGATTTTTTTTTCTCTCTTTTTTGGAAGTAGGTTGGCTTTTCTGTTACGAAAGAAAAGCTAGCGATGATATATCGAATGGCTATTTATCAGTCGAATGATTTTTTAGGCCAAAATCATGCAGATTACTGACCTTGGGATTTGCTTCGCGATTCGTGCTCCGGCGACCTTAGCTCTTCTCCTCCAGCTCCGGCGACACCTTCTCCAACTCCGGCGACCCCGACGAAAGCAATGGAGTTAGGGTTTAGGGTCCCGGGTTGGGATGGGGGTGGGAGGGGGTGGGGGGAGGGGGAAGAGTGGGGGATCGCCGGGCTTAGAGGGATGGCGGTGGGAGGCGGCGGCCCGGCGGTGGGCGGTGGACAAGGGCGGGCGGCGAGGCGCCGGCGGCGGCGCCGAAGCCGCGGGGATGGAGGAGGGCGGTGGGCCGGTGTCGGCGGCGGGGGCAAACGGCGGATCCGGCGGTTCGTGGTTAGGAGGCGGCGGGTAGTGGTGGCGGATCCGGCGGCGGGGAGCCGCCGGAGACGGGGAAGACGGCGGGGCGGGGGAACTCGCGCCGTCCGTTGGGAAGGGAGGAAGAGGGGGTAGGGGAGGAGGCCGGCCGGGGGGAGGGGAGGGGTGGAGGGGGGCTCGCCGGCGCCGTTGACCCCTTCCGGCCAGCCGGCGAGTCCGGGCGGCGGCGCGTGGGGCGGCGGCGGAGGCAGCGCACGCGCAAGAGAAGGCGGCGGCGGCCTGGAATGACGAGGGGGAGGGAGAGGGGTTAGGGTTAGAATTGCCAGCACGAATCTTAAAGCGATCCAATGGTCTAGAATTCGCATGATTTTTGAGGTGTTTTTCTGTCAAATGCCATGTGAGGTGTTACATTGATTTGGTACTTTTGGTTGCTAGAAAAAGTATCAAATGATATAGAGAAATATAATAGCTCATAACAAATTATTATTCAAGAATAATCTGAAGAAAGGGAGATAAAAAAAAGATAAAACTGGTTTGATTTCCACCTTTACACGGTGCGAGTCAACATGGACTCTGAAGATATGGGTTGGCTAGATCTATGGGGTGGCTCAGCAGCACGATCGACGACCGTAGCACGGTAGGTAGCAGCCGCGTTTGGCCGTCTGCTTCCCTTCCGTGATAGTGGTGACCATGACTCCGCACTATTATTATTTCAATATTTCTTATTTTTAATTCTGGTCTTCGTCTTTCTAGTGATGAATGGAAAGTCACGAATCTTTTAATTAGTTAAGATTAAGATATAGAATTAGGCCTAGGGGTGAAAAGTTTTGGCGTGTCACATCGGATATATAGGCACATATTTAAAATATTAAACGTAGTCTAATAACAAAACTAATTACAGATTCCGCCTGTAAACTACGAGATGAATTTATTAAGCCTAAGTAATCCATCATTAGCAAATGTTTACTGTAGCACCACATTGTCAAATCATGGCGCAATTAGGCTTAAAAGATCCGTCTCGCAATTTACACGCAATCAATGTAATTAGTTTTTTTATGTTTAATACTATATACATCTGTCCAAACATTCGATGTGATAGGGTGAAATGTTTTTGCGTGGGAACTAATCAGGGCCTTAAATTTCTTTTCTTCGGCCGAGGGACCTAGAACATACCTTTTCCCGGCCTGGCCGATCGGCCCACGGCCTCTTATGCGCACGTGCGGGCCCTCCCCCCTCCCCGGGCCGCAACCTGGGCCTGGGCCAGGGAAACCGCCCCGCGAGCGCCTCCACTTGGATCGGTTTCGGTCCAGCCAGTGCTGGTCGTCCGATCTTAGGGTGCCGACGTCGGAGGGACAAAACCCCATCCCTCCCGGCCGTCAGCGAAAACCCTAGTTTTCTCCTCCTCTCCCTCTCGCCGGAGCTGGAGCGGACGGCGAAAAGCGGCGGCGCCGGCGCATGCCCCCTCGTCGGTGCGCGCACTCGCCTGAGGGTGAGTGCACCACCGTCAAGCGGCCTTGCCCCGACGATCCTCCCCGCCGTCTCCCCATTGTCTTCCGCATGGCGTCGGCGACGGCTTTCAGCGGTGGACTTCCCCGGCGCGTCGGCAACGACCGGCGGCAGCGGTTGACTACCTGCGCTTGTCGGCAACGACAGGCGGCGGCGGTTGGCTACCCGCGCGAGTCGGCGACGATGGGCGGTGGCGGAGAACTTTCCGCGCGGTGTCGGCGACGATCAGCGGTGAGGTATTTCGTTCCTTTTTTTTTTCAATTTTTGGAGCTTTTCTTCGGGGCTCCGAGACCCCTTTCTTTTTCCTTAATATTTGGGTGATTTTTCCTTAATATTTGGGTGACAATCAGAAAGTTACTAACCGTTTAATTAGTTAAGATTTGCCTTAGGATGCACTTGTACGGACGAAAAATCATGCGGATGGACAAAATGGACTATGACGAAAGGAAACTTATGAACACGAAAACCTACAACTATACTTATATTAGGACGTTATATTAGGACGGAGGTAGCAAGATATTAGACATTGGAAACCCAATATTCTCTGATGGGAAAGAAATAAAGTAGCAATCTCTAATAGAAAAAAATAAAACAGTACATAAGCTGTGGCTAGTAAACAGTTGGAATAGTAGTAGCAAACAATAACAGTGCAGCACGTGCACGTCTCCTCACTCCTCCCATGCGTCAATGGTCCATAGACCATGTCTATGAATTCACGAACTCTTGCATCGTTCTTATCTACCCAGTCAATAGTCATATAGGAGTAGGAGTATATCCGTTCCTCATATAGGGAGGGAGAGACAGACATGATGAACGGAAGGGGAGGCTACGCCGGTAAGGCCTCAAGGGGGCGTCGGGTCAGCGCCTCAGCGGACGGCAGGCGGTGGTGCCAACGGAGGGCACGACGCGGAGAATTCTGGTCCAAGTCAACGTAGAGGCCGTGGAGATTCCATGGCCGACGACGTAGCCGAGCAGATGAGAGATGGCATGAAGAGGTAGCAGTCGTCGTCGGTGAGGACTTTGGGGACGGCGGCGGCTGCGGCCTGTAGATCCAACCATCGACATGGTGGATGTAGGTGCCATGTTGCTCTTGGTGGCAAGACGGCGGCAGCCCATGGATCCGGTCGTCGGCCAGTGATGCGGAGGAAGGAGGAGTCAGGGGCTCGATCAATCTCTTTGGCATTTGTTTCTCTCCTCAATCTGTGATGTGTTTGCTTGTGTTTTTGCTTGGTGAAGTCATGATTTGTTCAGAGGTTGGATGTTTTGGAGATAATTTTAGGATTTGTTTGTATGCATGCGGTTTTTTTTGGGATTTTTGATGTCGGATGAGGTGTAGCGCGAGGGAAGCTCGATCCAGTTTGGCATAGCCCTCGTCCAACGATACGATGGACGCGGAGAGGAGGTGCGGACAATGAACGGAAATCTTAATCGGACTCAAGCGGTGAGAAGCTGCACGCTGTAGATGACGGCATTTTGATTTTTCTTTTGGCTGTGATTACGCGCGCGCAGAGACATAAGGCATCGCTCTCGGTCGGATTTACGGACGATAAAATTGTTGTGACGATAGAAAAATTACTAATCTTTTAATTAGTTAAGATTAAAATAAACCTCCACACGAGTAGGTTTCGGCCCGGCCCGCGATGCGATCGCGGGCAGACAATATACGTGTTCAGCCCAACTAGAGAAACTAGCTGCAGACAGGCGGCAGCGTGGGAGCGAGGAAAAAGTTCACTTGAGGTACCTCGACTTTCAAAATTATCCCTAAAACGGAATACCATAAATAAAGCATTCCTAATACTGCAAAACTTGGGTCATATTAGGTCCCAAGACAGTATTGCTCCCGGGCTTATGTGGCAGTTGAGTCAACATGGGACTCACATGTTAGCACCTTAATCTTTTTCCACCTATGGGCTGGAAAGAACAGTGGCGCTGTGGCGGTCGTTGGGCGGCGGTGGCGGGTAGAAATTTGACGACCATAAACAAAAAAGCAGTAGCGCAATGCTCACTTGTCTCGCGCGACCGGACAAAGCAGTACTAGCTCACCTCTACCTCCCCACCCCTGCCCCCGTGTGCCATTGCGCCAATCCACGCATGGTCACGCCCACACGTGCGACTCCCTGGATTCGCGCCGCGGCTGTACAAAGCGCAAGCTCGTGTGGGGGTCGAGACGACAAGGAGTCAACCCCGCAGCTAGCCAGGCCCCAATGCCCGGTGACAAGCGGAGCTGGAGGCAACCGAGCGGTTCTTCATGCGCTAGAACTCCACCTCCCGCCTCTATTTCCATGGCGACAGACGAGCCGATGCTGCAAGCGACCGCACCATTGACGACTTACATTGCCTCGCGCCACCATTGCCCGCAACCATCGGGAGCTCATGCTGATTATCATCCGGGTCGTCGGCGAGGAGTGTGCCTTGAGTGGAAAGCCCTGGTGGCCAAGATCCGCCGTTGGATCCACGCAGCCCGCGCCGCCATTCACGGCGTCTTCGCCACCAAGCACCGCTTCTTCTTCATCATCTTCCACAACCTCTGCTTCCTCATCAAGCCCGTCCTCCTCACCAGCCCCAAGCTCCAAATATAAACTACAACGGAAGCGAAATCGTTGGATATGCACTTAACTCAAATTAGCGATCTAGATTGTATTTTTGAAAATAGTGACATACTTCCTTTGTCCCAAAAAAAGACAAACCCTGGGTTTCCGTGTCCAACGTTTGACCGTCCGTCTTATTTAAAATTATGAAAAAAATTAAAAAGACAAGTCACGCATAAAGTATTAATCATGTTTATCATCTAACAACAATGAAAATACTAATTATAAAAAAAATTTATATAAGACAGACAGTCAAACGTTGGACACGGGAATCCAGAGTTTGCCTCTTTTTTTTTTTTTTGGGAACGGAGGGAGTACTCCACTATACATTTTACTTGAAAGAAAAATAAAAAATAAAAACATCAACAGGACCACATGTTAGTGGGTGATCGGTTAGAAAAAAAGAAGCAAATATGTGAGTGAGACCCACATGCCATCACTCCCCTTCTCTCCCTCCCTCTTCTCTTCCCGATCTGTTCTCCATGGTAGGGAGCTCGTGGGCGCTGCGAGACCTCTGCAGCAAGACGCCTACTCAAGTAGGGATACAATTTAGACAAACACACAAGGTGTATAATAGACTTTCCCCTTTTGTTACCGGCGTCGCTCAGTTTCAAAGCCGTGAGGCAGGGTTGATGTGAGATACAATTTTAAACAACAGCTTATCACCAGACATGGCCGCTTATTATTACACTGCAATTACTCGCCGCTCGATACATCACGATACAAATGCCCACAAGGCATTCAAGCAACGTCTGGAGAACCGTACAAACACAACTAGTGTTTAGTTCAGCGTAAAGTTTGAATTTTAGTTGGAATTGAAGATGATGTGACTGAGAAGTTGTATGTGTATGACAAGTTGATGTGATGGAAAAGGACTGAAGTTTGGATTCAAACACAGCCCATATTCATGGTAGGGACTAGGTAAGCGGCCAGTCCTCTAGTCCTATTTCTACTTCCATATCTTCGCATTCAACCCAAGGCAAAGCATGGCATGTCAGAAACCATCTGCACTTCTGCACATCTAGCACGAATGGCTGCAACTGGTTGAGACCCTGTGCCATGTGCTCATGTAGTCGATGGCTTAACAGCTCACAGTAATAGGCTCAGTAGCTTTCCTCAGCCATTCCTTCTCCTGCTCATTCAGGTAAGGCTGCAAAATCCTTCGGCAATCTGAGTGATACGTGTTTACCCATTCAATCTCGGCAGGGGCCAGCAAAGTGGCGTCAATCAGCTTTGTCTGGTACGGAGCCTGCATAATAACGCAAGAAATCCATCAATACATGGGCAAACAAATGATGCATGACAAGCATTACATGTTAATGAACTGTAGTATATTGAACTGGTGAGCAGCAGTTCGTATGTGGAGATTGTGATATGCCAATAGAACTGAGTATATTCTGCACGACGAGTAGAACAATAACATGAGCACCACTTTAAGGAGATTTAAGGAGAAGCTGCTTCTGTTATGAAAAGTAAAGATTATTTAGAAAGCAATAAAAAATATGATGGAGATTCCTCGCCAGGACTCGCTCCAAGGCCTAGTTCTTTTCTTCAACTTCAAACTTTAACTTTTTGTTTTTCGTTAGCACGCTTTTCAAACTGTTGAATGATGTGTTTTTCAAAAAATATTTATACAGATGTTGTTTGAAAAATTCAAATAAATCTATTTTTCAAGTTTATAATTAATAATACTTAATTAATTACGTGCTAATGAGCTTTCTCGTTTCGCGTCTGCTGGAGATCTCTCCAACTTGAGAGAAAGAACTCAGCCAAGAATTAGTTGATATAATGATCCTCATGCATCATATCCTAGTTTACATAATGCAAATATTCAAAAAAAAAAAAAACTGGCAACAAGGTTGACATAAAAATGGTCATATAAGTATAAAAAAAGCAACGAGCTAACGATAGTACAACATATTAGTATCAATGGATATCTCTTGTGAATTGAAGATACTCCCTTTGTATTTTAATGTATGACGCAGTTGACTTTTTAACCAACGTTTGACCATTCGTCTTATTCAATTTTTTTATGCAAATACAAAAATGCTTATGTCATACTTAAAGAACATTTGGTGATAAATCAAATCACAATAAAATAAATAATAATTACATAAATTTTTTGAATAAAACGAAAGGTCAAATGTTTGTTAAAAAGTCAACGGCGTCATACATTAAAATACGGAGGGAGTAGTATTTTACAAAACACAGAGACTTGAAACACCTCTATAAACGCATCAACTTCTGGTTACAAGATATAGTCCAAAATGAATGAAACAAAGAGAAGAACAGTTACCAAAGTGAGAGTTAATAATTTAGAGATTGAACAATCAATGCTTACCCATGTTATATGTTCAAATGCCAAATAACCCTTATCTCCAAAATTAAATTTAGTATTGGCATCTTGAACTATCAGAACATTCTCCAACCTTATACCAAAGCTTCCATCTTGATAGTAACCAGGTTCTGCAAATATTATGCAAGTTGAACTTTTTACACTGATCATTGCACCAAGATAATTAGCATTGAATGGTCGACTACAAAGTAGTTTCATATTAAACTGTTGGACAGTCCTATTGAAATAAATAGTGATCCAGTTAGGATATGCACTGACCATCTGTTACAGTCATCGATGCTTGTAGTGGTACATTTCTAGCAGAAGGTCTGAAGCTAATTTGATGAGGACCTGGATTAAAAGCACAAACAGTATAAATTAAACATTTAAAGTACCCATATAATCCGATTATTTACTGCCATCGAAGAGAATGAACCAGTATCTGACCTTCATGAACAGTCAAATAAGATCCAACCCCATGGCCTGTGCCGTGCCGATAATCAAGACCACTTTTCCAAAGTGGTGTCCGTGCGAGAATATCAAGAGCATGCCCTGTTGAGGTTTAAGTAAAGCATTACATCACAATTTATAATAGAATTTCATGGCTTCTTTTGAAATATAATTTGCCAAAACTAAGTATAAACACAGTGAACATTCATTGGTTTCAGAACATGGTAGTATAAAAGTCATCAGATACAACTTTCTGTCATCCATTTTTCCTTCCCAAATTTATTGCTAGGGAATTTTAGCGAAATTGTATATCACTAAATGACATTAGTGACTAGTGCAATCTTCTTATAGTTTTCAAAGGTTAAAGAAACGTTGAAAATGACCTTCGAGGCAATGAGACTTTGAGAAAACATGATGTCACATGTTTTTAAGCTTATGCACTCAAATGAAGAACAGATGATTGTATCAACTCATACACTATCAGGTGATGTTAGAAACCCCGTGGTACACCTGGAGACCATTTTATCATTAGGGTACGACATGATCAATGTCAAACTCTAGAGTTCATATGTATGGAAGTATGAATTATGAAAGTTCAAAATACTCACCTGTGGTTCCATTAGGAAATACAGCAGTGTCTAGTGCAATGTGGCCTTTCAACACCTATTTCCAATGTTCGATATCACTTGCATTAGAAATTGAATAAATAGTAGAAAAAGAAGAGTCAAAAGTCAAAACTACAAGGACAATGTTTAGATACAAACTATTATAGAATCAAGCATTTAATTGTGCTTATTTCTACAAAGGAAATCAAGTAACAAGCCAGTAAAAAAAACTCAACCTGCCATTTTTACAGATTATTCAAGAACAGAATTTTCAGATCCACTAAGTAGGGACAAGTAATGCAATTCCGGAAATGAGGGAATCAATAGCATTTCAACATGACTTTCAACACGTTGCATGTCAGTTACTAAGTCCTAAATTCATGGGAAATAATACTAGAATTGTTAAATAAATACAGGGGAGCTAGCAGTTAAGTATCTATTTCTTGTATGCTGGTCAAGTTTAGTGTGTTTAGTAAAATACATGTTCCATTGGTCAAACTATTAATGGAGAAAGGTTATACGGGTAATGTTCCATTCAAGTCAATTGATTATTGGTCACTCGTATACTAGATAGATGCTAGCAAGGTGCACTTACGTGGGTAAGGTTACATTTCAAGTCAATTGATTATTGGACACTCATATACTAGATGCTAGCAAGGTGCAACATCCTAGAGCTTAGAAACACGCAGAAAATAATGCATATTCAAGCAAAGCAAAACATGTGAAAGAAAAACAAGAATCAAAATGATGCTTGAACAAATGACTTATTCAGTAACTTCTAGGATGACACCACAAGTATGGTCCTTAATTCCAAATAGAACTTAGTATGTGACATACGATTAGTTCTAAATAAAAGAAAATTTTAGCAAGTGGTGAAACAGAACTTACAGCTGTGTAGCATGACTTTTCATGCTCAGATGGTTTGCCAAAATGTACAGTTCTTGTGATGTCTGTAGTACCATCAAGATACTGCAAGCATACTACCATAGAAAGAGTAAGATTATAGCAGGTCATCTAACATAAAATTTGAGTTTGGACTGAAATGTATTCAACCTGAGCCCCAGTGTCAAACAGATATATTTTATCAGTATCAAGTTCAGCACATGAACTTGCTTCAGGTGAATAGTGAAGTATTGTTGCATTTGGTCCCACGGCTGAAATCATAGGAAAACTCGGACCTTTAAAGTACTGCAGAAATATGTTACTGGTTATTCCAAAGTTGTGGCATAACAGGAGACTATAGTTATGAACTGCAAAATGACCTCAAGCAATGCTTTGTAGTAGTTTCTATATTCATCTAACAACCAAAGAAAAAATGTTCCACTAAAACACGTCTTATTGTTGTTACTTTGATGCAAACACACAGTAAGCAGAGAAAGAGGGAACTATTGGAGACCCTCAATGTCCTTAATGAAGAGCTCAGATTGAACATACAATCAGCAGTGTAAAATTGTCCTTAGTTTTGCTCTGTTTTATGCAAAAGATTCTACGTTCACTCTGAGCTCTCCACTAAGGAGATTGAGGGCCTCTGACGGTTCCCTCTATCTCCACTTACTGTGTGTTTACGTCAAAGTAACAACCAGGGTTTACAAATGCGATGGGGGGCTCGAAAACTACTCCCCAGCTATAAGGTCGATAATCATGATAACTGATATACTCCAAAGAACAGTGTGCATTGCTCTCAGTGATTGCACAAGAAAAATAAAATAGTTAATAATACATTTTTCAATGTACAGATAGTTCTTAACGGATACAAGTGAAACCACATTGGCCTTGGCTATAATATTAGTTCCAAACTTGCAATGGATATTAGGGCTTGCTAAAACTAAGTCACAGGTAACTATTTCCTCCGTTTCACAATGTAAATCATTTTAGCATTTTTCACATTCATATTGATGTTAATGAATCTAGACATATATATGAAACGGAGGGAGTAACTATCAGGAACTTGTTTTATATTTTAACAGTTTTCACAAAACCAAAGTGTACTTGCTGATTTTTTAATTTCAAAAATCGAGGCTAATGACAGTAACTACAGCTGTTTACAGGAGCTATAAAAGATCCATAGTAATGTAGTACACTTAAGCTTGAAAGAAGAGTGATGTTTTAGCAGCATACCTCTTTAGCGGCACGGAAACCTTCAAGTTTATCACTCACAGAAACCTCAGTAAGTTTTACTTCCCTACAGGAGTGAAACAAAAATATTATTAACACAAATGCACACTACTGTTCATATATAATAAAGCAAATAACAATTGATTGCCATTATGCATGTATTAAACAATATATGATTAAAATGGTATGATTCTTTATAGAGTAAATTGCATCAGTGGTACATGAACTTGTAAGGTAGGTGAAATAGTGCATGAACTTGTAAACGTTTGTTTTGGTGCACAAACTTGTTTAGTGTGTGTGGACCAAGGCCAAAATCGCATGGCAGGGTTTATCTTGCTGATTTTGTTGTTGATTTGAACGCTATGTAAATATGTATCTCAGAAGGATATCACGTAGCTAGACAAAGATCTGTTCAGCAAAACATACACTAAAGCATATAATTGCATAAAGAATGAAATAAAAAACCGAGTAATAATGCAAAGGGTAGAAACAAGAAAGAAAGAAAAAGTAGAAACCAAGTTTACAAATATAGAATTTCTACCATACATGCACACACTTATCGTACAAATTTATGATGTTCAACTTAGAAAAATTGGCCTGCTCATGGCATTTGGCATTGGTTCGCACACACCAGACAAGTTAATGCACCAAAACGAGCGTTTTATAAGTTCATGCACTAAATTGCACCAACCTGACAAGTTCGTGTATCACTGATGCAATTTACTCTTCTTTATATTCCCTCTTATCACAAAAGATAACAACTTCTCCACCTACATTCTCTTATTAACCAATCACAATTTTCCACATTTTAATTTCTCCACCTATTTCCTCTTCTAAACCAATCAACCTTTCTCAATTTATTTTCACCTACTTTCTTAATACCTATGTGCAACCCCAAAAACTTCTTATATTTCAGGATGAAGGTAATATATAACAAAAAGAATAGGCTAAGAACAAAAATAATCATGGAGCATTGAAATTTCAAGGAATTTGCCAAATGTAAAAGTGCTCACAAGTTTGACAGAGTACATTTGCTACAACAACATTAACCATTGGAAAATACACAAAAGGGCAGAGAATGCAAGTAGATGATGTACACATCCACATGGGAAATAGATGAGCAGCATAAATGAGAAAATTGGATACATGATAATTCCAGAAGATAGGTAAAAACAAAAAATGAACATGTAAACCTTGGTCTATAATTTGAATGCAGAACATGGCTTTTGCTGAAAGTGTTTAGCTTAAGCATGCAGTGCTGAGATGCAGCCGTGTAAAAATGAAGGAACTACATTTTAAATATGATCCAAAAGGAAAACATCTATACCTAATACCCATATACAAATGGATGTTTTCATAAGGAAGCCATCGAAGGCTTCCCACAAATTGAGATTTGGCCGTAGAAGGATCGATTGTATCCGAGGAACAGGGGGGTAAAAAAAGTAATAAGAGAAACACACAGACCAATCAATCGTATCAGTCTTATTGAAGAATTTGGTAACAATGTATTTAAAAAACTGTCTCAAGTTCGTAATCAAGTGGGGTTGCAGTATTGCACATGAAGTTCAAGAATTTTATCCCAACCTCCTCCAAAGAAAAACTCAAATGGATGATTATTGAAAGAACTGTCTCAAGCTCGCAACCAAGTCAAGTTGCAAGTATTGCACATGAAGTTCAAGAAAATTTTATCCCAGCCTCTTAAAAAAAAAACTCAAGACAACGATGTCATGAGGGCAAGAAACCGCTGTTTATCCTATAAATGATTTAGACAGTTCTGACAGCCCAAACCTAATCTAAAAAGAGATGTTGGCCATCTTTTGATAATGCATTATTCCAAATTTTTTATAGGTAAACAAAAGATCATATGTTCCATATGATACCGAAAGAACATAAATACAACACTACTACTCACACATGCTCCTTTTTCTGTGATCCCTTGGCCCCACTAAAGTAACCAGACGCTCCATAGTTCTCTTGCATCTGTCAATAGGACAACGAGCATGAGAGCAAGTAGAAAATAACTAGAAAGATTGCAGCAGCATTAAAGAACATTGCAGGTACAAATCAAATTGTCATATCCTCAAATATGAGCATAAGAAAAGTCCAAGGCTAACAGGCTACACAAGAAATACATTTACACCAACCTGATTGTCAAGCCAAGCCAGGTATTGCACAACAGCCACACCATCTCGAATATGTGCCTTCCTCAAACCATCCAGCTCTACGGGATTCTATACCATCATTACAAGAAATTAAAATACAGGCATAGATTAATAATGATAAAACTTTCGATGGCATATAGCTGATTTTCAAACCATCCAGCTCTATCGGATTTTACATCATCATTAGAAATCAAAAATACAGGCATACAGATTAATAAATGATAAAAACTTGTAATGGCATATAGCTGATTTTCCATAGATAAAAAGAACTAAAAATAATAGCAGGAAACAAAAGGAATACTTGAACAGAATACACTTCTAGTGTAAAGTGTTATATTCCCATTCTTCTCTCTACTATTCTAAAAGGGGAGTTGTCCGTCCGCTCCCGCCACCCCACCATTACCTCCTCCTATGCCCTCCTATGCCCTACAAAACCCAAAAAAGTACCCCACCATAACCCCAACATATATATGGTTATATCTTGATTTGTAATACAAATTTTGGCTGACCAAGAGTATTTTGTCATTCCCAGAACAGCACAGCATAGGTCCTACTACGGTAGCCAAGCTGAGGGGTGACAGTCTCTCACAAAACTATTTTGCGAGCAAATTCTAGCTAAGGCTGGTGGAGCTAGATAGCACAAAACTATGTGGCTTGACGTTAAATTGTCAATGATTCTTGTCCTTCATTTCTATCTCCAACTCCCCTAATTTCAACCTAACCAGGAGGCAAAAGCTCTTGGTAATTGATTGAGCTCATATATACAACTCAGGCTACAAACTTCAATTATCAGGTTGTTGTTTTACTAGCAAGTTCCAAGATGCTTGAAACGCATATACCCTCTTAACAATACTAGAGTAAGTATAAATTAAAACACATGGTTTTAGATCCCGTTCTTTTCTGCTTATTAATCGGATTATTGTCACAGATTATTTGCTCCATGCTTCTAAAAATACAATTCTCAAAAAAAAAATCTTCTACTGTATTACTTAGACAACTTATTCTAAGCTATTTGTTAGGTTTATAACGTGTAATATTTTTTTCCCATAATCAAGTAAATACATCAGTTTTCATCCACGAATAGTATATTGGAAAAGCTGCCGACATGATCTGTTAAATACTAGCATAAAAGAGGGACAACGGAAGCAAAATTTACCTTCACAGCCTTTGAAAGAGCAACAGGTGATTGCAGTATAAGAACTTGATCTTCATCCAGTTTTGAGTAGAGTGCAAGGCAGCACGAATTATCAATCAAAATTTTTGAATTATCATTCATACCATTTCCCTCATGTGAGCTACCATTAACTGCAGAGCCTTTTAGCTGTCCAGATGCAAGCAAGCTTACATCTGATTGAACCATATTATAGTCTCTGATATCAATACCATTCTCAGACATGTAGCTCTGGACCTTGACTAAATAAGAGTCACAGTTCACTACATGCCCTTCAAAATCATGACTACGATTCTATGAAAGACATAATGGTATAATTGAAGAAAATATGTTCAGTGGATTAACTGACCTCAACAGATACTTTTCTGTTATCCACATAAAAGAAAGCACTGTGCAGGGTTACAATAGAATACGAATGGACCACTGGGCTGTAGTGCACATCATTTCCTCTAATATTGTACAACCAAGCAACCTAAATAAGAATAACAAAAGGAGAATAATTAAAACTGGCAAAGTTAACAAAATTTCAAGAAATCAAAACATACACAATTGGATATATTGTACTGAATAAGAAACCAAGAAACAAATAAGTTTAATAGCACCTCATCAAGGGCAGCAATTATAATGCCCCTAGCCTTTTCATGTAGTAATTTTTTTCTTAACTCCTTAAGTTTTCCAGTAACACTACACCCAGCAAACTCGACAGGGTGCACTACAGGCTGAGTATTAGCCAGAGGACGATCCTTCCATACTTCATCTACCAAGTCAGAAGAAAGTTGAAACAGTGTCTGGTGCTTCTTTGAAAATGCATGCTCATATCTTTGGGCAGTGTCAACAGAGATGCACCATGGATTAATTCCAATGACGGCTTCATCTGATAGGTTCTGATTGCACAATAACAAACAAATTAGTCAGAAACAATACTATTTCAGAACAAAATAACATGGTCATCATGAGTAGTGTTACAATGCAAAAAAAAATAACTAAACTCATTCTCTCTAGTCATAGAATAATTGGTATGATTGTTCATAGTTTTTTCCATAGCAAAACAGAAACCTCGTGCAGGTCTTTAAATTTCTGATTGCATTTCATAAGATCAAAATAAATTATTGTCCAAAATTCTGATAATTCTGGCAGTTTTGGACAGAATTCCCGTATACCAAACCAACTATCACTGGTTACTTGAATCTACTCTGGCAGCCAGGAAGAAAGATATATTATTAATGTATTTATCATTCCATAACTGGCATAATTGTGCATAGGTTTTCTCCATATAATAAAATAAACATTTTCTCCATATAACAAAACAAACATCTCACCAATTTTGTCTTTCAATTCTGTTCACATTTGCTAAGATCACAATAATTTAATGTGTCCAAAACTCTGATATTTCTGACAAATTTTGAAAGGAAGTCCCATGTATCAAACCGGCTATCATGTGATTACTTGAATCTACCAGAGCAGCCAGGTAGAAAGATAGTAGGCTTGAGGTATTACCAACACAACTGAATATGGTTATCTAAAAACAAAGCTATAAAGACCGCATTTAGGAGAGAAACTTGCTAAAGTTAACAAGAATAAAACCATTTTTGGGATTTTACAACACAAAAACTGTGGCAGATTTCAAAAACCAAGGATGAAAACTTTGACCTGGCTGTTGAAAAAAAAAGAGATAGGAAGGATATAACTAAATTATATTAACTTCCACGTACAAGTTGTGTGAACCTACATTTTTTATGTTAGACTGAGAAAATTAATTAATTTCGTGAACATGCTCAAGAACAGATGTTCAAGACTTACATCAGCAATCCAAACTTCAACTGGTGGATCTTCTCCCATGCACATCAATTCCCAGTGATCACTGAGCTGCTTCTCTGCCTGCAAAAAGTAACGCCCATCCGTCCACAGTAGCGCCTCCTTCATAGTGATAAGAGCCAAACCTGTATAGAACCCAATATACACATGAACTGAGAAAGTACTGCATCTATGATAACCAGAAAACAAAAGAAATCGACAAGTAGTTCATTATGTTACATCCATCCTAGTAGAAAACAGAAATGAGTTAAGTTCTTCCCAGTACAAAACTACTTTGAGGTACCACCCCAAATTGTAAAAGTTGTCTCCCCAATGGGCAATGGCATAAAGAGCCACACGAAACTTTTGTGCCTTATGTCTATAGGCAGTGAAGTAGTGAACAAAACTATAAAAAATTTACCATCACATGATTATACTTGATTAAAGCACCCATTGATTGCACAAGTTTGGATGGAGTGGCACTTGACATTACAAAGACGCTTGATGTGTGGCCCATGTTTGCATTTTCTTTTCTGGGCTGCCTAGCACGTCACAACAAAAGTAACAAACCACGCTAAGTGTTAAGCAAACCTATGAGAAAAATAGCCAATCGTTGCGGTCATGCCATGCCACGCAGAAGATCTAAATACTTAACCATTTCAACAATCCACTTCTGCCACTTCTATCACACTATTACAGAATGTAATGCGGTTGCCGAAACAGTAACCTAACCAAATCGTGCAAACCCAGTACAGATCCAAGGCAAGTTATCCTGAACTCATCGCAGCCCAACTCATCGGCTGGTGAACTAGCACAGAATGAGCTCACAAGTCATAAGGGACGGATGGATTGAGGTTGAGGAAGCAACATACCAGCGCTGCGGGCGATCCCGGTGAACCCGGAGATGAACTGCAGCCGCTTGTCCCGCTCCGCCACATACTCGCTCTGCACCCACAAATCGCGCCAATCCTCAATCACCAGCACGAACCAACAAAACCAACAGGAGGAGAGATAGCTGAAAACGCAAAATCCAACAAAAAAAATGGAGCTCGGTCGGATCGGATCTAATCCCGACCCGACCGATCAATCGCCTCCCCCCATTCCGCGGACGAGGCGGCGCCAAGAGCAGACCTGGTGGGCGTCGTCGGATGGGACGACGAGCGCGTGGAGCGGCGGGGAGTGGGCCGCCATGAGCGCGCGCAGCTCGTCCAGGAGAGCATTCCTCCCCGCCGCCGCCGACATTGCCCCTCCGCTTCGACTTCCTCCGAATCGGTGGAATTTTTCTCTCTTTTTTCTTTTCTCCGACGAAGTAATGGTCCGTGTTTACGGTTGCGGTGTTACCTCAGGCGGTCAGGCCGAAGAGAAAAATCGGAGGAAACGAACGTCCCATCCATTTTTCTTTTTTTAAAAAAGAAACAAGACAAAATGTGACGTTGGTGCGTATATTTTATCTTATCTTATCTTATCTTAACTAATTAAAAATTGGTAACTTTCAGTTCGTCACCTTTTGCCTGTGTTTTTGTCCGTCAACACGCTAATTTGGTTGAATCCGACTCCACTTTGTCGGAGAGATAAAAAGTGTTTGCCAGAGAAATAAACTCGAGTGTTTGCCAGAGAAATAAACACGAGCTTGAGCTCGATACATGAGCGATTTCCACGGGATTTCCTTCAGTTTCTTGAGGGGAAAGATAGAGTATGAGTTCTGGCTCGGCTGGAGCTTGAAGAAGCTACTGTAGCAACAGGGAGATAAATTAGACTTCTGCTAGGACTTCTTTTCTTAGGGTCGATTGAAAGGACACAAACTGGACTTTGAAAGGAAACAAGCTATAAACAGAGAAGAGACAGAAGGGAGGAAATCTGAACTTTTTCATATTTGGCCCAACCTGAAGGAGAGGATTTTGATTCCTTTTTTCAATTAAATAATTGCTAAAATGATCTTTTGTTTATGTTGTATTCATGTTTGCACACCCCAGCTATATACCATGTGTGTTGGCAGGAAGAGAACAGTTCGGTTTCCTGGCCGGTATGAGATCATGATTTGGATTAACTAATTATAAAGATAGAGCTTATATTTGACAAATCTACATCCTTATATCTAAACATGGACCAAAACGTTTTCTAGATTCACTATTTTTCTTTCAATTAATGTGTTGATTTCTAAGTCACAAAAATGAGGATAAATATTTCTTTATTAAAATCTGTGAAAAAAACATATATATAGTACTATACTCACGCACAAAGCAACTCGTGCGTGCGTCCGTGTCATCCGGTTTCTATGGAACGTCTATCAGTTTCACTAATCCACACCTATCAGTGATCACCAACTGGCTCTCCATCCCCTGGATATTCTTCAGAAAGGCATCGGTGGTATCCGTCAGTACCGCCAAGGGCCAGCTGTCACAGAATATGACGACTCCGATATGCCTTCTGCAGTGGAACTTCACGAAGCAGGAATTGATTTCAAGGTGAGCGAAGTTGCAGGGTTAGGCCTTATCCAGCGGTATGAGCCGGCTGCTAGCTCATACGCGCTCGGCACAGTGCGGCCACTGCCTAGGCGAGTGTGCCTGTGAGAGGGCACCGCCTCAGTGAGGGTGAGAGCTAGCGCTTGAAGAAGAGCTAGCGCGTCCTGTTCATCGATTAAAAAACTCTATGAGCTAGCTAAGAGCTGCCCATTGGAGACGGCCTTAGGAGGAGGGACGGTCAGTTTCAGAAGAGGCGTACTGATCATCATCCCCAAGATCTACTTGTTCGACAACACCGACAGCATGTTGCTCAACCTGATGGTGTTCGAGCGGCTGCAACCCAGGTGCTGGAAACGACGTGATGGCGTTTGTGTACTACATGGACAACCTCATTGACACCGCAAAGGACGTGGCACAAGCTGCGGTAAGGGCAATAATGATGAAGTGGCGCGCCTAACAGGGGCGAAGCCAGGATAAATGATCGTCGGGGTCATTACTAGCCATGGTCTATGTTTTCAAACAAAACGGATTGAAAACAACGCAATTTCGATGTTCCAACTTGGGACAAAAGTAGATTTTGAGTGAAATTTGGAATAGTTTTTCAAGAATTCAAATTTGAAATTGTAAAATTAAACCAAATTAATAAAAAAATATCAAATTTTGGTAAAAAAAAGCCATATTGCTATATTTGGAATCTAATTTTAAATCGAATTGGTGAACCCTGATACAATCTGGGTGTGTTCAGACCTAGCTATGGGATCTGAACCCTTCCCTCCCAGCACGCAAAATAGGGCGAGGTTACCACATGATTAATTAAGCATTATTAGCTTATAAAAAACTTGAAAGACAATAGATTAATATGGTTTTTAAAATAATTTCCTATAGAAATTATTTTGCTAGGGAATTTGAAAAGTTATGAGCCACTGGCCTTATGCATGGTCTCAAATCTCAAAAACTCAAAGTATATGCATATTCGGCTGACGTATAATCATAAATGCTAGGTAATTTTCTATTTGCTGCTGCCAGTATCGTTTGTAGTTGTCAATTGGAATTTAACACAACAATCAACAATTAATGTCACCGGGGTCTAATATTTGTTTTCACCGGGGTCATAGCTGGTAAAATAAAGAGGATATGAGAGGTTAAAATAAAATCATCGGGGTCTACTGACCCCGGTAATTGACTGTACCTTCGCCCCTGGCGCCTAATAAACGCCACACTAAGCAAGGGACTAGTGATGTAGGAGACAGTAGTATCATAGACGTGTTACGAGAGGTGAAGGCGCACCGCAAGAAACTGGAATATGTGGCGGGCTAGCTTTATACCTACTGCAGCAGCCCATGGGTGTTCATCTCCGTCGTCACGGCATTCATCATTCTAGCTGCTACTATCATGCAGACAGTCTATACCATTGTGCCATTCTATAAAAGATAAGGCCTAGAACCGCAGTGCACCATATATATATATAACTTTATAACTTATTATTCCTATATGATCTGTCTTGCACCAGCTAGAATGCAGTGTATATGTGCACTATATAGTCCTCTGCTGTTGAACTTGATGTCTAATAATTCTGTAATACTAGCAATGATGCCCGTGCGTTGTAACGGGTGAATGTAATTTTAATCACGCATACTGGTGGGAAAAAGATAAAGAAATCATAATCATAATAATAATATTAATGAAAGGAAATTGCAGTGACCTTTGGTCAAAAAGATAAAAATATATAATTAATTTTCCGTTAATTCCATTAGCTAAAAATAATATAATATGAAGTAGGAAAAGTTATTCTCAAATTTTAGCAATTTTCAAAAAGCTTAAATAGAGCAAACTAATTATGTAAATGAAAACAAATTTAATCACCTAATAAAACAATTACACATGTAATTAAAAATATGTTGCCAGCCCGTTTAATCATGAGCCTGCGGGTGCGTGCGGTATATATCTCTCACTCGTACATCGTGGTCCTTTTTTTAACATAGAAAAAAATGCCCGTGCATTACAACGGGTAAATTAAAGTTATAAAAAATATAAAAATATTATATGATTAAGATTTACATGATATGAGCTCTTTAAGAAAATATATTCATAATAAAATAAAAAAAGTTCAGCTGAAGGGACCTAAAGTGAACTTATTCCATACGGAGTGTACACGCGGTCCATGAGGCGGCCCAATAGTGTGGGCGGCTTGGGAATAGAATTGGGAAAAACAACTTAAGCGACCTAAAGTGAACTTATTTCGTGTGGGCGGCCTGCGAATGGTGTTCGGCCTGACGCAGGAGAAGCCGGAGCTGTCCGATCTGATAGACGGTCCTGATTTATCCTGACCTATATAAAAGTTCGACAGTCCAAACCCTAACCAAAAAATCATTTCCCATCCCCCTCTCTCTCAAAACAACGTGGCGGCAGCCCGGCATACCGACATCCCTGCGACGGCGGTGGCGGTTTGGCAGCGACGGCGACACCCTCCCCTTCCGGCGTCGGCATTTTCTTAGTGTTCTTGAATCTGATCTTGTATTCTTGTAGTAGTATTTTCTCTAGGATTTAGGTCCAAATTTGATGCAGTCTCTCATTATTGTTTTTTCTTTTTTATTTTTTGCCATCGGAGAGGGATTGAAGCGGGATCGATCGCACGTGTGATGATTTTTTTTTGACGGACGAAAACTATAACCCGGAAGACATACAATTTTTTTTAATTAGGTATATATAGATAGATTGAATTGGACTTTCTTTTTTTCATGTTTTTTTCACCCTTTTTTCGTTACTACGGACGTCGGAAATATCTTTAATTTTTTTTTACCGTGTCACATATAATCGGATTCGATTTTTTTCACCAGAATTCTTTTTCATGCTTCTTTTCACGGACGGACGACGCAAACATCTTTAAAAAATTAAGTAGAGATAGAGATAGAGAAAGAGAAACGGAAAACCTTTTTTCACAACTTTTTTTTTGGAATATGACAGAAAAAATGTTCACGCTTGTTTTTTTGGACGGAAGGCGGGATTTTTTTAATCGGACAGAAAATTTTTTTTGCACTATTTTTTTTCTTTTTTAACGGAATACGGAAACCCTTTTGTCGCACCTTTTTTATCAGTCAGAACAAAATTTTCATACTTTTTTCCGCGCTTGATTTTTTTCCATACAGAAATCTCTTTCCTTTTTTTAACGGAATATCCAACGGAGTCGGATGTTTTTTTTAATGGGACTCGGACTTCTTTTTTTTCTTTTTTTCTCGGCTGTCTTTGATCTCGCCGGATGCGGATTCGAAGAGGAAGGCTACCCTGTTGGCGACTACGAGTCAGAACTTCAGACCGCCCAGTCGACAACAGTTAGATAGGCTACCCAAAATATTGTACTGGTGTGATTATGGTGAATAAGAACAACTACCGGCTTCGGCCAACGGGAGTAGGGTTATTACCTGACAATTCAGGGGCCCGAACCTGTATAAAAATCCTCGTCTCCATCTCTTTTATTACAATCTCGCATATCTCCTAGTACCAACGATCCCCATACTACGTAAATACCGAAATCGCGACATCAAACGTCGACAGTGGTAGCATAAGAAAAATATATTACTTCTGTCGACGTTTGATGTCGCGATTCCGGTATTTGCATAGTATGGGGATCGTTGGTACCAGGATATATGCGAGATTGAGGTAAAAGAGACGGAGACAAGGATTTTCATACAGGTTCGGGCCCCTGAATTGTCAGGTAATAACCCTACTCCTGTTGGCCAAAGCCGGTCGTTGCTCTTATTCACCATAATCACACCAGTACAATATTTTGGGTAGCCTATCTAATTGTTGTCGACTTGGCGGTCTGAAGTGTTGACTCGTAGTCGATAACAGGGTAGTCTTCCTCCTCGAGTTCGTGCCCGGCGAGATCAGAGACAACGCTAGTTCCCTACAGCTGGCCTCTGTAAGTACCGGATAGGGTTGGCCCAGGCATATCTCTAATGTCAATATCCGGCGGCTTGTCTTGGCGTATGTTGGCTTGTATGTTGATCTTGTGTCTTGATCTATTGTTCCACCTCCTCTCTCCTTCTAGGGGGCCTTGTATTTATACCCATAGATGTCCCCTTGTCCAAGTAGAACTAGGAAAACCAATATGGATATAATCCGAGTAGTCCTTGTCGTTTCCATGTAGAACTCTATTCATCCTTCCTTACGCGGAACTCCTCCTATATCCGAAGGTTGTTTCCGTATAGAACATGGTATGTGGTGGGTCCTGCCAAGATTTAGTGAACTACTATTAGATATGTGGTATCCATAACCCTGACAACTTCATAAATTAAACATGCACACCCAAAAATAGATCTATAATATAATATAATATATCAAATAAACGTACCATACAATTGTTGATTATAGATATATTTTATTTGCATCAATGGGCCCACATTGATAGTTAAAGATGAAATATTGAGTAATTAAAATATCAATTACTCGGGACATTGTCAGAAACACAAAAAAATATATTGTTTAAAAATATGTCGCATTATTTTCTCTCTAAAACAAAGTCAGGATTTTAGCCGTTAATGACTCAATCTACGCTTTTGATTTGTACATATTTTTTTAAGTACATAAGTAATAAATTTAATGTTGAGTTCTAAAGTGCTTATCAAATTGGCTCTCCCTCATTTATCTTAAGCGTGTTCTCTGAACAACTAAACTGTGCGTGTTTTGCAAATACTCTGTATACATTTTTTAAAAAATCTATTTTTATGTTTGTAATATTTAATACTTAATTAATCTTGCGTTGATGACCTACATCATTTTTTTTGCCCAGCATAAGCTCAACCAATGAGATCGAATGTGGCCTAAGTAGGAGATATATTAGATTTTTTGCGATAAAATTTAAAATTAAAGAATCAAGTTAATTATATTATTAAAAAAATCATTACTTTGGATCATATATATTCTATGGACTAGCTATTGTTCATTAATCCATACATTTTTAAGAAAAAAAAAGAAATAAGTTTTGTTGTCTCCTTGCTATTTCTTAGCTATTAAACTAAAATAGAAACAATCAACAATATTGGATTTTTTTTAGAAACACAGCACGTGCACCCCCGCTCCTTTGAGTACCTCCAAAAGACTGAGTCGACGCATTTTGAGATTGACGATGCCACCACGGGCGTCTCGCTGTCAACGGGTACGTCACCAGCACTGAAAGAATAATTAGCCGTAAATACGAGCACCCGTGTCAAGTCTAGGACTTGAACCAGGTGGGCAAGCTCCACCACAAGAAACCTAACCAATTAAACTGCACCCACTTCGTAATAACATTGGATATTAAAATAACCATAATTTTTAAGCTACATTATTGGAATACTTCTATGTCTTTTAAACCGATGAACTATTAGTTATAACCGTTAGATCTATCTTATCTTATATAAAAGATAAGCATGTATTCATGGTACATGATATTTCTAAAATATTACTGCGCAATTATATTTCGTCATTATCGTATTCATATTAGGTTACATGAAGCCTATCACTCACCCTATATGAAATGTTCATAGGTGGATTCCTCTCAAACTACATCAATTGTATTAGGCTATATAAACCCATACATTTAGTGAAGCTTCATATCCCATCCAATTCATCCTTTAGTGAACTATTAGAATAGATATGCAATTAAAAAAAACACCTTACTTTACTTTCATTGACATGTTTTCTAAAGAAAAATAAGACTACTTTATTTTCGAATGATAAAGAAGACTATAAATAATTCCTCATATTCGAATGATAAAGAATACTATAAATAATTCCTCATAGATATTACTTAAATACGATATATTATAAAATTAATAGGTTAGAAACTTACTAAGCAATTAATGCCGATGAAAACAATTTATGGACAAATCGCGGTAGATATTCTCCATTTAATATTTCGCTCTTATTCTTATCTCAAACTCAGCGTACGACGCATGCCCTCGCATTCGCGCGGGCTACCTTCCTTCCTTGTTATTATATACTAAAAGTCCATCGAACTTCCTACACATGCTCCCAAGTCGTCACGTGGCGTTCTAATAAAATAGAGAAAATCCTATAAATTCTACGAAAAAAAGCAAAACATTCGACCGTTGATTTTTATTTAAATTGATGACCCATTATTTCATACGATTAGATTTATCTCGAGAAAAAAGCAACCAAAGTCACCTCTTTCCATCGTTAGATTAGTTCTGTTGAGACTCACGGCAAGCACACCTCGCCTCTTTCCGTGCGTGCGTCGCACTGTACGCCTTTTGCTGCCTCTCCCCTCCTATTCTCTTTTCTATCTGTAAGCAATCATTTTTTATCAAGAAATCAACAGTTCGATGTGTTCAAAATAATTACTATAGTTTCAAATTTATTTTATAAGCAAACAATCAGATCAAGAAAATCCTCCATCGATATAAGCGATACAAGCAACTTCCGTCTCTTTGTTTGATTTCTCACCTTACTGTGCTTGTCACTTTATTCCACGTAGTAGTACAGCAAGGCTATCTTTGATTTCATATAAATTTCTTGAAGCTTTTGGAAAATAAATTAATTAATTTTAGCCATTTGGGTTATCAGGTGGTTTTTAAGCGAGCGTGCCCTACCTCTTCCCTACAGCCTACGTATGTGCCTCCCTACTCTTACACGCTAATAAGTCTTAAGTTATACAATTAAAAACTCAGTTTTGAATATATTTTAAATCATAAAAATATAATTTTGCGGGAACATTATATTATATTATATACTAAAAGTATATTAAACTCCGTACAAACGCTCTCAAACTGTCACGTGGCGTTCTACCAATGCTTCTAGAACGTCATGTGGCGCTTTAATAAATTAAAAAAATCAAAAATAAAAAAAAATCTAAACATTGATTTTTCTTTAAATAGGTGGACCCAATAATTTTAATACTTTTAAAAAAAATCCGGTACCCCCACCTCCACTCCCACCGTATGTGGCCACGCATGTAAGTACTCCTCCACCCTCCTACTCTCGTCTGCGATCCCACTCTCCTCTCCTATTTTCTAGCTAACTTTTCCTATTTTCTAGCTAACACAAGATATATAAAAAATAACAACGGCTAAATGATCATAACTCTCAAGTTACATGTACTTTTCTCAATTTATTTGATTTCTTGTGTTATTGATAATTAAATACATAATCCAAGATCCATAATACCCATATTTACTATATAAAAGTTAGATAATTTGGTCGTTCTGACTACAAATATTTGAGCAAAATAGCACTTTGAAAATGATGGATGAATTCAAATATGTGAGTTTAAAGTCCAGGTTCAATCACCACCAAGCATTAACTTCCATGAGTTTATGGGCCTAATAGCGTGCTAAAGGACAAGTACTGAGAGGAGGGGCAGAGGGAGATGTTTCGTGTCTTCGGTAAGAGTAGAAAATGGCTTCATCTCTAACACCAAGCCCCGCCACGTTATGTCCAATGCGTTATGAGAGGCTCACTAATGAGAAGGTCGACGAGATGATCCACGAGACCGATGGTGGCAAGCGGATCAACTACAAGGAGTTCATAAGTAAATTCATAACAAAAATAACAAAACAAGCAATTTGATTAAAATATACATTAAAAAATAAAAAATCATTAAAACTATAAAAAAATAAAAAAGATTCCATGTAGAATATAAAATATCAAGAGTACATATAAAGTATGAGTTATAAATAGATAAAATTGGTAATAATAAAATAAGTATCAAAAGAAAAGTCCAAACACAACACGATACGAGATTAAGTACAATTTAAAATTCCTGAAAAGACAATTTAGAATAAAACAATAATTTGATCTGAACACAAATTCAAAATTAGACTCAAACACTAAATTCAAAATACATTAAATGTTTTTTTAAAGAACTTTTGTATGTTGATTCTGATGCATAATGAATTGCATATATATGAATAGGGGTGAAAACAGTACGGAAACTTTCCGGATTCCGGACTTATTTTCGAAAACGAAATCTGTCGGTCAGAATTTTTTTGGAATTTTTCGGAAACGGAATAAAAAATGATAAGGGCAGTTTCTGTCAGAACTCGGAATCGGTCGAAAACTTTCCAGAAATTTTCTCGGAATTTCCAGAAATTTTCTCGGAATTATCAGAAATTTTGTGACTGAAATACCCTAGATTTTTTTAAGCACTAAGTAGTGAATATCATGGTGTTTGGCTGTTATTTTTTTTAAAAAATATTTGTTATGTAAATCTAAAATTACATAAGAATATTTCTTTTCATGCATTGGGATTTATCGACAACATTACTCTTTTAAACATAGATAGTTTATTCAATTGGATTTATCAGTTTGAGGGGGTTTTTTATTCCGATAAATTTTCAGTACCGTATTTGCGCTGGTTCGTTTTCGCTCCGTTTTCGGTTTCGATAATATTCGATTCCGTTTTCATATCCGGGGTTTCCAATTCCGAAAAAAAATATGAAATCGAAAACGATAAAGATGGCTTCCGTCCGTTTCCGTACCGTTTTCACTCCTATATATGAAGCAATTAAAGAAAGGGTTAGCAGGGTGGGAAAAAATACATTTATTATAGTTTGTTGTTATTAGATACAATGAACACTCAATTAAAAATAGAAAATGCCTTACTTTAATTTCAATTTATTTTTTAGAATTATTTTCAAAACAAACTAATATGCCTGCCCGCGCGAATACGCGGGCTATCTTCCTAGTTTAAGTAATTATTAATTATTTTCCTATCATTTGATTCATCGTTAAATATACTTTTATGTATACATTTAATTTTACATATTTCACAAAAGTTTGTGAATAAGACGAACGATCAAACATGTTTAAAAAAAATCAACGGTGTCAAATATTTAGCGACGGAGGGAGTATTTGATTATATTCAACTAGAAAGGTAAATCAATCTCGTTTATGTACTGTCAGTATATTGCACCTGTCAACGACCACCTAGGACTTCATCTCATAGACGTCCTTCAGAAAAGCATCGCTCGAATCGCCGGCGACGCGACGTCGACGACAGTGTGTGGAGTCCACATCAAGCTGGCCGAAGCCGCGGCGGCGGTGGAATCACGGCGGCCGTAAGCTTCGACGGCGGCGTGCTGACCGTGCCCAGCATCCTCACGTACGACAACGCCGAGTGCATCTTCGATATTCGATCCTCAACCTGATGGCGTCCGAGCGCGGCTGCATCCCGGCGCCGTCAACGACGTGACCGGCCGCGTTCGTCTACTTCATGGACAACCTCGTGAACACGACCAAGGACGTTGATCTAGCTGCTGAGGACCAAGGGCCAGGGGGATCGTGGAGAGCGGCATGGGTAGCGACGAGGCGGTGGCGGGCGAACCTGATCAACGACATGCTGAGCAAAGGGGTGGTGATGGGGAGATGCAGCTAGTAGCGGCCTCCATGACGTGCTGCGTGAGGTGCACGCACAGTGCAAGAGGCGGCGGAACAGGTGGCGTGGCACCTTGAAGCCCACCTATCTGAGCAACCCCGTGGGTGTTCATCTCCCTCGTCGCGGCGTTCGTCATGCTCGTCGCCACTCTCATGCAGACTTTCTACACCGTCGTGCCCTTCTGCAATAATCAGTACTCCGGACGAGTGCACGGGTCGGGCGCTCGATCGGTTTGGAGAAAAATCGTGCGCTAACGTCACGCCCGATTTACGAGCAAAACTATTTTAAACTGGTTTCTCTTAAATTACTTATCCAAACCATGATCTGATTGCACCATTAAATTCGTTGCAATTAAATCTTCAAAACAAGACCACACATGGATATATTCTGACGAAATTTTTTTTTAGCTTATTATCAAATTATTTTTAAATATTGCACGATGTTTCACCAGGTATATCGGAATTGTTTCACTAAGTAGATCAAAAATATTTCACTCGTTTAAATCGGATGTTGTTTCACCTTATATAAAAACAATGTTTCAGCAAATAGCGAAAGAATGTTTCAGTTCACTGCAACATTTGATCTATACATAGTGAAACATTATAAGTACACTAGGTGAAACATTTTTCGGTGGAACAACAAATGAAACGAATACTCTTAATAAGTGGTTTCCAAAATATGTGGGTTTTTTTGTTGCAATGGAATATTTCAGTTCATCGCAGCATTAAATATATACATAGTGAAACATCGTGAGTACACTAGGCGAAATATTTTTGGTGAAACAAAAAATAAACAAAATTCCCTTAATAAAGGGTTTTCAAAATATGTGGGTGATTTGTTGCAATGGCAGGTGGGAGCAGAGAAAGCGGTGGGCCTAGGGCTTGCATACACGCGCATGGGGGGAGGGGCGCACGGGAGGAGCGCCCGATCGGCTCCACCCTCGTCGGGCGCCCGAGCCCTGTCATTCTCCCATTACTCCCTGTGTTTCACGTTACAAAACTAGCTCCCTCAGTTCCACGTTACAGGGCGTTTTATCTGGTCTTTCGGGAGTGGATTTTCATCCCTCGAGGGGATATCTCCTCGTTGTTTGCATGTCTCCCAAATAGTTATGAAAAAATTTGAAAAAAATGAAAAGATATATTAACATGTGATATATCACTCCACAAACATGCAAGTTTAAATTCAACTTCTATACCTCGCAACAAAAAAACAACTTTAACTCATGCAAGTTGAAATTCAACATCTACACCTCGCAACGGAAAAAACAAATTTAACTGTGAATATAGTTTAATTTGTTTTTTCGTTGCGAGGTGTACAAGTTGAATTTGAACTTGCATGTTTGCAGAGTGATATATCACATGTTAATACATCTTCTCACATTTTTTTAATTTTTTTTATAACCATTTAGGTGACATGCAAACAACGAGGAGATATCCCCTCGAGGGATGAAAATAGTTTCCTCTAGTCTCCCCATTTCTTGTCTAGATTCACTAACACCTATATAAAGATAGTTTGTGCATTTACGTGGGTATGCATCGTTTATTTTTTTTTCGAAAAAGTGTTTAAGAGACTAAAAAACATAATATAAACTGGAGAACATTTGCTACACTCAAAAATATAAGATTTCTCCTTTTTTTTATCAGCATTGAGATTTAATTAATCCTTAGCAACAATAATTTATAGTCTTCTTCATTATCTAAAAATAAGATAGACATATTTTTGTTTAGAACATATGTTTACCAAATTAAGTGTATAGTAAAAGTAAGGTGTTTTTTTAATTGGATTGCTGATATAGTTTACCATTGTTTATTAACTAATGGATTGAATAGAACATATAAGGCTCTGCATCGGACGGCTAAATATAATTAGACAATATGATTTTTAGAACGTATATTTCTGTTGGTTTCGCACCCATAGGCTAGATGCCAAGTCTGGTACGTGATTCTTGAATAAGATATACAGGAGGGGAAGATGGAGGTGGAGGTGTGGTAGGTATTTGTTTTTTAATATATAAGATAAATTTAATGTTCGGAAAGAATGTTCCACCGGTTTAAATGATAAGAGATGGTGAGATGTTTTGTTGTTTTTCCTCATAATTTCTAGGATTTTCTCTAGTTTATAAGATGAACACGTGGTGGCTTCATAGTTTATACTAAAAGGAACCATAGAATATATTTAAAGCACTTATGTGAAATATTATTTGGCCTGTTTGGATTATTTGAGCACACTAATTTTAAAAAACCAACTATTTGTTTTCTCTAACTAAACTCTAACTAAAGGCACCAGATACTTTTTTTTATACAATGGGTTTGACTCCTCTTATCTGATATAGTTTTATATAGTGTATTATCTGAGATAGTTTTATATACTGTATATCTAATTTAACTATGCTTATTTGCAAAACAATGTATGATAATAATTGATACAAGATATCACGTCGATGGGATGTATGACATACATCCATCATTAATTATGTCCAATATGTTGGAATTCTTCAACTATAAGAAATTATGTAAAAAATATATATCATGAGTAATTTATTGCGTATATTAGTTGATTGGTTATTTATTGTTAAAACTATTTGATAAAAAAATTATAAAACAAACATATACTCCCTCCGTCCAAAAAATGCTTGTCCAGATTCATCCCCAGAAGTTAGTTTTTTATGGAACGAAGGATGTATATGACAATAAATCTCGAGATTTCTAATTCGCGCGTACGCGCCCGGAGCGCGCACTTCCGGCCCAAGGCCCACGCGTGTCGCGGTGCCGTCGACGCTATAAATCGCGATGCCGCTCCGAAGATAGGTTTTTTTTGGTGGTGCTTTTTTTAAAGTAACGTAACTAACTATATTAGTTAAGGATAATGATAGTAATTAAGGAAAGATTTTTTTTGAGATTTTTTTTTACTAGTAGATTGAAAATTTTTAAGTTGCATTTGAAAACTTTTGACTTAAGATTTTAACTTTGAAGTTAAAATTTAAAAATTTTCAACTCAAATTTGAAAACTTTCAACTTTCATCTTATATTTGAAAACTTTCAACCCAGATTTGAAAACTTTCAACTCAAGATTTAAAAACTTTCAACTTTCGTCTCAAATTTAAAAAACTTTCAACCCAGATTTGAAAACTTTCGACTCGAGATTTGAAAACTTTCAACTTTCATCTCAAATTTGAAAAACTTTCAATCTAGATTTGAAAACTTTCAACTTTTATCTCAAATTTGAAAAACTTTCAATCTAGATTTAAAAACTTTTAACCCAGATTTGAAAACTTGCAAATCAGATTAAAAATTTTTAAGTTAAGATTTGAAAATTTTTAAGTCAAGATTTAAAAACTTTCAACTCAAAACATTCGAAAAAAATATATGTGCTAAAAAGATTTTAAAAAGTAATAGAAAAAAGACAAAAAAAAGAAAAAAAATCGGAAAAAAACGAAAAAAATGGCGTGGGGGAGCCGGGACGTGCCAGCTGGCGCGCGCGCCAGCAACTTTGCTGGCGCGCACGCGCGGACTAGCATCATCCAAATCTCATGAAATTAAGGGGCAGGTCTGGCAGGCTCTCCCCCTACCGCGCGGATCCTGCCGCTTTCCTCTCCCTCGCGCATAGATCTGGCGGGCTGGGCTCGCGGAAATCCTTCTTGCGCGTAGTTGTGCTGTCCACCTGCGACAATTTCCTATTTTTACAGATATCTGGGGGCAAACGGTTCGTACCGTGCCCGCCTGCGAAAATACGTTTTATTCGCCACTTGGAAAAACTTCTTTTGTTGTAGTGGGCCCAGTCGCTGTGGATGAGCTTCAACGGCAACGGCAAAGCTGTAGAGCCTCCATGATGAGCACAAGGGTGACGGGTGAGCTTGAGGGCAATATCAGCAACAACGGTGACATGAGAAAAGATCGAGAGATACGACGGCCATAAGTGAGCTCAAGGGTGCAGCGCCCCGAACGAGCTCGAGGATGGACATGGTGACAACGAGCGAGCCTGAGGATTGTTAGAGTGCGCAGCCCGGCCCACCAACCGTGGGCCACCCAGGTCACATTGGACCTGCTCCACCACAGGCCCAACCGGAGCCACAACTTTAGGTTCTGGGTCTACACAACCCAAAAGACTAGTCTGATGGGTGAGGACCGCCCCCACCTTTTAAGTCGTACTCCCCCACCATCACCATCAATTACCGATGTGGGACTAAACCCAACAATCTCCCCCGTCACACATCGGGTCCAACAATCTCCCCCGTCACATCGACCCATGTGACCCCTAAACCCAACAATCTCCCCCGTCACACATCGGGTCCAACAATCTCCCCCGTCACATCGACCCATGTGACCCCGAAGACTTGTTACCGGCCTCATCTCCCCCGTCACATCGACCCATGTGGCCCCGAAGACTTGTTAGACTTGTTGCCGGCCTCATCTCCCCGTCACATCAACCCATGTGACCCCGAAGACTTGTTAGACTTGTTATCGGCCTCAGGCTCAACAATCTCCCCCGTCACATTAACCCCATGTGACCCCCGAAGACTTGTTACCGGCCTCAGGCCCAACAATCTCCTTAACCCACCATTCCAAACCTTTGTTATCTGGCCTCTCCACCATGTGACCCATGGAAATTGTCCTGGGTTTCAAACCTTTGTTACCTTTGTTATCTGGCCTCTCCACCATGTGACCCACAGGCCCAACAATCTCCTTAACCCACCATTCCAAACCAAACATTTGTTACCTTTGTTATCTGGCCTCTCCACCATGTGACCCTTTGTTATCTGGCCTCTCCACCATGTGACCCACGGCCCAACAATCTCCTTAACCCACCACCATGTGACCCACGGCCCAACAATCTCCTTAACCCACCATTCCAAACCTTTGTTATCTTTGTTATCTGGCCTCTTCACCATGTGACCCACGGCCCACCATTCCAAACCAACAATCTCCTTAACCCACCATTCCAAACCTTTGTTGAAATTGCCCACCATTCCAAACCAACAATCTCCTTAACCCACCATTCCAAACCTTTGTTGAAATTGTTCTGGGTTCCAAACCTTTGTTTTATCTGGCCTCTCCACCATGTGACCTATGGAAATTGTTCTGGAACCATGTGACCCATGGAAAACCCATGGAAATTGTGACCCATGGAAATTGTTCTGGAACCATGTGACCTAACCCACCATTCCAAACCTTTGTTGAAATTGCCCACCATTCCAAACCAACAATCTCCTTAACCCACCATTCCAAACCTTTGTTGAAATTGTTCTGGGTTCCAAACCTTTATGTGACCTAACCCACCATTCCAAACCTTTGTTGAAATTGCCCACCATTCCAAACCAACAATCTCCTTAACCCACCATTCCAAACCTTTGTTGAAATTGTTCTGGGTTCCAAACCTTTGTTTTATCTGGCCTCTCCACCATGTGACCCATGGCAATTGTTCTGGAACCATGTGACCCATGGAAAACCCATGGAAATTGTGACCCATGGAAATTGTTCTGGGTTCCAAACCTTTGTTTTATCTGGCCTCTCCACCATGTGACCCATGGAAATTGTTCTGGGTTCCAAACCTGGAAATTGTTCTGGGTTCCAAACCTTGGGCTCTGATACCACTTGTTAGAGTGCGCAGCCCGGCCCACCATCCGTGGGCCACCCAGGTCACATTGGGCCTGCTCTACCACAGGCCTAACCGGAGCCACAACTTTAGGTTTTGGGCCTACACAACCCAAAAGACTAGTCTAATGGGTGAGGACCGCCCCCACCTTTTAAGTCGTGCTCCCCTACCATCAATTACCGATGTGGGATTAAACCCAACAAGGATAGTATATATACGTATATAGTATGTGCCTGGAGTGGCGAGTGAGCTCAAGGCACGCAGCGGGCGACATCGTAGCTCGAGCGAAGAAGCGAGATAGATGCACGAGGGTACTAGACCAGTGGTGTTGAGTGATTTTGAGGGGTTGTAGTTTGCATGCTCCCGGCCGTCGTCGGCAACCATGGCTGCAGGCTTGGGCTACTGACCTGTTCGAGAAAGAAAGGGATGAGAGGCTAGACTAGGAAGATGAAAAGAAAAACATATTTTAGGTATTTTGCATCGTGACTTTTGGGAAGGATAATAAAATAATAGAAACCTAATAGAAATCTTATTGGTATCGATGAGAACAGAGGTAGCTTTCGGAGTTACTAGTGCACCGAAAATTACAATTAACTAGGAAGATGCCCGCTCGGATATGCGGGCATGTATGTTAGGGTTTAGTTTGGACGACTTATACTATCAACTGAATTATTTGTGCTATGTTTTAAAATTACGATTTGTGTAAAATACTTTCTTGATCGGAATTGTTTAAATAACTTTTTCCAAGCTATTATTTGTTGTTGTATACTATTATGTATAATTCATTTTATAAGCAATTAACTATGATCCACTTCATCATCCAAAATAAAGTTAGACTTAGTTTGTTTTAAAAATAGGTTAAAATGTAAATTAAAAATAAGGGGTCACTACTACATAACATCAAATAGATGCCGGCACTATAGGTGCCGGAGTAGGTAAAACCGGCAAATATAATGCCTTTCCAGCCCACGCGCCCACCCACACGTCCGTCCACACGTCAAAATCCAAATAATCGGCACCTTTATCCTCAAATAGGTGCCGGTTTTTAAAAAGAACAGGCACCTATTACTGGTGTGAGAGAAAGATGCCGGATTTTTTAAAAAAATCGACACCTATAATTTATTATAGGTAAAAACCGGCACCTGAAAATATCGAGCTGAGCTGATCGCGTCTTATCCACTCGTGCCCGTCCTTATCCCCTCGCAAGGACCACGAGGATGTCGTCTTATCCCTTTCTCTCTCACAACTCTCTCTCTCTCTCTCTCCCTCTCCTCCTCTCACCCGTCTATCTCTCCCTATCACTCCCTCTCCTCCCCGTCCCCTCCCCCTCTCTTCAATCACACTGGCAAGGCAGCAGCTCCTGCGGGCCGGATCCAGCGGAGACGTCAATGGCCCGGTTGCGGCGCGCTCTCCTTTTATCTTTAGGAAAGTTTCTTTCTTGTTCAAGAAGGACTAGTATCTACCCATGGGTATAAATATGTACACCCAGGGTCATTGTCATGGCTGTTTGCATCGGCGGGATTAGGGCTTCGACACTCTGATCTTGTCAATGTAAGCACCGATCTATCAATTTACTTGTATCGGCTGAGATTCGTTTTAGGATTTATGCTGGTATCGGCTAAATTGCTTTACCAGATTAGATTAACTAAGGTATCCACCACTCTTAGAATCAGTCAAAGGCTCGATTGTTTAGACTTTATGTTTCTTTGCATACTTCGAGTTGCATCGACCTTAGTTGTGCTTAGAACCATAAAAACTAATATGCCTTTTGATTGCCAATAAGGGTTTCATCGGGGTTTCAGCCGATGAGTTATCTGGACGTTTGCATCGGCTTATAAGGATTACATACAAGTTGGATTTAGCTGATCACAACAAAGGTTTCAATGTTTATTTAATCTTATGGATCTTATGACATCGGACATCCAGCCGATGTATGCTTTAACCTTCGGATCACTTGTTCTATGATACTATTGTTAGCCAATTGGTTCTTATTGGATTACATTGTTGTCTTATTATATTACCATCAGCTGATTTCCTTTATATTATTATTTACATCGAGTGTCAGACTCTACATTAACCATATAGCCGATAGCTCAAAATCCTATCGCTATCGGCTGGTATCGGCATCGGCTGGAACTATTCCATCGGCTTGTCAGCCGATCGGCTCATTGATCTGCTATTGTACATCTTGTTAATTGCAGGATTAAACTGATTAGCACGCCCTCATCTCATCATATTTGGGCCTGCACTGGAGCTAAGCAGATCTCCCAGGCCGTTGTGTTCACGGACTTAGTTCGTGCCAATACAGACCCGACATCATCGGCTCAGCGCGGATTTCTTGTCAACTCCCCCCTCTGCCAGATCTGGAGAGAGGGCAGGCGGCGAGTGGAGGTGTTGGCCCGGCGGCGGGAGGAGAGGTGGTGGCGGCCCGGCGGCGGATCCTCCGGCGGTAGTGCCCTCCCTCCGTCAGATCTGGAGGGAGGGCAGGCGGCGGGAGGGCAGGCGGTGGTGGCCCGGCGGCGGGAGGAGGTGGTGGCCTGGCAGCGGGATGAGAGGTGGTCCGGCGGCGGATCCTCCAGCTAGCGGCGACATTCTTTCCTTCCGCGTCTGTGGTGAGCAGCGGCGAAAAATTTTAGTGAAAGATGAATTGACGAGTGTTCTTCAATGTTTGTTGTTCTATGATTTCTGTGATTGATGTTGTTTGATTGGGGATTGTGATTGATGTTCATTGTCTTTGATTGATTTGGGAGTTCTGTGATGCAGGATGGATGCGCTTGATCCATCGTCTCGATCTGAGTCGATGCATCAAGCTTTTTTTTTTTGGCTCGCGTATGTCTCAAAGGTGCTGGTTTTAAAACCTACAAACTGGGATCTATTACACATATAGATGCCGGTTTTGAAACAGGCACCGGTGACCGAAGTCATCCGTGCCGCTTCTGTGGTGCTGGTTCGGAAAACTGACACCTAACGGGGTTCCCAACCGACACCGAAGTTCTTTTCTGTAGTAGTGTGTGTTTTTTCCGTTTTCAATATAATGCTTAGGGGATCTATCTTTTATTCTAACAAATCTCAAAACACTATCATTGGTAATAATTATGTTTTGTTTGTAACATCAAGTTAGATCTCACCCTAATTCTTGTCCATCGGATCAGAGATGTTAAGATAGCTTACCTCTGATACCAGGGGTGGGCCCAGGATTTTTAGGTTGGGTATTCGAAATAGGAAGGGATAAAAAAATAAAATATCAAGCCTAATAAATGATATGTATGTATAGTTTCGTATAGTTCTAAACTATATAATATATAATGGCTATAAGTATATTTTCATAAATTCATAGAATTGGCCATGAAATGAACTGAATGTATTTTAACATATAGCCGAATGGGCTGAGTTGTGTCCCAAACTCAGTATGGGCTGAGAAGAAGGAAAAAGTTCATCTGACGTCCCTCAACTTTACATCGAGTTTGTATGAGATCCCCAAACCACAATACCAGAAATCTCCACCCCTCAACTATTAAAAACCGTGCAAAGTAAGTCCTAAGGCAGTATGGACCAAATTTTCCTCTGGTTTTGCTGACATGGCATAGGGTGGGTTCCACATGTCAGTGTGCCATTGGTGTCGTTCCTTTTTCTCTTTTTTTCTTCTCTTTTCTCCTCTTTTCTTTCTGCTCTTCTCTTCTCTTCTCTTTGTCTTCTTCAGCGAGCGAGGTCACCAGCGACAAAGGGTGACGCGGCGGCGGGCGGAGCGACGGTGAGCGAGCGCGGCATTGGGCTGCGGACGAAGCAAGCAGGGGGTGGCGGGAGCTCGCCGGCCTCCCCATTCCCTCCCCCATCGCGGCAGAGGCGGAGGCGAACGCCCCCACGGGCCCCCACGGCGGAGCAAGAGGCCAATTGGCTGCCACCACGCGCACCGTCCTCACCTGTCTCCTCACGGACCTTGCCGTCGTGCTCGTGGTGCTCAGCGCGACGATGTACATGAAGAAGCGCCGGCGCGCGGAGGCGGAGGTGGCCCTGGCGAGAGGCTCTGGCGACAAGGTGTTCGGCAAGAAGGGGTCATGGGACCTCAAGTCGTTCAGGGTCCAGGCGTTCGATGAGCACAAGGTGATCGACGGCGTCCGCGACAAGAACCTCATTGACAGCGGCATGTCAAGGAACGTGTACCAATTTTCCCCGACAACCCTCATCTAATCTCCCGGTCTCGTCCTCCTCCCCAATCCGGCGACCCGGCGTGGGATCCATGCGGCGGCGGCGACAGATCCCGCAACGGCTACTCAGGCGCCCTTGGCCGCTCCACTGTCACTATTTCACCACCAGCGAGCCCATTCTTTTGGGTCGGTTTGGGAGAAGCGGGCTCTTGGCGATGAAGTCACTGATGCCGACCTTGCTGCCGGCGAATCCGCCGGTGATCCCCATCATCTGCTTCTACGACGCAGATGGACGCGAGGGAGGGGCCATGGGAACGATGTGCTGAGGAGGACGACGGGTGGCCAGCCGACGCTTTATTGTTCCACCTTGAGGACAGGACGCCGCCGCTTTGCCACGAGGCCAGGCCATCGCATGTGTCAGGGCCGCCTTGAGGTGATGAACCTGCCTATGGAGATGGAGCAATCATCAACCTCCATGCGAGTACCGCCGCTGTCATCGTCGTCGTCCGATAGCTGGCCGGACAACAACGAGAGAGCTCACTCCGTTGAAAATTTGCTGACAAGTGGGGCCACCGTATGCCATGTCAGCGAACCATGGGAAATTTTGGTGCATATTGCCATGGGACCAAATTTACATAGTTTTTAATAGTTGAGGGGTAGAGATTTCTGGTATTGTGGTTTGGGGATCTCAGACAAACTTGATGTAAAGTTGAGGAACGTCCGGTGAACTTATTCCTGAGAGGAAAGGGGGAGGGGAGTGGGAAATATGGGGCTAATAGAGAAGGAATGGTGAAATAGGGCCCAAGATAAGTAATTTAAGGCTTCTTCTTTATTTTTTAATACATATATGAAGCATAGAGGCTTCTTCTTTGTTTTTCCAAAAATCTTGGGTATACATCTGAATAGCCTTGAATCACTACTAAGCCTGCCTATGTCTGATACCATTGTAGGATCGTAAATGTCTTTTACACTATAAAAGCTAGCCAATAAGATAAGGGACTCCTCTACTTATATATTAGGTCCCTTATCTTTTCACAATCCATGTTGATAATTCTTAAAAAATATGGAACTATTAAAAATAAAGAAATTAAGTATATTATATATATCACTGTTCTAGTTAGCTAGTTGTATACGTACATCATTGCGTCCACACATCCCATGTACTCCACGACAGCCTATATACTTGTCTGCCCTCTGGTGATGTTGGTATATATATATCAATGTCACTACACGCTATCTAGCTAGTATCTATATCTTGTTTTTTTTCTGCTAGATACAAACACCGATCGAGGGGCCCGGGTATACTTCTACCACATTTTATAAAGGTTGACTTGACTCGCTTGTTATTATACATTAGTTTAACAGCCAAACGTCCTCATGTAAATTTTCAACCCTGGAAACTCAAATTCGACCGGGTAATAAGAATTTTATAGATAAGATATCATGGGGAAGTCTTTTTTGCCCCCTCGAGGATGCCCTCTGATTTTTTTATTTTAAAAATCTTTCTTCAAATAGTTATACAAAAATTTAGAAAATTGATCGAATTTCGAGCTAACTAACATCAAATTTGAAAAAAAAAAGAGGGAGTATTAATCTATCTTGTTAAATTTTCTTTAATTTTTTTGACTGTTTTAATGACTGCAAGAAAAAGTATGGGATAAAAAAGTTGGCAACTAAAAATGACTTATTTTTCCATTGTAGAGATATTTAGTGCATGCATAAAACATTTTTCACTATTACTGGCCGAAGTGGCAGATCGTTGACGCAGACACGCAGTGATATTCTGGACAACGATAAGACTGGGTCCGTTCGATTCGACAGCTTTTAAAAAAATGATGGCATGTAAAATAATACTCCCTCCGTCCCATAATATAAGAGATTTTGAGTTTTTGCTTGCAACGTTTCACCACTCGTCTTATTCAAAATTTTTTGAAATTATTAATTATTTTATTTGTGACTTACTTTATTATCTACAGTACTTTAAACACAACTTTTCGTTTTTTATATTTGCAAAAAAAATTTGAATAAGACGAGTGGTCAAACGTTGCAAGCAAAAACTGAAAATCCCTTATATTGTGGGACGGAGGGAGTACAAGTGAATAGCACAAAATTAGTCAAGTATTAACTAACTTGAAAAAATGGATTTGTTAAAATTTGAAATTTATATAGAAAAATTTTACAGAGGTGTTAACGGAAAAGATGAAGTTGAGCTTAAAAAAAAAGAACTCCTGTCCAGTGTATGCATGGAAGGTTCTCATAGGAGGGCCCATAACAACTTGAGCAAGTCAACGGTGCTTGTACTTGCATAGTATTCGACTTTCTATATATTTGCCTAGTGGACATAGCAAAAAGCTGCGATATCTTTATTATAAACGTTGAAACACAAGTACGTACGAACGATATCTTAGAGGGTGTTTGGGAGAGAGGCCCCTCTCACAAAACACCACAAGCTTTAGATCATAGAATGGATGAGACCGGTGCGGCCGAGGCGATTGGGATGGAGGCGCCACCATCCCCGACGGCCATGGCCACCTCTGGTAGCTGCGTGGTGGAGATACCGACGGATATAACGCTCAGCCATGATGACGGCGAGCGATTTCCTGGGGAGATATCGATGGTGCGACCACAGCGGCACTCGATTTATCGGGTGCCAGAGTACATCAAGGACATGACCAACCGGGACGCGTATCGGCCGCAGGTGGTGTCGCTGGGGCCCTTCCACTACGGCGAACCCCCGTTGAAGCCCATGGAGGCGCACAAGCAGCGCGCGGTGGCGCACATGGTCAGCCGGAGTGGGAAGCCACGGCAGGAGTTCACCGCTGCCGTGGAGGGGATAGCCGAACAACTGCGGGGCGCTTATGAGAACCTAGGCGAGGAGTGGAGTGGAGAGCGGTTCGTGGAGCTGATGGTCACCGACGGCTGCTTCTTGCTGGAGGTGATGAAGGATGAGGTGGAGGTACAAGGTTATGGGTCCGATGACCCTGTTTTCAGCAAGCATGGCCGTCTATACTTGTACTCCTATATCATCTCTGACATGCTCTTGGTTGAGAACCAGTTGCCATTGCTCCTCCTCCAAAAGCTCACGCTTGTTGCAGATCCTGACACTGAGGTACTCAATTACTGGCTCCTCCATCAATTGATGGGGTGTATTTTAATTTAAAGTGGTCTTCTTACGTTAAATATTGAATCTATCCATTTATTATAAAAAATAAATAATAAAAGAAGCTAGTATGTTCATTCTGGAAGTTTAGAAATTACCATATTAATTAATTGTAAAAAGTGTTAGATCCAACTACGGTATTTTGGGAGTATTAGGGTATTCGTTTGATTGAAATAGGAAGATAGAAGACAAGAATTTTTTATACTGGTTCGGGTCCATAAAATATATAAAAACCATACTCCGGTTTATATATATAACTAGGGAAAGTATCACACCGTTTATAATACGAGAGCAAGCTAGCTAGTCTAGCCCACCAACTAGTCTTCGTCGAGAATTAATCTGGCGACTTGGAGTCGACGGCTAGCTATTAGCTTCCTCCTAGCTGATCTTCGATGTGACTTATATATGGTTATGGATTGTCATTCAGTGCCCTCCTCTCCAAAGAAAAGTTATGTATATACAGGTAGACAAGTACCCCTCGCTACTACACAAAACCCTTTTGGTGCCGGTTGCCAACCCCAAACAGGTGTTGGATTTGGTAACCAGCACCATGCAGGTGGCACCTATGAGTATTGTCAATGGTGCTGATTCAAGAACCGGCACCTTTGAGGTGTATGGATCGCAAAAAAAAAAGATGGCTTGGTTCGGACCAATTCGAGCTAATGCCTCCAAGCCAAGAAAAAAAATCAAAAAAACTAAAAGAAAATGAGACAAGTTCTTATTCATATCAGAGAATCACAAATCATACATTCACATAAAAAATTTGTTGATACATTCACATCAAACATTCATCAATAAATTTATTCAAAAACCAATCAAAGGAGAGGAAGGAGAGGCCGCCGCTGCCATCCCGTCGAGCCGCCGGGGAGGCCCTGCTAAGGGTAGACAATCGCCGGCAGCAAGATCAGCGAGAGAGAGGAGGGCGAGAGAGAGGATGGTAAGCGAGAGGGAAAAGGAGTAGGGAGAGGACGAGGGGGGATATACTGACCTTTGATGTCGTCGAAGCTATCCCGGAGCGCTCGCCCTATGACCGCGACCGGGCTGGCACGGCTGCTGGAACCCTAGCCTCTTCCTCCTCACTGGCTGTACCGTACTAGTTTCGCCCCTCGGCACACCACCTCCCCTCCCACCTCCTCCCCTCACCCCGGATCTGGCTGAGGGGAGGGTGTTGCCGTCGCTTCCCTCCCGCAGGGCCACTAACGCCAGGTCGGGGGGACTGAGAGAGAGAGAGAGAGAGAGAGAGAGATAGAGAGACCGCCAGGCTAGATCTAGCAAAGGGGAGGCTGCGGTGGGCACCGCCGCCCCTCCCAACAGGCCAACAACGCCGGGTCGAGGGACCGACTGAGAGCGAGAGATAGAAAGCCAAGTGTGTGTGTGTGAGAGAGAGAGCGAGCCGTGGAGGAGAAAGGAGGATAAGATAAGGAAGAGAGATGAGGAGGAGAGGATAAAGACGGGATCAGCTTGGCTCGGCTCAATTTCAGGGGTGCCGGTTTTTTAAAAAACCAACACCTAGCCTATAATATATTAAATGTTCTGCTTTTTAATAAAAACCGACACCTATAGCATAGGTGTCGGTTATTCTTTAGAACCGGCACCTATAATTCCTTAAAAGTATCGGATTTTTGCGATTTCAACCCGCGGAGTTAGGAAAAGGTCTATAGGAGCCGGTTTTAGCACTTCCGGCGCCTATAGTGCCGACCTCTATGTGCCTTTTTGTAGTAGTGCCTTGTCCAAATAGAATTCGGGGACTCCTTGAAGATACAGGCAGATAATTCCTTGTAGTACCCGGGTCAGTGTCCAACATCTTTAATTTATATAAAAACTACATAGCAACTACGATACAATTTATATAAAACTTGTATTCAACTATGGTTTGGTTGGCTAGTATTGGAATCTTATGCGCAACTTGTGTGGAAATTTCTTTCTAGCAATTTTCCCTTCATGCACAAATCTTGAGATGATCCAATGGCCACAAATCTGAATGTTTTGGAGGCAAAAAACTACTGTAAGTTTTCTAGCAATTCCGCCGTGAATAAGGGGGACCCGGGGAGGGGGGGGGAGGGAGGGGGGTACCAATACACAACCACGAGAGGAGGGTCAAACATTAACTAATTAAAAAATTCATAACTTTTCATTCGTCACCTCTTATTTGTCTGCGTCTTTTTGTCCGTCAACACGCTAGTTTGGTTGAATCGGACTCGAGTTCGAGCTAAATAGGGGAGCGATTTCCACGGGATTTCCTTCAATTTCTTGAGGGGAAAGATAGAGTAGGAGATATAGATAAAAAACCCTCAACTAGTTTGAGATTATGTCCACGGGTTTGGTTGAATCGGACGTGGGATTGGGGTGGCGTCGGGTGTAGTGTAGGCCGGGCTCTGGCTCGGCTGGAGCTTGAAGGAGCTACTGTAGCGATAGGGAGATAAATTAGACTTCTGCTGGGACTTCTTTTGCTAGGCTCGATTGAATGAGGATGCAAATTGGACTTTAACGGAGAAAGGAAATAAGCCAGAAACAGAGAAGACCCAAAAAGGAGAAAATTCAGACTTTTCCATATTCGGCCGAAACATGAAAGGCGCTAGGGAGGATTTTGATTCCTTTGTCTAATTAAATAATTGCTGAAATGATCTTTCGTTTATTTTGTGTTCATGTTCCCAGACCTGTATCCCATATGTGTTGGCACGAAGAAAACAGTTCGGTTTGCTGGTTGGTATGAAATCATGATTTGGATTAAATCTAATTATAAAGATAGAGCTTATATTTGATAAATCTACATCATTATATCGAAACATGGGCTAAAACATTTTCTAGATCCACTATGATCAACGGCGTATATTTTTGTTTCAGGTAATGTGTTGATTTCTAAGCCACAAATGTGAATAAATATTTCTTTATTACTGTAATAAAATAATTTATAAATATGTGGGAGAAAACATATATATACACGAAAAGAAAACATATGTTACACTAGGTTATAAAAAAAATGTCACTTTAAAGTTATTTAATGTTTGGTGTACTTCTAGTTTTTAGTTTTTCCCGTTGCAACGCATGGACACTTTTTCTAGTCATTAATAGATTAATAATCAAACTAACTCAATCATCGAGCTATGCACCAACCAAGGAATTCTCGATGGCATATCAAATCTACCGATTACCTTTCACAGCTAGGATAAAAACAGTTAGGAAAGTTTTTGGTTTCCAGAAACTTTTTGGAAAAGGAAAGTGTCGGTCGGAATTTTTTTCCGAAAGTTAAACGAGAACGAATTTGGAATTTTTTTTTGTATAAATGGAAATGAATATGGTAAGGAAATCTAAATTTTAAATTTTAAAATTTTTCGTGGAAGATGGAAACATAAATTTTAAATTTTATCCTTTGAAAAAGATTTAAAATTTTCAGTTCTCAAAATTAGGTCAAAGAAGGGAGGGGCAATATAGTTATCTTGGAAAATACAACGATGAATCAAGGTCAACATAATAATAAGTATATCTCTTCTCTACTATTATAAAAATTGAAGATGTTTTTGACGGTATTTTGGTACGTCAAGTTCGTTCGCTTTTAGAAACATAGATCCGTGTTTGAGTCAGATTTTAAGTTCATTTGCTTTTGAAAATACAAAAGAAGTCGTATAAGAGATATGTTTAAAAAACTCGCATGCTAACTTGAGATGAAAGTCGGACTCCTAATAGTAGCTCATGATTTTTCTAAAAAAAATATCCAAGCGAATTCGCACAGTGAATTTTATCCTAACTAAACCATATAACAGTAATATGATTAAAATAGCATTCACCCATTGCAACGCACGGGCAGTTTTTCTAGTAAATAGATTAAAAATCAAACTAACTCAATCATCGAGCTATACACCAACCAAGGAATTCTTGATGGCATATCAATCTACGACTACTATTACCTTTCAGCTAGGATAAAAACAGTTAGGTAAGTTTTTGGTTTCCAGAAATTTTTTGGAAAAGGAAAGTGTTCGCTCGGAATTTTTTTTCCGAAAGTTAATGATAAGGAACGAATTCGGAATTTTTCGTGTAAATGGAAATGGATATGGTAAGGAAATCTAAATTTTAAATTTTAAAATTTTTTCGTAGAAGATGGAAACATAAATTTTAAATTTTATCCATTCAAAAAGATTTAAAATTTTCAGTTCTCAAAATTAGGTGAAAGAAGCGAGGGGCAAGTAGTTATCTCAAAAAATATATCGGGTGAATCAAGGTTAACATAATAAGTATAGAAGGAAAAGTTATATCCGGTGAATCAAGGTCAACATAATAAGTATAGAAGGAAAAGTTTAGGAGCATGTCATACCCAAGCAATATTCCCATTTATTTACTTAAATCCGAAAACCAATTTGTTACTTACTCTAATCTCGATTGATGGCCACATGCAGGATGATAGAGGGATAAACCACCGGGTGCTTGATCTTCTTTCCTATACCACCACGCCTACCGCGCCTACCACCCCTGTCGATGAGTTTTTGGGGCTCCACCCACTGGACGTTCTCCAGAAAAGCGTCCGTGGTACTCGTCAATACCGCCAAAGGCCAATAGGAGACGGACACATGCCTTCCGCTGCAGAGCTCCGTGAGGCAGGAATCCATTTCAAGGTGAGCACAGGTGAAGGATTCGCAGGCACGGTCAGCTTCGAACGAGGCGTACTGCGCGTCCCAAAGATCTTCCTGTACGACGACGCCGAGCGCATGTTCCTCAACCTGATGGCCTTCGAGCAGCTGCGCCCGGGCGCTGGGAACGAAGTGACCGCGTTCGTGTCATTCATGGACGACCTCATCAACACGGCCAAGGACGTGCGGCTGCTGAGGGCCAAGGAGATCATCGAGAGCGGCTTGGGAAGCGACGAGGCGGTGGCGAATCTGATCAACAACACGCTGACGAAAGGCTCGGTGATGGACGAAGACAGCAGCCTCAACGACGTGATGTCGGAAGTGGATGCCTACTGCAAGATGCGGCGGAACAGGTGGAGGGCCATCCTCCTACACACCTACTTCAGTAACCCTTGGGTGTTCATCTCCCTCGTCGCTGCTACTGTCCTGCTCATTGCTACTGTCATCCAAACTGTCTACGCTATCCTGTCCTTCAACAGCAAGACCTAATTAAAACCTTGCACCATGGTAAACTCCATGAACATATATATATTCATCTTCAGGCCTCGCAGCTTAATAATAGTTAGTATATTTGAGCCAAGAATTATCCGAAGTACTCTTGCTTTTATACCACCATGTAATATTCTGTCTCTATATCTAATCCCAATCAAACCTTCCAAAAGGAGTAAGCTTATACTTTTGGTCTATGCCCTCCTAGTAATATATCACATATTTTTGATGGTTGGCTTTTGGAGGTGGATAAGAAAAAGAGTAAACTTATATTTGTGGGAGCCTCTGCAATATATATATTGGGCTCTGTGGTTGAGCAGTAATGATTTGATTTTTGACAAATCACCATCTATTACATATATGCAGACAATTTTCAGGGCAACATATTGGCTCCGGTGTTGGGCTCAGCTACAAAGCTGTGATGAAGATGGCGAGTTTATGAAGGTTGCATGCCGTAGGCTTGAGATGACAGTTATGCAACTTTTTGCCAATTATGGTTGGAGATTCACAAATAGACTTCAATAACGTGTTCTCCTTATCTTAGATGGGTTATTTTTTATTTTAAGTGCGTGTTCTCAATGTTTTGTTGAACTATACTCTTTTTTGAGTGCAACTTTGTAATAATTGGCTGTAGCTCGTTTTGAGCTAAGGTCGGGATATTCTATTCCATTATTAAAAAAAAAACCTTCCAAAACCATCCTTCCGTTATGTATGCATTCACCCTCATTAATTAGTTTGGTTCAATGCTGTAGAACACCAAATATATGATGCCTCATATATATGTACCAGTTGACTTGAAACCAACACATATGAGACATTTCCAGCCACACGGGGAATTCAGACTAAGAACAGAATACTCCGGGATTTTAACCTAAGACATGAAAATAATTATCAATGCTGGTTTATTAGTGAACCGACACCAAAAAGTCGGCCGAGCCGATCAAGAGGCAAACTAAAGGGGAAGATTAGTTCCATATGGCATGGAAAGTATCTAGTGGTCCATTCAGGATACATGAATATTGTTTTGCTATTGGTTGTGCATCATGACACTAATTAAACATATAGACTAGCACGGCACCAACACTATCGCAGAGACCTCCCCCTCAGCACTAGCGTTCCTGTGAAGGATAGGGGTGAAAACGGTTTGGAATTTTTCCGGATTCCGGACCTGTTTTCGGAAACGGAATCAGCCGGTCGGAATTTTTTTGGAATTTCTCGGAAACGGAATCGAAAACGGAAATATTTTTTCGGAAACAGAATCGAATATGATGTTTCCGTCGGAACTCGGAATCGGTCGGAAAAATTCCGGAAAGTTTGTCGGAATTTCCAAAGTTAAAAAGGCCCATCCAAATAGTCCATAATTCCTCCCTAAGTTCCCAGCCCAACCCAAGTCCCTAACTGGCTAACCCTAGAGAGGAGAGAGAGAGATCGAGAGAGGCGGCGCATCAGAGATCGAGAGAGGCGGCGGCGGAGCGGCGCATCCAGGGGTCGAGCGCGCCACCGCTGGCCGCCGTCCTTGGCTAATCGGCTCCTCGCGACCTCGTCCCCGCCGTCTCACCGCCCTTCCTCTCTCGCTCCGTCCTCGCCCTCACCATTTTCGCCGCCGCCACCACCACAGACGACGCCGCCGACGCGGACGACGCCGGCCACTGGCCACACCGTTGATGCCGGCCACCCACTAAATCGCGAAAAAAATAAAATTCCAAAAAGAATTCAAAAAAAGAAACCCTAGCTGTCGCCCGAGCTCGCCGGCCGCTCTCGCCGCCACCTGCCCCCGCCTCCTCGTCGTCGTTGGCGGCAGAGGTGAGGAGGAGATGGCGGAGGCGCCGCCGCCCGAGGTTGCCGCTACTCTTCGCCCGAGGCCGCCGTCGGATTCGGGCGGGACGAGGCCCGCCGCCGCCGGATCCGGGCGGGACGAGAACCGTCGCCGCCGGATCTGGCCCGTCACCTCCTCGTCGTCGTCGGCGGCGGCGGTGAGGAGGAGATGGCGGTGGTGCCGCCGCCCGAGGTCGCCGCCCACTCTTCGACCGAGGTCTCCGCCCCCGCCGCCGCTAGCTCCAGGCCGGAGCCCAAGGCGGCCGAGCCGTGCCGCCGCCGCCGCCAGCTCCCACCACCGCCGCCCTAGGAGGAGTGGAGAGGAGAGAAAGAGTGTTAAGGAAATAAAGAGAGTGAGAGGAGAGGATAGAAAGAGAGAGAGTGAGTGGAGGTAAAAATATCAGGATAAGGAGAGAGAAGAGGAGATGAAAAAATTTGAAGGGAGGAGGAGGGAAAAACAATTAATTTCAAAATATTAAAACTTTGAATCGAATTTTATGATATTAAATGAACTCGTGTGAAAAAGTTGTCAAAAATAAAGTTGTAGAACTCGTTAAGATCTACCAATTTTCTTTTGGTCATTTCTCCATCCGAGTTTGATTGGACTATATAAAGTTTGAATTTTAAAATATAAGAAATTCAAAAAAAATTTCGGGTAGTAAATGATTTCAAATGGAAAAGTTGTCAACAACAAAGTTGTATAACTCATCAAGATCTACAACTTTCGTATTGGTCATTTTTCTATATGACTTTGTTTGAACATTTTGAATTTGAATTTTAAATTATGATAACTTCAAACAACATTTTCAAGTACTAAATGATTTTAACTAAAAAAGTCATCAATAACAAAGTGGTATAACTCATCAAGATCTATAACTTTTATTTGGGTCATTTCTTCATCCGATAAAGTGATTTATAAGATCGTTCACAAAATGTATATATCTCTTATATAGTTTATAAACTATAGGAGATATATGTAAATTTTGTGAACAATGTTACTATCACTTTATCGGATGAAGAAATGACCAAAATAAAAGTTATAAATATTGATGAGTTATACAACTTTATTGTTGATGACTTTTTCAGTTGAAATCATTTAGTACTTGAAAATATTGTCTGAAGTTGTCATTATTTGAAATTCAAATTCAAATTATAGAAACAAAGTCATATAGCAAAATGATCAAAACAAAAGTTGTAGATATTGATGTGTTATACAACTTTTTTTTGTTGATGACTTTTTCATTTGAAATCATTTAGTATTTGAAAATGTTGTTTGAAGTTGTCATAATTTGAAATTGAAATTCAAATTATTGAAACAAAGTCATACAGCAAAATGACCAAAACAAAAGTTGTTGATCTTGATAAGTTATACAACTTTGTTATTCACAATTTTTTTCATTTGAAATCATTTACTACCCTAAAAAATATTTGAATTGAGAGGAAGGAGGCATTATAGACTTCTCGGCGAGGGAGGAGCAAAAGGGCTGGGCCAGCAGCCCGAAGAGGGAGGAGGGGAAGGGGAAGCCGGCCCGTGGAGGGAGAGAGAGGCTGCGGGCTGCGGGCTAATAGTGTATACTTTATACCTTATACCATGGTATTTTGCTGTATTTTTTTTAGAATATTTGTTATGCAAATTATATGAAGATATAGAAGAATATATTTTGCTATTGAGACTTAACAATTAGACTTTATATAATTGTGTTTTATGATGAATTGTAGACTGTTAAGACTTGAGAATTGAACTTGACAAAAGTTTGAAGCTCAGTTTGAGGGGTTTTTGTATTCCGATAAATTTTCATTACCGTATCCACGCCGGTTCGTTTTCGCTCCATTTTCGGTTTCGATAATATTCGTTTCCGTTTTCGTTTCCGGGGTTTCCGATTCCGAAAAAAATATGGAAACAAAAACGATAAAGGTTGTTTCCGTCCGTTTCCGTACCGTTTTCACCCCTAGTGAAGGATTCGTATTCGCAATTTTAGAGGTCTCTTTGTAAAATATATTTTTGGAAAGGACTAAAATGTCAAAAATTCTGATTCAGTACGTTCCTCTATAAATTGCTTCCTCCTGCTAATTAAGTGAAACTTGGAAGCTCCCAGGGCCATATATAACTTCTTCAGACCACTCTAGCTAGGGCGATGGCCAATATCCCTTCTCCACTCCACTGGGCGCCATCACCGCTTAGCTCGCCGCCCCCCTCCCTATGGCAGCTCACACTTGTTCTCCTGCGCATATCGGAATTGCTATCAAATATTCAGCAGTTTTATTCTTCGAAAACTTTTAGGATCCCCTCGAGATTCATATGGGTGGAAAAAAAATCGTGAGTGCGGACAAAGCTTTTGATAAAAAAAAACGAATGTTGTATATCTACTCCATAACGTAATACGGTTATAAAATAATTCACATTAAGTAAAAGAAAGGGAGAGCGCTACGTGTCGGACGTGCGGCGCGAGACGAAAAATCGGACGCCTCCGCAACCGTCCGATCCATGCACAGGTGCACCAGTCATCCATCATGCATGTATCAAACGAATTTTAAACTATTTTTCTCTCAAAATATTTATCCAAATCATGATCCGATTGTACCATTAAATTCGTTGCAATTAAATCTTTAAAATAAGACCACACATGAATATAATCCGATGAAAAAAAAAGTTTATTATTGAATTATTTTTAAATGTTGCACGCTGTTGCACCAAGTATATCGGAATTGTTTCACTGAGTAGATCGAAAATGTTTTATTGGACGCCATTTCGCCTTATATAAAAATATTGTTTCAGCAATAGCGAAAGGATGTTTCAACTCACTGCAACATTTGATTCATACATAGTGAAACATCATGAGTACATTAGGTGAAACATTTTTAAATTGAAAAAAAATCGGATGGTCCAATGTTGCAGTTGACCAACAAGTAAAACATTATGTTATATATATGGTGAAAAAAAAATCAGTAACTGGAACATTTAAATATTTTATGAAACATAGTGAAGATACACGTTGAAACATGTTGCTGTCACACATGAAACAACAAGTATTAACTAATTGAAACACATGTTTTTCTTTTATCAAAATATAATCAAGCAATATCTTGTTGTAAAGATTTAATTACAACGAATACAATGGTGTGATCGGATCTTAGATTGAATAGGTAATTTAAGAGAAAAATCATTTTGAAGCTTGCTAAAATACATGCATGTATGCATGCATGAGGTGGAGAGAGAGTAGTAGTAGGTAGTTTCAGGAATTTTGTGAAACACACTTAAGACACATATTGAAACATATCACTATCACGTATAAAACATTTTGTGTTAATGGCTTGAAACATACGTTTTTCTTTTGACATAATATAATCATGTGATATCTTGTTGTAAAGATTTAATTGCAACGAATACAACGGTGTGATCGGTTCGTAGATCACATAAGTAATTTAGAAGCAAAAATATTTAAAGAGAGGAGAAAAGAATGAAAAGAAACAGCTAGGTATATGCATGTATGTTATAATACTATAGTACCAGGCTGCTGATCTACAACATTTTCTTGACGTCAACAGAGAGAAAGGAGAAATTAGCAAGCAATGACTGAGTTGACCGTAGGCGTCCGATGTTTTTCATCTGATCGGACGTTCGAAGAGAAGCATTTTCGAAAAGAAAGCTACTATAATGGGCTAGAGTTTAATAAATTTATGGAAGTATTTTCGCTGGAACATATTTTGATCCTTAGAAAACCCGGGCTCAGCCTCCTTGAGCCCCTAATGCTGCCCTTCGATTGATAAAAAAAAAATCATATCCCATCCACGTATGTATGATCCTGGATTTTACTTGCAATTTGGTGAAATCTCTGGCTTACGTACATATTGGAAATGCTAAGGGGCGATCGATCGATCCTGCCCCCTGGGTGCCCCCCTCTCCTCCACCTGGTTTTTTTTTTTCGCACCGCATTACTTTCTTATTTTAATAAATTTATGCACCTAAAGTTTGTACACCTTAAGTTTACATATCTTAAGTTTAGAGACCTAAAGTTTATAAATCAAAAGTTTATATATCCGATTCAAATTTGAATTTGAAATCAAATGTTTTTATATATAGTATTTCTATACATCTAAAGTTTATACACCTAAAGTTTATAGACCCAAAGTTTATAAGTCAAAAGTTTACATACCCGATTCAAATTTGAATTTGAATTATATCCGATTCAAATTTGAATTTGAATTCAAATATTTTTATATATAGTATTTTATACACCTAAAGTTTATAGACCCAAAGTTTATAAGTCAAAAGTTTACATACCCGATTCAAATTTGAATTTGAATTCAAATATTAGTTTATAGACCCAAAGTTTATAAGTCAAAAGTTTATATACCCGTTTTAAATTTGAATTTCAATTCAAATTTTTTATATATAGTATTTCTATACATAAATTTTTTCAACCTTGTGTTTTTTATTTTTTAAAAATTTATGGTGTAGTAGGAAGAGAAGAAGCGGAGGAGGAAGGATGAATATATAGTGTATATGGGGGATGGGGGGGGGGCGATCACCCGCCCATTAGCTGCCCGTACATATGTGGATAGGATAAGATGGAATGTAACATCACAATTTGGTGGTGTACATTATTGTGTAAATCACATTCCATTTGTTCGACTACGGCCTACATATACCTATCATTCCTCCGACCATAGTGCTGTCAACTACATTCACTCTTGTAAGTAGCTTTGGTTTGCTACATATACATTGATGGAGAGGGGTATATATATACATACACACACACATCAGCCATATGCATGGTGGCATATGTTAAATTTATGGTCAAACGTGGAAATGACGATTTTTTTTCTGTGTATAGAAATATCACCAAACAGACAGAAAAAAACAGTTGTAGACAAGTCTTCCTTATTGCTGAAAGCCCTGCTAGCTGGGATTAATTGTGTAGAGGGAGTGCAGGGCCAGCCCATAACAACGCCTTGATGGCGTTAGCTTGCATATACTAGACAAAAACGTGGGCACCAGTGAATAGCAATATTGACCGGGGAATTGGACAGTGCCAGTTTGTATCGTCCACCTAAGGCTGAGTTTTTTTAGTTGAGGTTCCCAACTCAGCTCTCTCTTTTTTCACACTCACGTTTCCTAAACTTTAAAACTACGTGTCACTGGTACCAAAACCAAAGCCATTATTAGTTGATTATTCAAGTGTTTACTCCCTCCCTCACAGAAAGAAGTGTTGTTTGTCCCAACAAAAAATCAATTTGTGCTACATTGAATGAGTTCGGAGGACAGTCATAGCGTAGGAACCAGGACAGCGGTCTCCCTATTCACTTGTTCACACAAACCTTCTGTCACCCCTCTCTCTCTGTCTCTCTCGCCTACTCATCTCGTTCACACAAACCACTCTCACTGCCACTGGCCCACTGCTACTTCCCGGTCTGCAGTTCTGCACGGTCTGTGACTGTCATTTGAAAGATAGAATGAATATAGTACTTGTACTCATACCCTCATACACACGTACACAGGCACACCCTATCACTATGAACATCTCCGAAAGACTGAGCCAATATATCTTCAGATTGATGAAATCACCACAGACTAATAACTGTCGATGGGTACGTCACCTCTCACTGAAAGAAAAATTAGCTGTAGATATAAGCATCCGTATCAAATCTAGGACTTGAACTCAAGCGGGCTGGTTCCATCATAATGAACCTAACCAGCTGAGCTACATTCACTTCGCTCCATGATGCGCTTGTGTCCCTACACGACCGTTGTTCTCATGTACCCCCTAGTCTGTCTACAATGATCCACTGCATCCCCCTCGACATGCACGGTCATGTCTGCCTCCTTCATATTCTCCACACCAAGTGTCATCCCATCGTTCCTGGTTCTTATATCTCATTTGCACCTTAGCCTAGCCTATCACCGCACTCCGCTCATCGGATCGCTGGTAAGCCATCTTCCCAACCGCACAAATATATTCATTGTTGATTTCACGTATGAAAAGTAAATATATTTTTTACTCTTTTTTTAATAGTTGCAGATGCTCATATACTTGCGCACATACTCACCCCATCTCTATGAGAGCATCCAAAGACTAGGCTGGTAAATTGTTGTCGATAGGTATGTTGTCTACCACTGAAAGATTAGTTAGTGTTGACGTCTTTTCGTGACCAACACAAGATCACGTAACGATTTGCGTTGTAATCAACAAAGTCAGCAAATTCGACAAATCAGAACTAGCTAGCAGAGCCAATGAATCAAAATGAGCAATTTATGAGCAAACTAGCAAATAAGATAACTACCATGTTTACGTGATGATGGACGATTGCTTTCCGAGCAAGCAACAAAGATCCTTACTTTCATGAAGGAGAACCATCCATTTTCCAGTGAAAAAGGTAAAGATCAACCGAACTCTAGGACATGGGGAGTACTAGTGGCCTCCCATGAAGAAAAAGAAAGCGAAATAGAACACAAGAGCTCGCTGAAAAGTGTAGGCGGTGAGATGCAAACAGTTTTGCGGTGGTTGGCTTGGCGGCAGGGTTGTTGGCTATAGAGGCTGCAGACAAGGGCTGCAATGAGTTCAATGAGTGGAGGGGAGATGGTGATGCCTCTAGGACAACATGAAACTCACTAGGATGGAGTTTAGTGGCTGCAAGGTCACCAAGATACCTGATTGGCGTCGGAAAACACGAAGGAGCTGCGGTGATGCCTGCTACATGCTGAGGGAAATAATAGAGTCAGGTCGAGCAGTACCATATGGTGACGCAGTTGGGACAAGGTGAAACTCATAGGAGCTCCCAGATAGAAGATGCATGCTTGCCGGTGCCGTGAGCGGCACCTCACGTTCCCGGCAAACCAAGAAGCAATCCCCTGGGTCATTGGGTGCGTGAGAATGAAGGCAAGCTAGGGAGCCAGGAGGACATGGGCTTGGTTATAAAGGAAGACATACAAAGTAAGGGAGAGCGCGGCACGCTACTCTACTCCCTTGGTCTCGCGATGGCGTGTGCGTCAGTAGCATGCAGCAGACAGGCGAGATAGGGCAAGGCATTGCAGCGAGGTTGTCAGGAGGCATCTCGCGAGGTCCGAAGGTGGCTTTGTCCCCCTCTCTCTCTCTCTCGCATGGTCTAGGGCGTGTAGAGATACAGCCACATGGTCGAGCCGCATAGGCAAGGATCCCAGTTAGGTGATATGAGATGGCGCAAGGTTCTAAGGCAAGAGATGCTGTTAGGCATGCCTAGCGCGCGTTTGGTGTGTCGCACACGTGAAACCCTCATGTTTTCACGTGGGAGGTCGAGAAAAAGGCCTACCCAAGTTGGCCTAGGCTTGGCTGGGAGAGGGGGTCCGAGTTAGAGATGGGGCTCACCATTAAAAGTGTGTCCGATCCTGACTCCTACATGGATACATACCTTGCCAAGTCAAAAGATGGGGTGAACAGTTTAACGAAACAAGAGAATACGAGAGGAAGGAAAGGACTCCTCCTGAGTGAACAGTGCCCAGAATTTTCCAATTCCCGCAGAGGGTTTGACTAAATGTTCAAACGGGAAAACTTACTCCAATCTGAATGAAACTTGAAGGCAAGACTAGCTAGCAGCAAAGTATGTAACTTTTAGAAATTTATACAGAATTTTGGTGAAGATTAAAAAATGAGAGTCGGTTAGGATGGGAAAAACCGTCTCTAGGGATCGCACGGACTTTATTCCGTTCGTAAGGGGATTTTTGTGCATGAAACATGAAATGCAATGCACTTGTAAAAGGTTTTATATACCCAAATAACAAAAAAGTAGGTTAATATTAAATAAAGTAACTGACCAACAGATTATAGTTAACAGCCAAATTGCATAGTCAACATTTAGCCGTAAATGCAAGTACGGTGCAAGTCTAGGATTTGAATCCGGATAGATAGGTTCCACCACAAGAGACCTTATGAGCCGAGTTACACTGAGTTTTTCTTTTAACTCTTTGAGGGAGTTAAAGAATTTCAAAAATCCACTACAGGCAACCCAAAAATACTCTTGATGTTCTTTAATGCAAATTTAAATCTATTCAATGGATAATATATTACAAACTCCATTACATAATCCAACTTTCTCAGCGTGTAGAAATCGGCCGGGTGTCCAGGGACCAAATTTCTAATGAGGATATACATATAAGAAGGTTCGACAATGACTGGATATAGAGGCTAATTAATTAAACACAGCGGCTTGAGTACCTTTGGAGTAGAATCATATAGCCCAAATTAACACCCACACACGCACACACACGTACCGCTTTGAATTGCTGTAGAATGGCAGTACAGCTGTACAGTGTAGTGTAGATGGTCCGCACGATGATGACGACGAACAGGATCAGAGCAGGGCTGAACAACCACGGTGTTGCTGAAGTGAAGTAGGTGTGCACGAGACCATCTCGATCGGCACCCTGTTCCACGGCTTCTCGCGGTGCGCGCGTTCACCTCCCGTATCACGTCCCTGCAGAGGCCGCTCTTGTCTTGGGGCTCATCAGCACCGCGTCTCTCTCTCGAGTCGAGGGCCTTCTTCACGTCGTCGCTGCCCAAACCGCTCTGGACGATGATCCCCCTTGGACCTCTGCAGCTAGCGCCACATCGTCGGTCGCGTTGATGAGCTGGTCCATGAAGCACACGAACGCGATCACGTTGTTGTTGTTGTTCCCTGTGCCGCCTGGGTGAAGCCACTCGAACGCCATCTGGACATCTGGTTAAGGAATGGAGATTTGTTCTGGTCCAACAAAAAAGTATATCGAGATCGTTTTTAATCGTTGGATCTAGTTGGACAGGATGGATATTGTTAGATCCAACGATCGATCGGAAACGATTTGGTACCATGAGATACTGATATCTTAAATACTTTTTATTGGATCGGAGTAAATCTCTAAAGAATGTGTGCTCGGCGCTGATGTACCGCCAGATGTAGGGGATGGTTATGCCTCCCTCGAAGCTGACGGCCTCTAGGAATAATCGACCAGCTGCCTCGTTCACCTTTAAATGGATTTCTGCCTCACGGAGCTCCGTGGCACTTGGTATTTTGGCAAATATTTGTACTCCATCGGTAGCCATCCACTTCTGTATATATACCCACACAATATTCAAACTATGATTATTCTTTTTTACTACTCCCTTCGTTTTAAAATATTTGACACTGTTGACTTTTTAGCACGTGTTTGACCGTTCGTCTTATTCAAAAAAATTTAATTAATTATTTATTCTTTTCATATCATTTGATTCATTGTTAAATATACTTTCATGTACACATATAGTTTTATATATTTCATAATTTTTTTTGAATAAGACGAACGGTCAAACATGTGCTAAAAAGTCAACGGTGTCAAATATTTTGAAACGGAGGGAGTATTAAACATTTTATATTATACTATTATATTGTAACAGTAAGTAGGATGCTTGGTAACTACTCCGATCCATCCATTTGAAAATTTATATAAAGATTTTTAGATTTCAAATCTTGTTTAGTAATATAAAGATTTCTAGCACTATTCACACTACTAATTGTCACGACAATTATTTTTCAATTAAATTTCATTCCACATTAATTAAGGGACACCAACGTGTTTTCTCTTTAATCTTAATCCTTGCTAAATAATCTTGAATTGCCTATATTTCGGAATGGTGGAAGTATAAAACCTTGAAACCTTGCTTTTATCATAATCTAGAAAAAAAAAGGGGCAAATTTTGCTATAGGACATCCAAATTTTGTGTAATTTGGTGATAGACATCGTAAAAACATGTCACGGCTGAAAGACATTTAAAAAAGAGTAAATTTAAAAAATGGTAATTTAGTAGAGGGCACTTTCGACTCAATTGGATTGATAAATTTTTAAGAAAGACGAGAATGCCCCTGAGACCAAATGCTTCAAACATAATGTTAGAGTAAAAAATTAGAAATTATGCAACTTTAAATTTGCCATCACCCCAAGTACATCACTAGTATATATATTATATTCCATCTTTGTTCCAGTCTTAGCTCAAAAGCTTTTGACCCTAGGGACATTCTTGTTTTTTTAAAGAATTTCTCTATCCAATTGAGCCGAAAGTGTTATCTAGCAAATTAATAGTCAAATGTTATGCGGAAAATCAATGACATTATACATTTTGAAATGGAGGGAGTATATATATTACTATCATTTACATACACAAAAATTAAAAAGCATCTTAAATGTACGGCTTCTTTGTTTTATTAAAAAAATTAGAGTAATTCAATGACATTTTTTTTGTCATAATACATTCAAGGACGTGCATATTGATTATGAACGGTAAACAGAGAAAGATGTCTAAGTGATATATAAGTAAGTTAGCAAATTTATAGTTTACATCTTTAACACAAAATAATTTAACAAATGATACTTTGCAAAATTTATATATGGATTGCCTGCAAAATTAAATTTATTATAAGAAAACTAGCTCCAAGTATGGAAAAAAAAATTTGTGCAGACTGGCTGCAAACCCATGCCATGCATACCTAACTTAGATGGGCGACACGTGGATGAGCGAGCGATCTGACAGTGCCCCCGGCCCGCACGGCTCCATCCCGCACCAAGAGAAAGGCTCAGGTCTGCTCGCTAGCATCAACTCCCGCATCGAGCCGAGCTTGATTGCTCAGCGGTTCGCTCACGTCCTTTTCTTTCTGCCGCTGCGATCACCGGTTCCTTCCCCATCTCACCTCCATCTATTTGGGTTACCTCTCGACGCTGTCAGCTAGCCCATAATCCCCTCCGTCCAACAACTGATGTGGCTACCTCTGCCTCTTCGCCCCCACCCCAACATTCCTCCTAGCCATGGGTCCCGTCCACTACTATAGGATAGATTTTTCTAGACGCCACCCTTTTTGTTTCCATTCGGTGCGTAAGTGAAACCGCACGGAAAAATAGGGGGGACTGACGCCAAGTTGTCGCCTGCACGGGCAGGCGTATTAATCCGACCGCACGGGATAATCCTCATTATCCCGTATGGTCGACTTAAGAGGACTGCACGAAAAAATCGATTTTCGCGTGCGGACTTTTTACGTGGACCGCACAAGAAACTACCTTCCTCCTTTCCCTCCCACCCACTTTAAAATTTTCACATCGTCTCTCTTCCTTTTTCCTCCCTTTTATTCTCCCTCAACCACTCCCTTCTCTCTCTACCTTATCTCCCTCAACCACCGGCTTCCCACCTCCTCCCTGACTTAACTCCTCCCCTCCTCCCCTTCCCATCGTGCACGCCAGCGACGGGGAGGGTACCGGTGAACATAGCGGCGCTGACGGGAGGCCAGCGGGAGGCGGACGCCGACGACAACAAGGCCGGCGGGAGGCGGGCACCGACAATGAGGAGGCCGGCGATATCGACGGCGGCCTCCTCCACGCGGCGGCGGTGGAGGCGCGGGATCAGGCGGGCAGCGGCCGTCCCCACACAGATCCGGTAGCAGCGGTCGTCCCTGCACGGATCCGCTGGCCGGCCGTCCTACCCCCGCGTGGGATCTGGCTTCCCTCCCCTCCCCTTCCTTCCTTCCGTCAGCGGCGAGTGGCGCAGATGCCGGGAGCGGCGGCGCCGACGGGGGGTCTTCAGCCGGCGTCGGCGACGAGAGTGGGCGGCGGATCCAATGTCGGCGACTGGAGCGGGCGGTGGATCCGGCCTCTGGGAGACCGCCGGCGACGGGAGCGGGTGGCGGCTGGATTAGGGTTAGGGTTTTGGTTTTGATTTTCTTTTTTTTTCGATTTTTTATTTTCTCGTGCGGGTGGCTTACGCGAAAATCGATTTTCGCAGATGCTTCGTTCTAGATGGGCGAAACAACCGCACGCGAAATGAGTTTCGGCCGTACGGAAAAATCGTTAGTGTAGTAGTGGTCGCTTCAGCTAAGGCGAGCACGAGGCGTGTTCCCCTCCGCCTCCCTCCTGGCCATGGGCACCGGGCCCTTTGGTGAAGGCTGCAGCGGCTGGGTTGGCAAGGACGAGCAGAAGGCGGTGGAAGCACCGGGATTTGCACTGCAACGCACCGCCAGAAGCCAATGCCAAATTGGAGATATTCAGATGGTTTACTGCATCCTGAGAAGAATTATTAATGTGCAAAGCATCTGCTGCTCATGTAGGTAGTTCCAGGCTTCCAGCAATGACAATAGTTTATGAATTATACAGTATATGGCATCTTTGGTGTTTTGAAATCTAGAATGTGATGGATTGATGTGTAAAAAAGATTGTGATTGTTCATATGGTTCCTTTCAAAAACGAAAACTGGAAAACTGTGTAATCTGAAATCTTGAAGGTCAAATTTGGTATATAATGTCTAGAAGCCAATCATTCTTAAACTATATAGCTGATCATAAGTGTAACACACTGCAAATGGAAGTAAAATATAGTGCAATTTAGTAAAACAGTACAGTGGAAGAACATAGTGCAACATAGTAGATGGAAATAAAATTGAAACCCATCCCAACTTGAGGAACGACCAAAGCTTGTGCAACTTCTTCATTCACAACCATGGTCATCGTCTTGAAGTCCTGTGCAATCTATAGCATATATATGGTCACAGTCACAGATCAACCAATACGGAGAAACATGACTATCAAATAACTAGGCGAGAGTACATGTGTTTTTTTGCTCCTCATGGGCTCCACGATCCCCGGCGACTGCGTCATCTGCATTCACAGGTGACAGAAGCGGCTGTCCGGCCATGTCGTGCGTCCACTAAGGCAGGCAAAGAAAACACCGGAATCCCGGCGGCTAGGTTCTTCTCCTGGTTTCCTAGGTCGTCCTGTCTGCTGCGGTGCGCATGGCGATGATCTGGTGCAAGAAGAATAAGCCGAAAAAAGGTTCTTTTGTTGGGAGCCGAGTCCGCGTCCGGCGTCCCTGTTGCCGCGAAGCAAAGCCGACTGATCACTTTTTACTGCAAATATCCTATGAGCCAATCCTTTGATTATTCTTGCATCATACTTTTCCATTGGTATAACTTGTTGAGTACGGTGGTTGTACTACTCAGTCTTGCTTTATTTTTCCCAATCCCCCAGAAGCAGAGAATTTGTCGGACGGTGAGTTCTGTGAAGATTAGGCTTGTGCCAGACGTCGAGGTTTTGCCTGTGGATTATCGAGGAAGCTTCGCTTTCCTGAGAAGATTAAGTTCAGTTGGTCTTTAGTTTTTTCGCTGCTTTTCCGAGTTTATTTTATATTTTTGTAAAACGTGGAACTGTATCAAATTATCATCTGTGTAATCTGGTTGATGTCTGGACAGAGGTTAAATGCACAGATAGCCGGTGATTCGGGTTGTCCAATCTTTGGGTGCGACAGAGGTGAGGTGAGTAGCAATTCGATCGAGTTGAGTGATAATCTAGCGGATTGATCACCTAGTCTCTACTAACTATTAGTTCTCGGAAGCTTGTCTAGATAATTGAGATGGAGAAGACTTGAGGTTTGCCAAGTTCTGGGGGAGAGCACTCTAGAATATGACCCACAATATGGACTGGTTAGTCCATAGTGTTGTACTCTTTTTCCCTTGGTGAGTGGAGCTGTTGTTCCTCACATAAGGTTTTTAATGAGGCAACAACGTGCAATGCATGAGCAGTAACTATGTACTCTTTCTCCTAGCCTTTTTCCCACTGGGTTTTGGTAGAAATTTTGACGAGGCATGAGTTGGTCGCGGATAGGTCCAAGGGGAAGTGTTACGGAATATTATCTACCGGGGAGATAAGATCCTTTCTTGTGGACCAATCCGAACCGGAGTAGAGATAAGACCTATCTCCTCCTAAGACCCCTACATATACAGGGGCAGGGTGTGACATCTATGGTTGGCTTATACTCCACATGAGATCTATAACGAAGAGAGAGCTACTCCCTATATCTGTATTTATTGTCTACTTCTGCTATGTTCTTGAGGGCAAAAGGATAGGCGCGGGTGTTCTACATCATCTCATGCCTCTACTGCTGTGGGAGGGAGAGGAAACGGATCCGGTGATCCGCTAATAGACGCGTTGGTTTACAAGAGTTATATCTTAAACGGTATACCTTTTAAACTGTTAGAGATGTGTCGTCCCAAACGAATCCCATTAGGCCAACACGGATGGCTAGTGAAGGATGTCCAGATCTGTACTAGCATATATGTATTTGCCGACAGTGGTTATGCATGCATATGCTCACATTTCAACTAAGGCTGTGTTCGTAAGATTGTTGTTTGAAACTAATCCCCTTACACGTAAAACGGAGCAACTCATCTACACAAGATTAATTAAGTATATATTAGCTTAAAAAATTTCTGAATGAATTAGTATGATTTTTAAATCAACTGTCGTATAGATTTTTTTTTAAAAAAAAGACACATCGATCATTTAACTGTTTCTAAAGCGTGCGCGTGAAAAACGAGCGAGTAAGAGTTGGTAACCTACAATACTGAACTCAGCCTAACGATGCCCTATTTACCTTACAAGAGTGAGAGCTACAAATGCTAGTCTGATTTGCAACAGTCTAATTAATTAATTAATTAATTAGATGGGCGCGCGTGAGCAGCTATGCAACAACAGAAAAGGAGAAATGCGAAACAAGTGGATAATTTAATTTGTTTTCCATTTTGAACGCTTTTCCGAATCCTGTCAGGATCTTTAATTTATAGTTGTACTCATTGATCGGATCGATCAAGACTGTTATATCTGTATCACATGCTAGTAAACCATGTGCTCGTTCTAGAAGTAGAATCTAAGCAGCTATTTTATTGAATGCAAACTTCAGACTTATTTAATTAGACCGTTGGTCTTCAGATATTTATAGATTTTACTCTGCGCGTGCACATGTATTCCGTGTAAGCGTGCATCTCTTCTAATTAATATTGCAGCTCGGTGTGTTATATATATATGGGGTGCAGCTATATATGGCGCTATGTGTATATGGACGCCAGAATTAATAACAGTTTAATTAACTAGGATGTTAGTCCACGTGCTGGCGCGGGCATCGATATTAATGTTGTATAAAATTATACAACAATATTTTATTATTTTGAATATGTATGTAATTTCGAAATGAAGTACCTTTTAACATTATTTATCCAAACCATATATTAAATTAAATTAGGACTTTGTCTGACATCATGCCATTATGTGTTTTCCTGAAACGTGAGTATATATTTTTATTGTTCATATCACAGTTTAATTTACCTGTTCTTTAAAAGTAGCAAATATATATCACTACTAAGAAAGTCATCTTTGCAGCGGCCAAAAGGCATTTTTTAGGCGGACGCTCGTTCTGCCTATTAGCAAAGGCCTGCGAAAATCGGGTGATCTTCACAGGCGGCCGACTGCTCTTCGTAGGCGGACCTCTTAATCAGTCCGCCTTCGAAAACTGTTTTCCAGGCAAGAGAGCCCCAACAAACCGCTTGGGAAAATGGAGCATAGGCCGCTGGAAAAAATGTTCATGCTAAAATATAAATTTTCCCTCCAAATTTTTTAATATTATTTTTTAATCAATAATGTTGCAACTAAATAATATATTAGTCCATAAAGACATTTAGCCGGTAACAAACATATAATGCAGATATAATAATCATATATTGCATCATCAGTGAAAACGGTCTTATATATACATAATTACACAAAAGCACGTCATTTTTAATTTAATTGTTCAATACACAATCACGCGGATCCAATTCCGAAGAGACTTGTATTCTTCGTTCGTCTCTAGGAAGCTTTCAGGGTCGAAGAAAAGTCCTTATTCATGCAGCACTCGCGGTTAATGAAGTGACAGATGATAATATATTACAATATCAAATATAGTACGTGCATTCCTTCATTGAACTTTATATTTTGAGTTGAGATTCTTATATCCTCTTGGTTACTACTGTACATCCCATTAACTCTGAGGAACTCACATGTGTAATATCCACAGTCATTATGCCTCTAGGGTGCTTGGGACAATTCATTATGGCATACACTGATACACATAGAAGGAATTAGCTAGACATGCAGCTTAAAGAATTTAAATAATTAAGTCTGTGCGGAGAGTATGTTTAGTAATTTATTACCGGCCAGTATGTACGCATTAGCAACCTCTCTCTCGTTCGTAATCGTTTCCCGCCTTTTACATTGTAGTAGTTGTAGGCACTGTAGTCATATTACTGAATGAAATTTAATAATCATGAACACTTAACGAACTGTACACATGCATGAGTTGTGAGGATAATCGAGGGGGTCCAGGACTACATCGGTCCCGTCCTTTGGGTAGAGTAGGAAGCAAATGTAATGATAGCTACCCTACAATGACAGTTCAGTAGTCACTGATCAAATAATACATATATATAGAGTTCTGTCGAACTTGAAGTTATATGCGGCCATTGTAACTCTTTTATTTTGAAATTTCAGGAACACTCGTCATATATATTGTGACACATTAAGCAACTTGGCTTTGTGCAAGCCCTTCTTATATTCAGCTATTTCTTCAAGCGTCTTATCCTGTAGCTGCTACGAGTTTTCTTGGAGACTTATGAGTTTACATGCTCTGGTTTAATGGCCCTTATAGAAATGGTGAGAAACACGGCGATTATGACATGACAGTCATGTGAATTATAACCGGATACTGATAAATTTTTTTTATGGAGACTAGTAGCCTAATGTTCGATGAGAAACCTATAGGCACTTTAACATCGCGAAGGGACTTGCAAATTGCCTTCTTCTCCTCAAGTATTAGTGTGAAACAGGCTAGAGGAAGATATACATTTCCATTCTTCTTTCCTTCTGTCGGATATAGCTCTTCCCTAATTCCCATTTCTCCTAGGTCAGCCCATGATTGTAGACCATCCTTTGTCTTGCTTGGTACGTCCAACAATGTTCCGATGGTGTTGTCGAACACATTCTTTTCTAGATGCATGACATCTATGGCATGGTGACTCTCCAGATCTTTCCAGCATGGCAGGTACTTAACGAAAATCAAATGCTTCTTGAATGGGGGAGGCAACTCATCATCTGGTTTCTTATGCATTGTTCCCTTTGAACATTTCTTAGGGCATTTTCCGAACACGCACTGTATTTTCTCTGTCATCGCACATATTTTCTCCTCGGTTGTAGGTTTTGGTGGAGGATCATTCTCTTCGGTACGGTTGAATTTTGATGTCATCTTGCGGTACTTGTGATCTGTGCGTAAGAAACATCGGTGCCACATGTACACAAGCATGTTCGAACCTGGGAGGTACCTGTAGTACGTTCCATTGAAGTAGATCACATTTCATGTTTTCCCTTTAATCTGCCCAGAAATTGAAAACATGGCTGGGTAATTGTTAATGGTAACAAAAATGATGGCCTTCACCATGGAGTATTGTCTTAGGTACTCGTCCCACACATTTATCCCAGCACTCCATAAATCTTCCATATTTTTCATCAATGGCTCATGAAATAGATCAATATCAATACCAGGCTGCTGAGGGCCTCGTATCAAGACACAAAGTAGAACGTACTTTCGCTTCTGACAAAGCCAGGTAAAAACATTGTACATGGTTAAGAAGCACTGGCAAGTGCTATGTGAGTTACTCATGTCTCCAAATGGGTTCACTCCATTCGTACTCAGAGCCAATCTAATGTTTTGTGGGTCTTTAGCAAATTCTAGGTACTTTGCATCAAAGGTTTTCCATTGACGAGCATCTGCTGGATGTCGGAGCATCCCATCTTTCTTGCGCTCTTCTTGATGCCAACGTATTAGTTCTGTATCTTGAGGGTTTGAGTACAAACATTTGATGCGATCTTTCACATGAAAGTACCACTTCACCAACTAGGGATTTTTCTATTATTTCTTGAGAATGTGTCATCCTCTTTTTTCTTGACAAAATCAACATATGAGGAAGTGTTGTTAGCTGATTTATACCGGCTAGCACCGCATGTTCGGCATTTGTCCAACGAAGTGTACTCTTTCATGTACAAGATGCAGTGGTTGAGGCACGCATGATTCTTTTCCACATGTGGATGTGACACATAAAAAACCAACATAGTACTGGATGTGACATATCCTAATACTACGAATCTAGACATACCTTTGTCCAAATTCATTGTACTATGATGTGCCACATCCAATCCTAGATTCATTTTCTGTGGAACAGAGAGAGTATGTACTTGAAGCCAACCTCTCTATAAATATTTTGTTTAGCTAGGCTACACCGGGCTTGAATTAAGTACAATGAGATTATATTATCATACGTATGATGCTTACAATGTCTATCCACTCGCCATAATTATCACTATTTTCATGCTATATTAGTGAGAAACCGTAGTTTATGATAATCTTTTAGAATAAATTGCTACTTTTTATCAGCTTACGTCATTGGTTTATTATAACTAATTTACAGTTAAAGACCCATATTAACTATATTCCGACTTCTGAAAGAAATGTGTTATTTTGAATTATATTCTGATTTTTTTATATCATTTAAACAAATATTAAAAATGTGAAAAATGATAATAGATTTTACCAGCTGAAAATATTTTTGTTAATTTTTCTTCATATATATGTATCATGTAGGCTTATCATGGTTGAAGTACAAACCAAATAGTTTCAAAAAATTCCAAATTTCAGAATCTTAATCTCATACGAATTAAAATTTAGAGTAGATCAACTTGAATAAATAACACAATTAAATTACGTTGTTTGTATTTTTACATATGTAGATTCTAATTAGTGTTTTATATTTGTTAAGTAATATTTGAAACCACCAAAATATGATGGGATTCTTTAAAGAAGTTGTTATGGAATTAATAATTACATGTCAAACGTCACCTGCCACATTGTATTATGTACTTAAATATAGCCAACATAATTCATCAATGTAGAATCACAACAACTTTTTTTTAGTTAATTATGTATTTTCTTTTAGTCAAACGAACGATAGAACATATGATCAAAAGTCAATAGTATAAAAACTGAAGGTAATATAAATATGGTTTTACTAAACGTGTGGCAACATAGTTTGGGCCTGACTACAATCAGCTTTTTTGGCGTGAGATCAAAGCTATCCAAAAGCACAAAAAAACCGGGACACCTGATCAAACTCCAAAGCCTCTATTCTCGTTAGCACTTCGTGGACTCCTATTATGTGATCAAGCTACAATTGATAATAAATTCGTGTTTTTTCTTCTCCTATTATGTGTCCATCATTTTCCTATTATGTCCACAACGGTTGTAATGTTGAATTACATTATAAATACACTAAAATTACATCTATAATTTAGGGACTTACATATGTAATTTGAGACTTACATTGTAAATACAATAAAATTACATTTGTAATTTAGGAACTTAAAAATGCAAATACATGTTTACTATATATTCATAAAAAAAATATGGTGACATAAATATAGGTACTCCCTATAAATATATTGTGGCGGTATCTCAAGTAAAAAATTAAAAGGGTTGAATGGGGAGGAGAAAGAGGAGTTGGTACACGTGAGGGACAGGAGAGGGATGTATTAAATTCTGTTTTTAATCCAAATCTAATGGTCTAAAATAATAGACACACCACTTTAATTAAAAATTAAGGGCTAATCTATTAGAACGCCACGTGACGGTTTAGGAGCGTCAATAGAAAATTCGGGTACATACAGTACATGTGTATGTATGTGCGAGGTGCGCATACATGTGAGGGAGAGGAGAGGGAGGGACTAAATTATGTTTTTAATCTAATTTAATCCATTGGTCTAAAATAAAGGACCCACCAATTTAAATCAAAATCAAGGGTTAGATGTTTCTAATATAGTATACATAGTGGCATGAGTGCGTTTGTATAATATGTTTAATGGACTTTTAATATAGATAGATAGATAGATAGATAGATTATGTAACTAGCTCTGTTGTAGTCTTGTTCACTATTTTTCTACGTCCTTGCAAATTGAATTATCACCATACTCTTATGAGTGATTATAGGATTCATGAACTTAATAAAGAATCCAGACCGAGTGACCGACTGATGCTACTAATTAAGAAATCAGGTGAGCTGAGTTCTCAAATTAAAATTCCATGAACGTACCAGTAGTATAGTATCCAATGTAGTCGTCAGACTAATATATATGGATCGTTAGTCTTCGTCTTTCATATTTCTGCACATGACTTGGGAACTAGCTAGGGTGCCACTACGACGCTATATATACATCAATGCCACATCCATGCTGGCCACTCATAACGTACACCGTACCTCAAGTGCTCGGTTCAATTATATTGGACGGTACGTTTGTTGGTAAATAGCCAATAAAAAAATGGGTGAGGAATCAGCTGTTAGAGCGGAGGAGATTGGCAAGGTGACAGTAGAGATAGAGAAGTTGATTGCTACAAACAACGCCAATGCCCTGCTTGAGAAGACGACGACGGCGCGGCGATCCAAGACGACGAAGGGGCCCTCCATCTACCGGGTTCCGGATTACATCAAGAAGACGACCAACCCGGATGCCTACCGGCCGCATCTGGTGTCATTGGGGCCCTTTCACCACGGCGACAAGGCATTGCTCGGCATGGAGGCGCACAAGCACCGAGCGGTGGCGCACATGGTCAAGCGGAGCGGGAAGCCACTGCGGGAGTTCATGACTGCCGTCAAAGAGGTAGCACAACAACTGCGAGGCGCTTACGAGAACCTAGATAAGAAGTGGCACGAAGAGCGGTTCGTCGAGTTGATGGTCATCGACGGCTGCTTCTTGCTGGAGATTATGAGGACATTTAGGGCTTTCCGTCGTGGAGGGGAAGTAGTAGATTATGACGATTACGGTCCTGACGAACCGATCTTCAGCAAACACGGCTACCTATACTTGCGCTGTGATATTATGTCCGATATGCTCACACTGGAGAATCAGGTGCCCCTGCTCCTCCTCCAGACGCTCTGGCATGTTATGGATCCTGAAAAACTAATTCAGGTACACTCAATATAATCCCAGTCGAAGAACCAGCACTACATATTTCTCTCCATATATATTTTCTTTGGGGTATTCAATTAGGAATTTAGGATTGAGATCGAGTACTATCCCTGAACTAGAGCCAGAAAACAATCATTTCTAAAACTACTTCCTCCGTTTCATATTATAGGTTGTTTTGACTTTTCTTTTCCTATTTAAACTTTGTTAGGTTTGACAAAAATTATACACAAAAGAGTAAAGTGCACGGATGGCCCCTAAACTTGTGCGAGTATATATATGTCGTCTAGTTACTTGAACTCTCAAAATGCATTTTTTTTCCTAAATTTGTCGTGGGTATCATATAGATCCAAACAGGCTCCAAAACCTGCTCCGTGTACTGATGTGATATGTCATGAATGGTGGCACCTACTCGTATTAGTGGAACCTAGTATATGTCAGTCATATATAAAAAAAATTAAGAACATATTTTTTTCCTCTTGTTTTTCTTATTTTTTTAAAAAATTATCTCCTCTCTTTTTAAATTTTATTGTTTCTACGTGCCTGTATCACACTAATGCGTAAGCACCACCGTTGCATGACATGTCTGCTCATGAAGCCGGTTGGAGCCTGTTTTGACCTATATGACATCCATGACATGTCAGGGACCTAGATGACACACCTGGATAAAATTAGCAATATCTAAAACACTAAATTAGTTTTATTAAATCTAACATTGAATATATTTGATAATAATTTGTTTTGTTTGAAAATTTTTAAACTTAGTTTAACTAGGAAAAAAGCCAAAATGATTTATAATATGGAACGGAGGGAGTAGATTATATCACACTTTGCTAGCCGTGGGATAGTTCAATTAATACACAAATTAAAGAGCTTTGAAATTGACAAGTGGATTAAATACAACAAAAAGAAAGACAAGCTAATCCCCTTTCCATTAAACAAAGAAACGGCAATGACTTAATTAATTACAACTGGCGATACTAAGTTGACATATTTTATCACATGTTACTTAAACAAACGTGTTTTGCACAGGCACTAACCCCTGTGCGGAGCAGTACATGTTGAATCTAGCTACTAGCGAGCTAGTTAGTAGATAGATTCATGTGGGTAGCAGTATTTTCGATGTCCAAATCTATATTACCTAGCTGCGTACTCTGACGTACGTAATGACATTTTCATGATTTCATGAATATAAATCAAGATAGATATACAAATTTTGAAATTTTACTAATGCTCTCGTCATGTCACAGGAAGATGGACTGATAAGCAAGCGCGTGCTAGAATTTTTCGGCCCGTTAGTCGCGGAAGTCAAGGACCCCCTCCAGGGGAACGAGGGGATCCACCCTCTGGATGTTGTTCAGAGAAGCGTGGGTGGTAATCGTCGGCAGTGCCGGGAGTCGGCCAAGGAGTACTCTGTCATGCCCTGTGCCTCGGATCTCCACGAGGCAGGAATCTACTTCAAGTTGAGTCCCGCTCCTAACGGATTCGTAGAGGCGGTCAGGTTTGGACGCGGCGTACTAAGCATCCCGCGGATGACCCTGTACGACAACGCCGAGCGCGTGTTCCTCAACCTGATGGCATTCGAGCGGCTCCACCCGGGCGCCGGAACGACGTGACGGAGTTCGTGTATCTCATGGACAACCTCGTCGACACCGCCGAGGACGTGGCGCTGCTCAAGTCCAAAGGGATCATCAAGAGCGGGCTGGGCAGCGACGAGGCCGTGGTGAACCTGATAAACATGGTCCTGACCAGAGGGGCGGTGATGAGCAGGGACAGCAGCCTCCGGGACGTGCTGCAGGACGCCAACGCGCACCGCGACAGGACGTGGAACAAGTGGAGGGCTAGCCTCATACACACCTACTTCAGCAACCCGTGGGTGTTCATCTCGCTCGTTGCGGCGATCATCCTGCTGGTCGCCACCCTCTTGCAGACCGCGTACACTGTTGTGCCCTTCTACCAGAATAAGTAATAGCTAGTGCCGGTGTTGCATCGTGGACACATTGCAAAATGATATGTATATGCATATGTGTTAACTTCCTTTTCTGAAATTTTAGCTCATTAATTGTTTCCAGTTTTAATTTCCCTCCGAACTGTATGTCTACATTATCTAGTGTTTATACTATTTCGGTTCGAAAAGTAGACTACATGTTCTTTTGGCTGATTTTTTTTAGTTTCGGAGAATTTGTCAGCTTCAATTAAGAATTGATCAAATTTCATTTTTTTTCCTAATTTTTCGGAATTTCTAGCCCACGCCCACCGGTAAAATACCCATGGTGATAAAAACTGTACTTCTAAAGGCCACCAGTGTGATGCTTTCTACCAGATTTTCTTCTAGCAGCTTCAACTTTTCTTCGAATGAAAAGTTCCCAATTTTCGTTCATATTCTGAAAAACTGTAATTGTAGAATTGAAAAAATTATAGGCGGTGGGTTGTAGGGGCCTCCGTGGATTCTTGCCATCACGACGAGACGAGCATTACGCCTGAGCCACCAGGGGATGACGAAGATGACCCAACCAGTGAGCACGGTGCACAGCAAGGAGGGAGGTGCATGGAGGGTCGGCGAAGGTGAGGAAGAACCCAAATTCGACGAGGATGGTGGTTCTCTCTCTATCATTCATAGCTGCCACCTTCAGGACCGCCAGTATAACCTTCGCGGGCACCAGCCTGCAGGAGAAGAGCCAAAGAGAGAGTAAAGTGAGGAGATAATTTGCAACTATGATGAAATGGCAAACTTCATGTGACTTAAGGGGTGATTTTTGCAACTATGATGAAATTTATTTCTCCTCCTAGACGATCAAAGTTGAGCACGGAAAATCATTAGTCTGCACTTAAATGTGTTCGTCTCCCTAGTCTCGTTGCCTTCATCCTCCTTGTTGCCACCCTCCTGCGTTCTACCTACACTATGGTTGAATACCACCTTCCACCTGTCTAAACTGACAGACTAGTAGGTGATAATCTTTGTGTGACAGAACATTTTTTGCTTTGCATTTTACTTTGCTAGTTGCACAAGTAGCTGCACTGCACGTTTAATTTCTTTTCTTGGACTCTGTATGCATGTAACGGCTTACTGAATTCAGTTTTCAGTGCCCGGCAAGGTACCAGGTCGTGGGATGGCACGGCTGTTGTAGATGCTGCATTTTAGACGGCCACACTGCATGTCACAACCTCGTTTTGAGGAAGAATAAAAGGAGAGAGAAAAGCTGTAAGGCTACGCCGCGCCAAAACAATCTCTCTTGTTCTCTGCTATGCTGAAACTCTGTTCTTCAGCTACTGTTCAAATTCCGAAATTTTTCAGAGTTCATTTTCTTTCGGATTTAGTGAGCGAGACGAGAGCGAGCGATTTTGGTGACATAAACCAAACAAAAGTGAAGTAATATATATCGTAGCGGCCAATTTAAGTGCCATAGTAATCGACTTCTTAGACTCCCCCCCCCGGCGTCACCCACGCGCTGGCGACACGGGGGGCGAAACCCTAGCGGCGCCGCCGCCTTTCCTCTTCCCCCTCCCCCACCTCGCCGCCGCCGGAGCTCGCCGCCAGAAAGCCGGCGGGCGAGCCATGATGGTGGCGGCGTGGCCTCCTTCATGGCGGCGGGCCGGCGACCCCTCTCAGCGCGGGAGAGGCGGCGAACGGCGAAGGCGGCGGCCGATCCCGGCGAGGAGACGGCGGATTCGGCATCACCTTCGCCGGATCTGGCCATCCCCTGGCCGGATCCGGCCGGAGTGGGAGCTGGTGGCGAAGGAGGCCGCGGCGCGGCGACGCGTCAAGGGCGGCGACGCCGGCGCGACGAGGCGACGGCGACGGCGCGGCGACGTGACGGCGACAACTCGCACGGCAGCCGGCGGCGGCCGCCGTGACGACGAGATGCTCGCGGGCGGCGGTGCTCGCGCCGCCGGGGGCGAGCGACGGCTGCAGCGCCGCCGGCCCTCGTGGCAGCGGGCCAAGCGAAGGCGGCTGCACGGCGGCGCGAGGCTCGCGGACGGCGGCGACCGGCGGCGCGGCTGGTGATGGGCAACGGCGGCGGTGCCAGTGGCAGCCGCGGCTGCGGCCTGAGGCAGCAGCGGCAACACCCGTCGGTGCAGAGGCAGAGGCCTCGGAGCTCGTCACAGCGGCGGCGTCAGTGACTGCTGTGGCACGGTAGGAGGAGGCACGGTGGTGCGTTCGGCAGCAGTGGCTGCGGTGGCGGTGACCATGGTCGCCGGAGGCATGGCGGCCTCGGACGGCTAGTTGAGTACGTGGCAGACGGCTACATCGGGCCGGCGCGGCATCGTTTGGAGGAGGGGTCGGAGACCGGCTTGGCGCAGAGTGGCGCAGCCGATGACAGCGGAGGCTGGCTCGGCGCGAGCGGCGGAGATAGAGGCCGGCTTGGCGCGAGAGGCACGGCCGAGGGAGGGAGGCCGGATTGGCGCGAGAGGCGCGTTCGGTGGAGGAGGCCGGCTTGGCGCGAGAGGCGCGGCCGGCGGTGGAGGAGGCGACCTCGGTGCGAGGAGGAGCTGCCGGTGGGTGTGGCGCGGTCTTCGGCGTATGAAGACTGGCCGGCGGAGGACGCCGGTGCAGGGGTCCCGCATGTCGGCAAAGCTGGAGAGGTGGTGGAGCATCGGTGCGTCAGCCAAGGATTCACAGGTGGTGAGCGGCGGGTGAAAACCTAGTCCGGCCTTGGCCGGGCCGACAACGATGGTTCATTCCCCCTCCTGAGGGCGTTGTCGTGCTGCCTCACCCCTCAAGGGCGGTTGCCGGGCGAAAGCCTAGTCTCAGCTCCTTTGAGCCCCGACGGACGGCGGCGGCGGTTTTTTTTCCGTCGCTTCTCTTCTTGAAGACGCCGTTTTTGCCATCCCTTAGAGGGCGATCTTGTCTGTGTTCCTTTGTTGGTCTAGCGGCGGCCGGTCCGGTGCTAGCCTTCTCCCGAGTTGTGTGTTGGCGCTGTCGGTGTGCGGGTGGTGGTATTTTTTTCCTTTTCTTGGTTACGACCCTCCAGGGTTGTAATCTTGTAATTTTTTCCTGCTCTATCAATAGAACTTCGCGTTGATGCATGTGTAATCCTGTCATATTTGGTCCTTGGACTCTCCCTGTCAAATTGATGAGGGATGGCATTAGGAAGAAGCCAAATGACAATTAAGCACAAACCTGAAAGATAATTAATTTCGTACTGTGCAAGTGGCAGCCTCGAGTCTGGTAGTATTCCTCGCAGGAAGCTGGATGGTAGTTCAATCACGAAACGATCAAGCCTTCCATTCCCCGATTAAAGCCTGGAGGTTTCAGGTTTTTTGTGCTACGAAGCCTGCAGGGTTGGTTCGGCTCTTCCTCAAGCTGAGCGGACAACCGGCCGTTCTCGTCAGCTCCATGGCGGAAGGCGGCGACACTTGCCGCCGCAGTTTTGACGACTGATGCCCGCGAGCGCCGACGCCACATCACCTCGACGATTGCCGCAGTTTGGCCTCCTACCACCTCGATTGAAGTCATCGTTGCAGCCACCGCCATGGCCGTCGGCTCATGCCATCTCCCACGTCCGTTTCCAATATATTCACCAAGCATCGTCAAACAAAGGACTCTGGACGTTTGTCTTGAAACGCAAACCACATCAACCGTTGTTTAATGGAAACGGGCAACACCAGATCTGGCGTGTGGTAGCGTGCGCTGCAGGCGTGTGGTTTTCCTTTTGTAACTTGTTAACCGGTCTCTGTTGCCGTACGTCACCACTTGGGAGGGCACGTTGGCCCTTAGCACTTAACAATATGTATTTCTGAAATTGTAAGGCTAGTTGCCATGAGAGATTACTGTTGGACCGCGACGACTGTCGATCTGGGTCAAGGACTGGTAGGTGGTACATGCTAATGCTAGTAGCTAATAAGCTGCTGCTGCACACACACTGTCACACAGTCACAGTACATAGAGAGGCCTGGCGACGGCCTGTTGAGTTGAGTCCGGGTTCCATGAACAATAAACAGCCCAATCAAATGGAGAGTTCTGCCATGAACTCTAGCTGGGTGGTAGAGATCGAGAGGTACATCAGCGGTGACGCCGGCGGCGTCACATCTGAAGCGATGGCGCGAGGATCAAAGTCACATCACTCCATCTACCGGGTGCCGGAGTACATCAAGAACATGACAAACCCCAACGCCTACAGGCCACAGGTAGTATCGCTGGGACCTTTCCACCACGGTGATCCTGCCCTGCTGCAGATGGAGAAGCACAAGTGGCGTGCAGTGGCACACTTAGTCAAGCGGAGTGGGAAGCCTCTACAGGAGTTCATCGTTGCCGTTGAGGAGATAAAGGTGCAGCTTCAAGAGGCGTACGAAAATTTAGAAGACATATGGTACCAAGATACACTCTTCGTAGAGATGATGCTCAAGGATGGCTGCTTCTTGCTTGAGATGGCGAGGGTGTTTGAGCTACGTGGGAAAGTCGAAGACTATGAACCCGATGACCCTGTCTCACTACTTAGAAAAAGAATTTTTGCAGGCGGCCAAAAGCAATTTTTGTAGGCGGAGGGGAGGACCGCCTGCACACAAACGACGGTGAAAATCATCCATCTTCGCAAGCCGGCAAATGGCCCGCCTGCGAAAATCCAATAAAAAAACAAAAAAAATTGCCTCGCCGCCGCCACAGCACCGGGAGCCGCCGCCGCCGCCCTCCCCCGGCCTCCCTCCGGCCGGATCTGGGAGGGGAGGCCGGGGAGCCGCCGCCGCCGCCGGAGGGGAGCCGCCCACGTCGCCGTCGTCGCCGCTGCCCTCCCCCGGCCTCCCTCAGGCTGGATCTGGGAGGGGAGGCCGGGGAGCCGCCGCCGCCGCACCGGGTCGCCACCGCGTCCGTGCGCGCCGCCGCCGCCGCGTCCGCGCGCGCCGTCGCTGCCCTCTCCCCCGGCCTCCCTCCGGCCGGATCTGGGAGGGGAGGCCGGGGAACCACGTCGCTGCAGCCGTCGCCGCCTCCCCCGGCCTCCCTCCGGCCGGATCTGGGAGGAAGGGGAGGGAGCCGAGCCAGCCCCGAGCGTTGCCGCCACCAACCCGGTCGTCACCGCCGTCGTTGCCGCCGCCGACCTCGCTGGTGCCGCCGCCGACCCCGCGCCTCGGCGTTGCCGCTGCCGACCCCGCGCCTCGCCGTTGCCGCTGCCGACCTCGCCCGTGCCGCCGCCGACTCCGCGCCTCGCCGTCGCGCGCGGATCCCGCCGCCCCCGCGCTCATCGCCGTGAGGAATCTGAGGGAGAGAGAGGTAAGGGAGAGGATAAGTGAGGGAGAGAATGAGACTTGGAAAAAATCCGCTCTAGCCTGGTCTATTTATATTGCTCCTCATTTTCGCAGGCGGATCATATAAGGTGCGCCTGTGAAAATAATTTTCGCAGGCGCCGCTTAAGTGGTCCGCCTGCGGGAGAGAATGAGACTTAGAAAAAATCCGCTCTAGCCTGGTCTATTTATATTGCTCCTCATTTTCGCAGGCGGACCATATAAGGTGCGCCTGCGAAAATAATTTTCGCAGGCGCCGCTTATTTTCGCAGGCGGACAGCGAACATCACCCCAATTTATATTTTTGTAGGTGGTCATTTGGCTTCAAAAGTCATGTCCGACTACGAAAATAAGACCCCAACGTTGAGAAAAATGTTTTTTCTAGTAGTGTCTTTAGCAAGCATGGCTGTTTATACTTGTTTTCCGGTATCAAATCCGACGTGGTCTTGATGGAGAACCAGCTACCCCTTATCCTTCTCCGCAGACTTATCAATGTTGCATATGGCCACGAATGTTTGGTACGTATTCATGAGCTCGAGTAATTTTCGTTCACGCATTTTTTATTTCATTCGACATCTTTTCTAAGTCAAAACCAGCAAAGTTTTTAATACTCTTGATTAGTAACAAATGGCCTAAATTACAACCATATCAAACACAGTATTAGAAAATAGATCAACCAAAATATACAATATAATTAAAGACTCTCTCCTTGTCTACTTATTGGTATGGGAAAATTGTAAAAAGTACTCCATAAGTCAAAAGTTTAACATTCCACCCCATAAGTCATTTTGTTGCAAATAGCCATCCCCTACTCTTGTTGTAAAAAACACCCCAGAGCGCACTTGCTTAATTGAATCGACTTGTTATCACTGATATAAAGCTACCATAGGCTAAGCTAGCCGAATCGATCTTGTCCAAGTACTTGCATTAGATTTATTATTCATGTTTCATTTAACTTTTTTGGATATAGTGTAATTAGTGTGACAATATTTAAGCTCTGATCAACATTTGTATGTGTGGAATTTCCAAAAAAAAAAGTGTAATACTATATTCTAAAAGTATTTAATTTTTGGTAAAGACCATTATTGACGGCTAAAATATGTTGATTCGGTTAAATACGTGCGCACTAAGGTGGTTTTTGCAATAAAATTGAGTTGGTGGGTAGACATCTGCAACAAAATGACTTATATAATGAAATGTCAAACTTCAAGTGACTTATGGGATGGCCAGATTTCTCTATGGGTTTACTAGATGGGTACCCCACGCATTGCTTCGGGAAAATTACATGATAAGATAGTATATATGACTTGTGAAATTTTCTTTCTTACTTATTATATGATTTTCTTTCATGTGGTTATATATTTTGTACCTTGATCAATTATCCAAAATTTATAAATGATTGAGTTGTATAATGTGGCTTTTGGGGAGAAGAGATGCAATTGAAGTCTAAAAAAATTAAGGTGATGTGGCTTTATGAGAGAAAAGATAATTAATATTAACTATACTTAGTGGATATAAACTTTATAGATATATGGGATTAGTCATATAACCAAAATTTAATTTTTTGAATTGTTTTTTTACTATGTTAACCTTGGCTTTCGTCATACTAATAATACATATATAATTTTTTTACCTATATATTATTTTTGTTGATCCACTCGGTTTTTTTATCAATTAACCATAGCTTAGCTGATCAGAATCAAAAGTTTTTATTAAAAAATATAAAACAAAAATCACATAGAGATTGCGCTACTAAAAAACTATTTCTACATGCAGCTAAATTTATATTCATAGGTACAGGAGGGCAGGAGGGTCCTCCTATCACTAAACGCCAGTGGAATAAACAATCGATCTTTTTTGCAAAATATTTGTGCGTGTGGTATATAGGTTTTAAACTTAGTATCTGTCTACACGTTGTCCTCTTACCACATCACCACCAGCGAAATGTTGTATAGGCTGAAGTTGCTATTTTTTATTTCACCTCTTCCAAAACATGTAATACTTGTTTGGCACTCAAAATTATTTGAAATGAAAATTACATCAACAACAAAATTGTATATCTTGCCATGTCACACCCCGCTCTAATACTGATGTAGGGACGCCACTAGAGAGGTAGTGTCACAGGAGACAACAGCGGAATCGTGATACCAATATCAATCCTAGAATGCAAACCCTGGTATCGACGGTAACAAAAGATGATTCATTATTACAATACTTAATGGAAACAGAAATAAAGTATACCTTTATGTGTTACCACATTGGTTAATCCATGGGTGCACAACCTCTAGAAAAAACAAATAGCAATTACATAAAGAGGCCGCAGCTAGAACACTAAATCATAGCAAATGGTTTGGGATCGAGGGATGAAACCCTAATCTTTGTGCAATCAGACGAGGAGGAAAACAACAACAATCGGAGCGTGAATACTTTTGTACTCTGCAAGACACTGGAAAATGTGAAAAATGCAAGCTTAAAAAAAGGCTTAGTTTATTTCGCAAATCTTTGTGATCGAAAACATTCTCCCAAAAACACTGAGTGTGGGTTATGTAAAAGGTTTTGGTAAATTAAAGGAGACTTTCTTTTTGATCTATCCAAGAATTGCTTTGGAAAAATTCAAGCCGAAAGATCAAGATTTAGTTTGTCATCTTAACTTGTGAAATCTTCTCTTGTTTACATTCGCCATTCGCCGGCTTATTACCACATATCAGGTTTTTGTTTCCATTCATATTTCCTATTCTCAACAACCCCTCACTTTGGCTCCTCGAGCCGTCCATAAATAAACAACAAAGTGCTTCCTCCCGGAAGGCTAATCTATTATGTCTTTCCGACATCCTATGTCGCACTCTCCTGTTTGAGACCACTAAGTTCATCCATCAGTCACACAGACTGATTCTGATTACAATTCCCAACTCATGAACACGCCAAATGCTCACCCATATGGAGAGGAGAAGAGAGAGAGAGAGTTGGGGGAGGGATAGGTGTACATACATACGTGTACCTGAGTGGAATGGAGGGGAGAGGGAGGGGTAGGGGATTTTGTTATCTAAGATAGAGCTAATGAATAAAATTATTGGTTCCACTAATTTAAATGAAAAGCGATGATTAGATACTCATCTTCCTTTTCGAAATCTGTATGGTTTTTTTGCTAATTTCAGAGACATGCCACATGGCAGCTTAATTATGAACGCTGATCAGGATTCTTGAAGGACCTTAATTTAGTATAAAAAATAGATTAATCTAAAAGAAAAAGGCTATTTAACTATATATATATATATATATATATATATACACACACACACACACACACACACACACACACACACACACACACACATATATACACATACATATACATATACATATATATATATATACACACACACATACATATATATATATATATATATATATATATATATATATATATATATATATATATATATATATATATATATATATATATATATATATATATATATATATATATATATATATATATATATATATATATATATATATTATACACACACAATAATTGGAAAAGTTTGATAATCTTGCTTGCTTGTTGCTTGACGATTGATGGTCGCGCGCAGGACGATGAATCGATAAACAATTTGATGATCTGTTGTCTTTGCTATGCTGTCACGTATACTGTGCTAGTTGATAATGATCCTCTGTGCCTCGTGGAAGATGATAATCCCCTGTGCCTCCATCCCCTCCATGCTCTCCAGAAAGGCACCAGTGGTGCCCGTCGGCACCGCCGAGGGTTGGCCACAAATTTTGTCATGCCTTGTGCGGCAGAACTCCACGAGGCAGGAATTCATTTCAAGTTGAGTGATAGAAAGGGATTTGTAGGGGGGGTCAGCTTTGAAGGAGGTGTACTCAGTATTCCTCGGGTCCTCTTCTGGGACAATGCCGAGCGCGTGTTTCTCAACCTGATGGCATTTGAGCGGCTGCACCCAGGCGCCGGAAATGAAGTCATGGCATTTGTCTACTTTATGGATAATCTCATTGACACTGCTAAGGATGTGGCACTGCTGAGGTCCAAAGGGATCATCACGAGCGGTCTGGGCAGCGACGAGGCCGTAGCAAAGCTGATAAACAAGATCCTAACCAAAGGAGCTGTGATGAGCCCAGACAGCAGTATACGTGATGTGCTACGGGAGATAAACGCGCACTGCAAGAAGCCGTGGAACAAGTGGCGAGCGACCCTTATGCATACGTACTTCAGCAATCCATGGGTATTCATCTCGCTCTTGGCGGCCATCATACTGCTTCTCGCCACTCTTATGCAGACCATCTACACCGTCGTGCCTTTCTACAATAAATAATCCCTAGGTCTGCTGCCGCATCTATACTTTATACATGATCGTCTTGCACCGGCCGTAAAGTGTTGTATCATGTATATGTTAATTTGTTCTCTGAATCATTATGGGTGTGTGATCATCTGAACTTTGGTACCCCTGGACTCTTATCTGTTACTGTTTGTTTGTTGTCAAATTTCCCTTCCGGGTCACACATCTGTGTTTCTGTATGTACTACATGGGGATATATATCAGCATTCCTATTTTCTTGTTTGTACTCCTAATAAAATATGCCCATCTATGTTTTCTATGGACTAATGATCTTGGCATTCTCTGAGCAACCCATATTTTATAGAGAATTTAGACTATTTATCATCTAATTTGCGTACCTCAACTTTTTTACCACCCCAATCCACATTCCTTCTATAATATATTATTAGGACTGCTAATTAGTCTATTTGGTACCACTATCTATGTTTTTCATGTATTTCTCATTTGTTAATCCCATTTGTATTCTTTTCAAGCTTTGTGGACTGTTTTGTCCCTGGGCCCATTGTCAGATCAAAAGAATCGATTTCCTCTCCTCTGTTCTCTGGATCGATCGATTTCCTCCACCAGTCTCCAGGCGTCGCCACCAAGCCGGGCGCCACCTCGCCGCCGGGCGCCGCCAACCCCGCCGCCGTGCGCCGCCACCAAGTGCTGCCGCTGCCGTTGGGGGCACCAGCTAGGACGGCGCCCCCACCGTCCCCAGCTGCCCTAGCCAGCCCCTGGGACCTTGTATTTACAAGACAGAGAATTGGGCAGTACTAGTTCATATTTGGATGTACTGGTTCATGTATTGTGTATACTATAAACATATTTGGTTGTTTATGGGAGTGTACATATATGAAATTGGCAACAATTTTCCATGCGATGTGGTAGAAGATATTACTAGGTGAGAATGGCAGCTTGAAGAACTGGAATCTGCATGGAAATTGGTTCAGTTTCAAGCTTTCAGCAGCACAATACAGAGAGCTTCAGTGTGCACTTGTTCCTGTTTGGGGTTATGTAATCTGAATAAAGGAAGATGCATAGTCCATGCACATCCCTCAGCGTTGGGGTCGAGTGACGGCTGCAGTACGTGGGGTTGGTGGCGCCAACATCAACATAAAAGGCTAAATTCTCACGTTAATTAATGAGTAAATCCCTTGTGTACACATGAAAACTCATCTAATCCCTTCTATACCCTCGAATTTTACACAATCCTCTCTGTACCCTGAAATTTTGCTTTGATCCCTTCCATGCCCCTTCCGTTAGGTTTCCTTCATTTTTCATTTTCACGTTATGTGTGGTTCCAAATGTCTAAAACACCCTTGTAGATGAAAGAGTGCCAGCTAGAGTGGCAGCAGGAGGGAGATGGCCGGCGATGCCTGCGCGGCAAGAGGAGCGGCGACCGGCGGCCCGCACGGTGGGAAGGGCGGTGGCCGGCGGCCGGTGGGGCGGGGGCGCGGTGGCCGGCGACGCCCGCGTGACGGGAGGGGCGGTGGCCGGCAGCCCTTGCTGCGGGGGCGCGGTGGCCGGCGACACCCACGCGGCTGGAGGGGCGGTGGCGGTGTGACGGCGGCTGGACGACGGCGCGCGCGGCCGGAAAGCGGGACAACGGCGCGCGCGGCGGGAGGGCGGTGGCCGGCGACGCCCGCGCGGCGGGAGGGCGGCTGGATGACGGCGCGCGCGGTGGGAGGACGCGCGGCCGGCGACGCCCGCGTGGCGGGAGGGCGGCTGGACGACGGCGCAACGCACGGCATGACGGCGGCCGGACGACGGCCCACGCGGCCGGAGGGGCGGTGGCCGGCGGCCCGTGCGGCGGGGGCGCGGTGGTCGGCGCCGTCTGCGCGGCGGGAGGGGTGGTGGCCGGCGACGCCCGCGCGGTGGGATGGCGGTGGCCGGCGGCCCTTGTGGCGGGAGGGCGGTGGCCGGCGATGCCCGCGCAGCGGGAGGGCGGCTGGACGACGGCGCCCCGCGCGGCGAGACGGCGGCTGGACGACGACGCGCGTGGCCGGAGGGCAGCGGGACGGCGGCGTGCCGAGGCCATTCGCGTGGAAGAGGATGAGGGAGAAGAAAAGGGGAACTTTAGTTTGGGTTGGCAGGGGCATTTTGGTATTTTCTAAAAATTCTGACAACACAATACACGGTTTGAGCAACGTATCTAGTGGAAACTTAATCTAACACCCTGAAAATTCGACCAATAAAAATCTAAACTCCAAAAATATGGGCCTTCAAAAAACTTTTTAAATAAATTGCATCATGCCGAATTTGTTCGATTATTTTATTGGATTTTGACTTCGGAGTTTATAAGTCGCGAATAATGGATAATTAGCTAGGAATAAACCCTAAAAAGTAAAATTGACAAAATAAATAATTAAAGTGCAATTTAAAATAAGAGTTGGTGAGGATAGAAATGAGTAAAATATTATTACAACCATATTTGTATCAATTAAATTTAAAGGTGACGGAATAAGAATTAACTCTAAATAAATTCAAGAAAATTATATAAAAATAAAATATGGGTAAAATTAATCAAGGATGGATCCATTGGTTGGAATAACACAAATATTGAATATATTTTATTTGTGCAAAATCTGGGAATTAAAGAATTAAATCTAAATAATAAATGGGCCAAAATCGAGTTAATTCGGAAATAGTACTGTTCATTGCACCCAACGTGTTCGACGAGGACCCCTAGCCAAGCCCTGCCCCGCTGCCGGCCGTCGCCATCACGCCACGCCGCGTGCCGCGCCCCGAGCCCCGTGCCGCCCCACTGCCGCGCCGCGCCGTCGCCATCGCCATTCCACGCGCCGCGCCGCCGTCGCGTCCCACGCCGCGCCGCCTGTCCGTCGCGTCGCCGCTGCCGCGCCGCCAGCCGTCGCCGTCGCGTCTCGTCGCCACTGCCGCGCCGCTGCCACGCCGTAGCCGACGCTGTCCTATCGCTGTCGCGTCGCCGCTGCCGCGCCGCGCCACTGTAGCGTCGCCGCCTTGCACCGTGCGCCCGCGCCTCGCGTCCCGCGCGCCGCCTCGAGCCCCGCGCTGCCGTGCGCCGCTCGCCCCTCGCGTCGCTGTCCCGCAGTCGCCGTCGGCCGTCGCCGTCGCCGCTCGCCCGTCAAATCGCCGCCTCGCGCCCCGCGCCCTGCCGCGCCGTACGCCCGTCGCGTCGCCGCCTCGCGCCTCGCGCCCTGCCGCGCCGCGTCGTCGTCACATCACCGCGCCGAGCCCCGCGCCGCGCCACCCCGTCGACGCCATGAGGCCGCCGCCCCTCTCCCTCTATCCCCAAGCCTCCCCACCCACACATCCCCCATCTTTCCCTTTCCCTTCCCTTTCCCCACGTGCCGCCGTCGCCGCGCCACCACCTCCACGCCGCTGCGCCGCCGCAGTAGGTCGCCGCGCTGCCGCTTCGAGCCACCGCGCCGCTTGCGCCACCGTCGCCAACGCCGCCGTCGCCGTAGCCGCCGTCGGTAAGCCGCCGCCCTCCCCCCTTGCGTTCAGCGCCGACGCCGCCGGGAGAGCAAGAAGCCGAGAGAGGGAGAAGAAGGGAGGAGCCGGGAGGAGAAAGGAAAAGAGAGAGAAAAGAAAAAGGAAGGAAAAAAAAAGAGAGAAAAGAAAACGAAAGGAAAAGAGAGAGAAAAGGAAAAAAAAAAGAAGAGAAAAGGAAGGAGAGAGAGAGAAGAAAAAGGGAAAAATTAGGGGGAGATTTAAAATATTTAAAAATATTAGAATTTAATTATAGGATTAATGAAAATGTAGCTAGATGAATTCCTACTATTTAAATACCTAAAGTACTGGAATTTGATTATAGAATCAATTATTTAAGAACTAAACAAGTAGATGAATCCTTATAGATTGTTATAGATTATTTTTAGTAATCTCCATAGGGAATCAATTTCGCGGTAATAATTTACATGTGATTAGGAACTCAATAATTCGATGAGTCTTAGGACATGACTATAAATTACAAGATATCTTAGGGTGAAGAATAATTCCACTTCGCGAATAAAGTAGCCTATATAGAATTCACCTCCCGTGCTCGTTTTTCAATTCGGTCATTATTTGGATTTTGTTTGAATTCTAATCGAATTCAAATTGTTCTTACGCACGTAACTATAGAGACCGAGGGAGCCGCGGATCCGGGTGAAGGCCAAGACCCACAAGACCTAGAGCAAGGCAAGTATCACTATTCTTTGATCACGTTGATCCCAATTGCGAAATTAATTTTTATTTACAAATAAGATTGCATGCAATGATAAACATCCTACTTGTGATTATGCCATGTCTTGATTATTGTTTATTTTTAAATCTTTGTAACCACGGTTACGTATGAGTCCCTAGTCAACTATGACACTTGCTTAGAAATGCTACTTTAGAATCTTGCATACTCATGTTTATCAAATATTATATGCTTGGGCAATTACCTTTGGGAAGGTAATTGAGATGCGGCATGTGGAGACATGAGCACCACATTGCCATGATAATGATGATATGAAAGGAATTAAAAACCTATGTTTTAGACCGGGGCGGACGGTGGATTTGGGTGGTATCTGGGAAAGGCTAGTACCGTCCCCGGTCAATTAAGGACCGAGCCATGAAGTTAAGCATGAAACGACCTCGTACAACCACATTTCTCGAATGGGGATAGACCTATCGGAGTAAATAGCCGAGCGGAGACAGTATCCATGCATAGTGGTTTCTCATGTGTATGGCAGGGGCTCTACAATGGTGTCACCATTGCTAGGACTGTCGTGTGTTGAGTTGAACCTAGTTATAACTTAATTACATGGGTGTAAAACTTCCCTTCCCGGGTGCGCCAGAACTCCTCTCACTGCTAGAAACCGTGTACGCCTAGAGTGCATGAGGATGAAAAGTTCATGGAGCGGGTACTGCCAATGCGAGGTTATCGAAAAGCTTTGCCGTGACGCGTCTCATGTGTTGAGACAAGGCTCATGTGTTGGGCAGTCACGGAGTGTGGGTAAAGTGTACATCCACTGCAGTGTGAGTAAACCAAATCTATTCGAATAGCCGTGCTCGCAGTTATTGAGCACCGGGACATGTATTACACTTGGCTAGTCTCTAAATTCTTAACTTGTGTGGGATGGGTAGTTGCATGGTGAATTTTTATGCCGTTGGAGCCACTTCCTGACAAGGGGGAAAGTGAGCGTCCTCAGAAAACCATAACGATTCAATGGCGGTAAGCTATCCTTGGGATCACAATGGATGGTGGACAGAACCGTCGTTGTTTAAATACAAACACTGGTATTAAAATTTGATCAGTCAATGCTAGATCTTAGGCTTGTGAAAAGAATTACAAAATTTGCTTTGCGCAAAAGAACCATAGCCATTCTTTGAAATACCCTTTCATATGCATTGTTGCTGTGGTGGCTTGCTGAGTACGGTTGGTACTCACCCTTGCAAATATAAACTTAATCAGAAGCGGGAGATGAAGCTCCGGAGGATCCCTATACCTACTACCAGGAGGGAGATGAAGACGATGGCGCTCAGTAAGTCTTAGTACGGTCGTTGCCTGTGGCAATGGCATGCCGCTGCCTAAAATCCGCTGTCTTATCTAATTCTGCTTTTGGTTGTATTCCGGACCGCTCGGTCCAATGATTTAAGACAATGCCTGTGGGCTTATATTGTAATAATTCGCACTAGACTCTCGTGTATGAGCATTTGGTATTTCAGCTATGAACTCGTGTGTACCAGACTACTTGATCCAGGGAAATGGTACTGCTTACACGATTGATTCTTGTTATAAAAACGGGGGTCCACACTTAACGGGAGGGGCATGGAAGGGATCAAAGCGAAATTTCAGGGGTACACAGAGGATCGTGTAAGATTCGAGGGTATAGAAGGGATTAGGTGTGTTTTCATGTGTACACAAGGGATTTACTCTTAATTAATCGCCGAATGGAAGTGTTTACATTTATGGCGCTATATATTCACTAGCACACAAGGGGCAATCCCTGCCGCAATGGCAAAATACATTGATCCATCGAACGCAGGTTCATGAGGAACAGGTTATTTGGATCCATCAACAACAGGTTCTACATGACAATTTCACATAATTGCATGGAACAAAATAATCCGGCAGGTAATCCTACCAACATAACGAAGAGGAATGGAAGTAAAATATTGCCGCAAAGAAAGATTGCATAGAGCAGGAAAGAGAGCAACAAAAACACACACACAAGAACGTGCAAGAACAACCCTACAGCAGTACACACTGCTAATAAAGGTACACACAAGTCAGCACTATAGGTGCCGGAACAGCTAAAACCAGCACCTATAGTGCTTTTCATCCTTTAAAAGCTGAAAAAAAATAAAACCGACACCTTTAATACACTGTAGGTGTCGGTTAGGTGCCTTTTTTAGAAAAACGGTATCTTTAATATATGATAAGTGTTGGCTAGTTAAAAACCGACATCTATAATACATTATTGGTGCCGGTTTTTTAGAAAAACTGACACCCTATCAAACGAGCCGAGCCAAGCTGAGAGACGGGCGGTTTTTTTCTTTTTTTTGCATGGGGATAAAACGCTGAGTGGGAGGTGAGGGGGTGTCCTTATCCACTCGGACCAACCCCTCTCCTCCTCTCTCACGCTCACACCTTCTCTCTCTCTCTCTCGCTCGCTCGACTCTCTCTCTCTCTTAGGCGGCGGCAGCAGTGGACGGTGGCGGGAGGGAGGCGGCTACAGCAGCGAGCGGCGGTGGGAGGAGAGGTGGCAGCGGCGGGCGGTACCCTCCCCTCCGCCAGATCTAGCGGGAGGGGAGGCAGCAGCAGCGGCAGCGCTCCACGTGCAGCGGTGACAGGCTCCCCTCTGCCAGATCCGGCGGCGGTGGCGGCGGCAACGGGCTCCCATGGACGACTGCGGCAGGTTCCCCTCCGCCAGATCCGTTAGACTCCCATGTGTTGTTGTTGATTGTTGATTGTTGTAGATTTTGGATGTTTTTTGGGTTGCTTTGATGCATCAGTTTGGCTCAATTTGAGCAGAGCTGGATTTTTTTTTGCAAATCTTATACCTCAAAAGTGCCGGTTCCAAAACCGGTACCTGTGAGTGTTCTAGTCAGTGCCGCCTTGGTGGTGTCAGTTGAGAAAACTGCGACCTTTGTGGGGTTCCCAACGGCACCAATGACCTTTTCTGTGGTAGTGACAGCTCACTCTTCCAAATCAACCCTACATGCAATAACGGCACACCATGCTTTTCATCTGGCGATCCAAGCGCATACAAAATACAACAAAGCTTGCTATCCTACTAGAGATGCATCTCAAGGTCCTGAGTTCAAATCTTTATAGGAGCAAATTTTAGATTAGGTTATTTGATGGCTAAGTTCCTTGTTTGATAAGCTAAATTCCTAATTTAAAAAGGTTACATATATTCGATTGGATGTAGAGACCGGGTAAAAAATACCTTATCTGAGAAAATCCTACGAGTGAAGCATATTCACCATGCCCGGAGGCAGGGGATCGAAGAAAGCGACGAACTCAGATGACGACGGGCAATTGGAGACTAGTACGATCGGCCGGCGGCAAGAGCGGCGGAGGGACTTCGGTGGATGCTGGATTGCTGGGTGATGGGGAAGGTGGTTCTGTCACCACAGCAGCAGAAGAAATGTGGCCGGAAGTCATGGCACCAGCATGACTCTTCCTCCGGCACCAGCATCATCACCGATTCACCGTCCCCTCCAAGTCATGGCAGAGGCTCAGCGTTGATGACTCACCGAAGCTGCACGGTGGCGTGCGTCTTCCCGCCGCGCTTCCTCATGATGGCGAGGTAGAACACCAGCCCAGCCACCGCGAGCACCGCACGGCGACGCCGGCCACGGTGATCGCGACCTCTCGAGTCCTCGACTCGACCTCGACCGCCTTTTTCTTCCTCTTCCCGGCATCATTCGGGGTTGCAGCATTAATTTTGCTGATCCCATTCCCCACGACCACTAGATATGGAGGTGTAATGCAGCTTTGCGCAGGGGATGTCATCGGGCACATCCTCTTGGACTGGAGAAGCACGCAGACCAGCTTAACGTTGGGGGAGTTGAGATGGCGATCAGGGTTTGAAATTTCGGTTCGAAATTTCTAAAATTTTGGAAATTTCGCCCCCCACCGAAATGCTCATATCTCGCCCGAAACTTTCGGTTTTTTGCAAAGTTTTGTGAATTTGGTCAAATTTTATTCAAATCCATTCAAAATCAGTCAAAATTTCGGTTCTTTCGCTCCCCTCCGGCAGAAACCCTTTCAAAATTTGAAACCCTGATGGCGATGGTAATGGAGAACTGACTCTCTCGCTGCCACAAACCACCCCCACCTTCTCCTCTCCAATTCGCTCCCATCCTCCAGGGAGGCCCCTCTCCCAGTCCCGCGTGCTCCAAGTCGCCGCATGGTGCGTGTCGTCGCCGTCGCTGGTGAATCTCTGGCCAGACTCCAAGAGCATTCCCGTGTTATCCATCGACCACCAGAGGCTCGTGGCGCCATGCCTCTTGCCAACATGGGAGGAGGAGAGGGAGCCGTGATGACCGGGAGAAGAAAGAGGAAGAAGGGTTAGGGTGGAGAAGAAGGATGGCATGACCACCGAGCTCAAGAGGCTTCCGTCGCCACCGACACCATCATCGCCCTGAATCTCCTGGACCTCTGCTGTCCGCTGCTCTATCCCTCACCCGCCAGCCTCCGCCACCGCGCACATATATATATATATATATATAATATATATATATATATATATATATATATATATATATATATATATATATATATATATATATATATATATATATATATATATATATATATATATATATATATATATATATATATATATATATATAGAACGGTCCAGGTGTTCATTCATATACCTTGATAGGTTGAAGGTAGATCCTTCTGAAGATTACACCAAGGACTTGGTACAACACGTTCGTATAAACCTACTATGTTGTAAATATCTAATTTTATATCTTGTACATAATTCGTATTTACAGCTTGTCTTTATTTCCTGTACTGCATTTATGTTTGCATAATAATAATAATAATAATAAATTACCAACCTGGATTGCCATCCAATTGTCACATACTAATCTCACATCCAAGATTGCATATAGATAAGCATTCCTATCCTCATATCTGGTGACTAGACCCCTAGTCACTGCCAGCTCTAACCCAGGGCAGTGACTAGGGGTCTAGTCACCAGATATGAGGATAGGAATGCTTATCTATATGCAATCTTGGATGTGAGATTAGTATGTGACAATTGGATGGCAATCCAGGTTGTTAATTTTTTTATTATTATTATTATTATTATGCAAACATAAATGCAGTACAGGAAATAAAGACAAGCTGTAAATACGAATTATGTACAAGATATAAAATTAGATATTTAGAACATAGTAGGTTTATATAGAACGGTTCAGGTGTTCATTCATATACCTTGATAGGTTGAAGGTAGATCCTTCTGAAGATTACACCAAGGACATGGTACAACACGTTCCTAATTATACAGGTACAGGACTCTCACAAAGACTCTTACATAGACTCTCACACTTAGACTCTCATGAGTCTTTTATTTAGGTTATACTATAGTACTAACACTTAGATGGAGTGGAGTGGAGTGTGATGGCTAGTGGAGCGGTGAGAGGAATGGTTGAGTGAGATGTGTTGTGTGTGGAATGCGATGCCTCTGAAATGTGATAGTGAGCCCCTTATATAGCGCTCAGTAGAGAATCTTCATGATATCTCTTTTGACTTCAAAGAGTTCATGATATCCCTTTAAAGTTCATGGAGAGAATCTTTGATGATGACGCTTTTGACCTTCAATAAAGATGTCATAATATCGCCTTTTGACCATAGACTTATCTTATCTGGAATAGTATAGATTCCTTATCTTGAATAGTGATCTTTGTCGGGGATGACAAGATCTTTATTCATTATCTTGGTGACAAGATCTGTCGTCATATCTTGACTAAATGTGTGTTGGATTGAAATCTGATATTCCTTCATCTGAATCATTATCTTGCTTAATTGAGTAATAAGGAGGTATTGGCGAAGATGGCTTAATTTGGCTGCATTGTACCATATCTTCGTCTAGACTTTTGCATGTAGAACTAGATTTTGGTGATTCTTCCAATCTTTTAAACATAGTTTCATATACTTGAAGTTGCAATTCTCCCTTTGTCAACTCGGGTCTATCTTGGTGACAAGATCTGTCGTCATATCTTTACTAAATGTGTGTTGGATTGAAATCTGATATTCCTTCATCTGAATCATTATCTTGCTTAATTGAGTAATAAGGAGGTATTGGCGAAGATGGCTTAATTTGGCTGCATTGTACCATATCTTCGTCTAGACTTTTGCATGTAGAACTAGATTTTGGTGATTCTTCCAATCTTTTAAACATAGTTTCATATACTTGAAGTTGCAATTCTCCCTTTGTCAACTCGGGTCTTGCCTTTAATAATTCTCTTGTTATATCTTCTTTTAATTGAGCCACATGAGATTTCTTGTTTTTGGCTCGAAACTTTCTTCCTTCAATTACTGGTGTGATTGCAAACTTATCCCACCATCTTGCATAATAGTTTCGCTTTAAGGTTGCTGGGAACTCCATTCTTTGAATATTGAGGTCCCATTTTAGTATCCAAGGCATCCCTGTTTCGGCACAAAATTGCATAACGATAAAAGGATATTCCTTGAGATCCTTTTTTGATTCTTGTGTAATAACTTTGATGATTTCTTGTGGTAGAATTTCAGGAATGGCCCCTGCTTTCAGCCACCAATTACTGAAAAACCACAGCGGTATCTCCTCACATCCTTCTTTGAAGTGAATAAACCATGAATGCTTCATCTGGGAATTTTGTACGAGGAGTACTCTTTCCCAGGCCTTCTGATAATCCCAATAGTTATATCTTTTATTTGCACAGGATGTAGAATATATAGTCCTGGCTACATAAGGATTTGATGATTTATCCCAATCATCGATACTTATAATTTTTTGGATCAATAATTTTGTGAATCCCAATTCATCACCATTCCTTGTATGGAATATCTGTGCACTTCTTGTCTCGCATAATATGGTCTCATAATAATTTTGATCTTTCCCTGGATATTCAGGGATAAAATATTGGTGTTGTGGGAAATACTTTCCCATAATCTTGATAATATTGAGATCAGAGTCTCCAAATTCTAATGGCAGAATTACTTCCTCTATATTGAGGATATAAGATGAATTATTCCCATACTTTTCTTGAACTGTAGGGGTTCTAGGAATGATATTTCCTAGTTCATTATATTTATGCTTATTTGGTGAACTTTCTGTAGTTCTCCCTTGGGCTGATAAGTCCCTTTTAGGTGCCATAGCCCTGTAAAAATTCACGAGATAAGAAATCTGGTAGGGAGTTTAATTCTCCCTTGATATATTCTATTTCAAAGTCAAAGCATGATAATATTGCTTGCCATCTGGCAAAGATTTGTTTGGAGACTAAGTTCTCCACATCCTTTTGGAGGACATCTTTTGCTGCCTTACAATCTATACGCAGCAAGAATCTTTGATTCAATAATTCTCCTTGGAATTTTGATATGACCTTTACTATGGCCAATATTTCTTTTTTGATGGTTGAATAATTTTTTTTAGCCTCATTCCAGGTCCCAGAGGTGAACCTGACCAGCTGCTCTTTGGAATCCTTTTTTTGTTTAAGAATTCCTCCATAACCATGATCTGAGGCATCTAATTCGATAATTTTGAAGGCATCTTGATCTAGAATATAAAGACAGGGCAAGGTTTTGACCTTACCTTTGATCTTCTTAACAGCTTGAGTATGTTTAGCTGTCCAAGCTGGAGGCTTTTTCTTTAACCTCTCGGTTAAAATCTTTCTGTCTTTTGCAAGATCTTTATAAAAATCGGAGACATAGTTTAAACACCCTAGAAATCTTTGCAACTGTGTTTTATCTTTTATCTCATCCGGAAATTTTTCTGCAAATTCTATTACTCTTGCTACTGGTTGGACTTGATCATATTGAATTTTATAACCGAGAAACTGAACATTAGTTTGGAAAAGTTTCATTTTCTTAGCAGAGACTACTAAACCGTTTTGAACTATAATTTTATAAAATATATTAAGGTGTTTCCAATGTTGGTCAACATCTTGGGAAAATATTAAAACATCATCTATATAAACTATAATGAAGGATGTAAAGGGAAGGAAAATCTCATTCATGATTTTTTGGAACTCAGAAGGAGCATTTTTTAAACCAAACGGCATTACGTTCCACTCATAATGACCAAAAGGAGTAGTAAAGGCAGTTTTATATCTATCCTCTTCTTTTGATACCTTATCCATTGTAGAACTTTATTGAGAGGTTTGTAATTGATAACTAGCCGAGGAACTCCTCGTTCTTTTTCAGCAGCATTTTCTACATAGGAGGCTGCACAACTCCAAGGAGAGGAATTTTTCCTTATTAAGCCTTTGTATAGCAAGTTTTTTATTTCTTGCTTGCAAATTTCTACATAGAAGGCTGCACAACTCCAAGGAGAGAAATTTTTCCTTATTAAGCCTTTGTATATATATATATATATATATATATATATATATATATATATATATATATATATATATATATATATATATATATATATATATATATATATATATATATATATATATATATATATATATAAAGTAGTTAGTAAATTTGTTTGGTGCTCCATGGTGCCTGGGCACCATTATTGAAATTGAGTATATACCCAATTCAAATGAGTATGAAACTTTTTCAATTACTTAGGTATTAACATTAACTACTTTACTAACTAGTTCAAAGCAAGTTTGAACTGAATTTGAACTTGTTTTTGTTAGATTTTGATTCTAGGTATATAGCATCCATACATATAATTAGTTAGGTATGTAATCATGGATTGTGAAACAAAGTTAAATTTGAGTTGTTTTGTTGATAGGTATAGGTATGAATCGAATTATTATAACTAGGTATATACTCACAATTTGAAAATTTTGAAAAATTTGAGTGATTTTGTGCATTTGATACCATGGTGCCCCATATGATATATATATATATATATATATAAGAGTGGGAGCATGAAGAAGGGAACAAGAGAGAGGATGACATGTGGGTCCCATGATTTTTTTTAATGATAAATGGACGTCGCATATATATTTTTAATTATAATGCCACATAAGCACTAAGTCGTTACGTGAAACGAAGATCAAGTCAACATCTCCACGTCAACAAAAAACCACTTCCCAAACCACCAAGAGACATAGTTTGCACCGATTTTAATATTTAGAGGTCAATCTACCCGATTTTACGTTTGGAGGGTAAGAACAAAACTCTGAACATAGATAAGGGAGTCAAAGAATGCTTTTTTTTTCAATTGAAAGGTGGGTTTCCTTGCCAGCAAAAACAGCCCACCCGACTTACATCCCAAATCCCAACAGTGTGAACTATGTTTTACAGTGGTTTTCGTTTCGGTTGATATGAGACGGTAGTTTCCCATTAGGTTGCATGAGCATAACCTAACCCAGAGTTAGGTTTTATGATTATGGAACTAAGTGACATTTACATGAACAAAATATAAATAATAAGGATATGGAGTTGAAAAGCCACCCATTCAAACAAAACAACTCAAAACAATTTGTCCTAAGGTGTTCTTTTTTTTCCAGTTTTAAAAGAGCTCAAGCTCTATTGGGGAACTTAATTGGAGATAGAGGATGTCCTTTCCTCAAACCTCTATTTATAGCCACTCTACCTCCTTCCACTGCCTTCCATACGCAGCAAATAAACTTCTCTTGGAAGTTCCCTCGTGTTTTTACAGCATCTGTGTCATTGATAAATATCTGACAATATAGTACAATGTATATCTTGGGGTTGTTCATGTCAAGACAAGGATTCGTTTGGGTCAAGAGATACATCAATAATTTCATGAGAGCATAAATAATATAAACATAAACAGGGATAAGAATTTAGACAAGCTCGGATCACCAGTGTAGGTAATAGACAATACTGGAGAACTGATATTTGCTGGGACAGCCGAAAACTATAATAGCCTGGTTCCAAAAAGAACAGGAACTAAAAATCATCTTTAGCCCCGATTGAAAAGCCCATATCCATTTTATGATCTTTAGTGGTACTAAAGATCATTTTTAGTCCCAGTTGAAAAAATGTCCGCCCCCTACTCTTTTTATTCCCGGTTGGAAACACCAACCGAGACTAAAAACTGGCGCATATTATATAATCCCTCGCACTTATCCTCTAACAACCACCTCTTCCCTTATCCTTCTCCTCTCTTTTCTAATCTTCTCCCTTTCCTCTCTCTACTCTTATCCTCTCACGTGCTTGCGGCAGAGGGCGAGTGAGCAGGGCGGGCTTGTGGGGAGGCGCGGCCGGCGGCCGGCGCAGAGGGGCATGGTGGAGGGCCGCAGCGACCGTCGGGCGGCAGGCAGCCGGGCGCATGCGGACGGCCGGCTGGCCAAATGTTTTTATTTTTCCCCCTTTTTTCCCCTCTTAATTTGTGGATGATTTTTTGTTGACTATATATGTTGTTGTGGATGATGATTTTGTTGTGTGAATGATTTGGGATGATGGGAGATGATCTATGGATGAGTTCGGCTGAAAAACAAGTGCACATAGCTAAAAACAATAATCCACAAGCAAATAAAAAAAAGAAAAAAAAATCTCTACTCCCGGTTGTAGAGATGCATCTTTACTCCTGGGCATATAAACCGGGACTAAAGATCGTCATCTTTAGTCCTGGATTCCTCTTCTGGTTGGCAACCCAAGACTACAGGGGTTGCGAACCGGGAGAGAAGAGACATTCTCCAGTAGTGATACTAATAGCCTACTCATATTAATCATGTTTATGTATTGCTGGGTTAATCACACCGATTATAATATGTTGATGAGAACCCTAATCAAGCCTACATGATTAAGGTCATGTTTGGATCTTTTTGTCCTTAGACTAAAATTAGTCCCTGGACTAAAAATTTTAGTCCCCTACTGTTTGGATCCTGGGACTAAAGGCACGTCGATCGAGAGAGAAGATAGATGCTACCACTTTAGTCCCTATAAGTACCCCCAAGAGGGACTAGTGGATTTGAGTACCAATATGCACTTTTAGTCACTTTTAGTCACCCCTGTCTCACCCCTGTCTGAATTATTCGGGACTTAAAGGGACTAAATAGAGTGACTAATGGATTAGTCCCATGAACCAAACAGGGCCTAAGTGGCTAGCAAATGTGATTAGGTAGGACCATTAGTCACTAATGGATCAGACTCTAAGCTAAAGGAGCACAGTTACCGAGGTATCACAAAGAGGAATGATAAGGGATAGAGGTGTGAAAGACAGCAAAAAAACATACATCTTTAAAATATGATTTTCAACAATATAATGATAAAATATATTACTTCACCAAAATAAATATATGTAGTTAAACTAAGATCTATAATAAAAATATAAAATATCCAAAATTAACTTTCTTTAAACCATTTTCTAAATTATTTTGAAATTATATATCCAATTTGTGATCCCGTTGTATTCCTTTAATTAAATTATACAACTTAGATTGTGATCCTAAATACATCAGGTCACATGGGGCCGACATACAATAGTTAGTTGTATGATAATTTTTAAATCATATCATATTTTAGAGTGTGAAATATCACCTCACAGATATGCAACACTAATTTAAATCAACATCTGTTAAAATTGAAAACAATACGATTTAGTTGTGTTTTTTCAAGTAGATCTAATTTAGTTATAATTTGTTTGAGATTAATATTTTCCATTTTTTTTTGATATTTTCATAACTATTTGATTGGTATTCGAGAAGTGAGCAGCATAACTAGTACATAGATAGGAAAACAAATTATCATAATAATTCCAGCCATGAGATTTATCCAAATCTTCTATATATAATGTAACCCCTTAATTAATCCTGCATGAGATTTATGGTCATATTTTTTTCCTTTGGAAATAGTTGACACAAATGAACAATGAAGTAACATGCCCAATAAATTACTCATGATATATTTTCTTATACTTAAAGGAATTTCAATATGTGAGATATAATTGATGGATATATATCATAAACTCTGATGATGTGACTATAAGTGTACTCCAACAGACCAAATGTTGTGAATAAGTTTAGAAAATTAAATACATTCTTCAAATTAGTAAAGTGTCTGATTTGATTATGAATAGGTCTTCAAAACAAACTAGGCCGCTTTGAAGCTAGCAGGTAGGGTGCAAAAAGTAATAATCCTTTGAGTAGGAAGGTCAAAACTAAGATATTTGTTAAAATATAAACAATAATAGGGTGTTCTGGATATTATCTTAGTGGTAAGCTCTTTAGGTATACTTTTTTTAAGTATCCTCGAATGACTAACCTCACTCATTTTAAGAAAGAGTGTTCTATCTGTATCATAAAAAATTAAGTAGTAATGATCAACACCACGAACAAACTGTGTCTACAATATACCACAAATATTCTTAAAACATTTAAAAAAACTATTTTGATCACCTCCATCTTGTCTTTGTCCTTTCCTAAAGGACACCAAACATGGACGACAGAGTTTGCCACGGTACTATAAGTATAGTATGTAACATATGGCTATGTTAAGACTTAAGACGGGCCCAATGAAGATCATCATCGCTAATAGTGCTTAACTTCCTACTTACCAATGCAATACTATATGAGCGTTCGATAATAAATTAGTCATTAAAATTGTGCTACAAGCTGGTCTTGAAGAGCATTGCTACATCGATACGGGTCCTATGTTTCAAGCAACAGAGAAAGAAAATATGCTAAATCTGCTACTATCGGCTTTAGATTCGTATTTAACTTTAATGGTGCTAATGGAATGAAGTGGTTGTATTTTTACGATATTTATATATGGATTTAGAAATAAGTATGACATGAAACGCAAGTAGTGAATATTTTAGTATATTAGTGATGTGTTAGGCTTATTTTATTATTTTATTGGTACATATGTAATTGACTCGGCTTTTTAAAACATAGTAATAAGTAAGGGTGACAATAGAAGAATTTATATGTTAATTGGTCAAAGTGTTATTTTAAATCTGAAATATATTCTCATCATTTAGTATCATTTAAATAGAAACAGTGAGATGTGACTTCTTTTGACATTGTTCTTATAAAACAATCAATGAGAATGCTTGCCCAAATGCCCAAGTTAAGAGTAAAAATACACAAAGGTGGGGCCCCCGACTGTCATATACATGCATGCTGCGGGCGGTCGGAATTAGTCGTCTGTGCGGAATCAAATACTCCCTGCGTCCAGCGTCCTCTAATATAAAGGAGATATTGATATTTTACTTTGCACTGTTTGATCACTCATCTTAATAAAAAAATTTATGTAAATATAAAAAGCAAAAAATTGTGCTTAAAATATTTTGAGTAATAAAGTAAGTCATAATAATTCTAATTTTTTTTAAATAAGACGATTGGTCAAATAGTACAAATAAAATATTAAAATCCCTTGTATTAGGGAACGGAGGGAGTACTTGCTGGTCTGCGCGCGCGAATTAGCCATCCCAGTTGTTTAATGGAAACGGCAAAACCATGTGTATAGCTAGGCCCGCGCCAGCCCAGCGTACTTGGCGCTGGTAGCGTGCGCGCGCGCGCTGGTGTGGTTTTCCTTTGGTAACTAGTTAACCGGCCTCTCTCTTGATCAAGTTGCTGAGACACAGATGACTGCGCTCTTAATTAGTCTAACAATATGTTGATTCCTCAAGTTGTTGCCGGCCATATGAGAAGATCACTGTGGGACCGTGACGACTTGGCTGGGTCAACGACTGGTATAGGCTGGACACAGTATACATAGAGGCCTGGCGCGCGACGGCCTGTTGAGTTGAGTCCGAGTCCCATGAACAACAAACAGCCAAATCAAATGGCAACAAGCTGATGGCCATGAGCTCTCGCTGGGTGGCAGAGATCGAGAGGTACATCCGCGGTGACGCCGGCGACGGCAGCCCGCGAGGATCGATGCCGGGGCACTCCATCTACCGGGTGCCGCAGTACATCAAGAACATGACGAACCCCGACGCCTACCGGCCTCAGGTGGTGTCGCTGGGGCCTTTCCATCACGGTGATCCTGCGTTGATGCCGATGGAGAAGCACAAGTGCCGCGCGGTGGCACACTTGGTCAACAGGAGTGGGAGGCCTCTTGATTATTTCGTCGCTGTCGTTGAGGAGATAAAGTTGCAGCTTCAGGATACGTACGAAAATTTAGAGGACAAATGGTACCAAGGTACAGATTTCGTGGAGATGATGCTCAAGGACGGCTGCTTCTTGCTAGAGATGGCGAGGGCGTTTGAGCAAAATGGGAGAGTCGAGGACTATGAACCTGATGACCCTGTCTTCAGCGAGCACGGCTGCTTGTACTTGTTCGGCGGTATAAAATCCGACGTGATCTTGATGGAGAACCAGCTACCTCTTCTCCTTCTCCAGAAACTTATCGGTGCTGCATATAACCACGATTTTCAGCTGGTACGTATTCATGAGCTTGAGTAATTGCCATACGTGCATGCATGCATTTTTCTTCATGAGCATCTTTTAATTAGTTGCTAATTAAGGAGGATTAACAACCATACTTTTGTAGTTTTATTTCGTGATAATTGTGGAACCTTTCTGTAGGATCGAATATTAAAAATTAAGCCAACCAGAGAGGGTGAATGGTTGGTGTACCTAAGAACCAAAACGTTTAGCGGAAATAAAAATTACCCTCAAATTCGACGGATCGCAGTCTAACCGAATGTGATGCGTCGGTCTGACCGAGATTGATTCTCCGGTTGGACAGCTGAGATCAGCTGCCACACCTGAAGTCGCCGCCAGTCTGACCGCCACTGACCCACCGGTCTGACCGCCGCGATGCTGCCGGTCTGTCAGCCGGTGTCTAGCTAGGTAAAATCTTGAGCAACAAGTCTAGCTTTATTTCTCACAATCAAACCATCCTCATTTTGTTTATTTTTGAAAACCCACTTGGTTCCAATAATATTATGTCCAGAAGGTGATTCAACTAAATTCAAAAAAAAAAAATTCTCTCAAAAATTTCAAGTTCTTCATGCATGGCGTTAATCCACGATTCATCAGTTAATGCATGAGTAACATCTTTGGTTCAAAAGAAGCAACAAATGCAGAATTTACACAAACATCATGAGTCGTTACCTTAAACCTTATAGTCCGCTCACCTAGATTACCAATTGTTTGTTCCAGCAGATGTCGTCGTTGAATATGCAAAGAAGCGGCGACTTCTGAAATTGTTTCATGTTCTGTACCAGTGCTGGTCGAAGTTGTAGCTTCTGGAGGACCATCACAATCAGCATCAATAGAACCGGAACCTTACGACCCTAGCCGGTCTGACTGCACGTCTTGTGCCGGTCTGACTGCACGTCCTGTGCCGGTCTGACCGGAGGTGTGCCGGCGGTCTGACTGGTCTGGCGCCCGGTCTGACCGGCCTCATCGTCGTCGCTCTCGTCTTCAAAAATATGACCGTCCTCCCCCTAAACCTGTGACAATGTACATGTAATTTCTGGTCTAGTACCTGGACTAGCCTCATCAAAAGTAACTTCTCAAGTCTCAACAATTTTGTTAGTTTCCAAAACAAGTACACGATAGCCACGTGAATATGCGGGGTAACCAAGAAACATTCCATCGGTAGAGCGTGCCTCAAACTTATCCAAATTTCCATATTTCAAGGCAAAGCACTTGCAACCCAAAACACGCAAATGTGAAACTTTGGGTTGAAGCACATAAGAAGCTATTCCAAGTTTTGACCTGAAGAAAACCCGATTTGAAATATAACATGTAGTATTAACCGTCTCAGTCCAAAATTTTCTAGGAGTGTGATACTCATTCAACATCGTTCTAGCCATCTCAACCAAAACCCGATTCTTTATTTCAGCAACACTGTTTTGTTGCGGAACACGAGGAGAAGAAAATTCATGTTCATGACCTTTTTCGTTGCAAAATTATTCAAATGAAGCATTTTTAAACTCACCACCATTATCACTTCAAATTATTTTCAAAGAACCAGAAAATTCAAGATCCAATCGAAGATAGAGACCATGAAAGTGTTGAAAAGCCTCATCCTTAGTTGACATGAAGAAAACCCAAGAATATCGAGAAAAATCGTCAACAATAACCAACACATACCACTTTCCTCTAACAGATTGCACTCTAGCTGGACCAACAGAGTCCATGTGTAATAGCTGTCCCAGTGCATCGGTCATCGCAAAAACAATTGGAGCATGTCAAGAAGCAACCATCTTAGCATGACGACACGGTGTACAAATCAAATCAAGATCTTTCTTAAGTTTAGGCAAACCACGAACAAGATACAAACTACTTAACCTCGTGAGATGATCAAAACCAACATGTCCAAGTTTACGATGCCAAAACATCACATCCCTATTAAACTTAGCAACCAAACATGTTATCACAGGTGAAACAGGATTTTCAAAATCAGCTTTAAACACTCTTCCATAGCGAGAAATATTCAGCACAGAATCACCACGAGAATCAAATACTTTACTTTTAGTTTTCTTAAACTGAACCTTAAAATTTTCATCAACAATTTGTGAAACTGAAAGCAAATTATACTTTAAGTCTTCAACCAAAGCCACGTTTCTCAATTTAAACTTTTTATTTACCTTGACCAAACCTGTAGCAAGAACGGCACTAGCAGAAGCATCATCAAAGATAATCAATTCCGTTTTGGATGCCTGTTTAAGGGAGGAGAACCAATTTTTTATCACCTGTCATGTGCCGTGAACAACCGGAATCCACGATCCACACGTTCTCCTTCCTCGCCACCAAAGCCTACACACAAGAATATGTCGAAGCCTCAGTACTGGGGTTAGATAAAAGAAATTAATGAATCCAGTACTGAGACACACGAGCAGTAGATCCAATAGGCATATATCCTCGTGCAAAAACAGTTTGATAATTTTCAGAAAAATTTCTCCAAGGCCAGTTTGACCGAAGTACAATAGCCGGTCTGACTGGGGGCCGGTTTGACTGCTTCTGTACCACCGGTACGACCGGTGCACGGTCTGACCAAAGCACAGCCGCCGGTTTGATCGGTCGCCGGCCTAACCACGGGGCCCACTGCGGTCTGACCGGTTTCCTCGAGGGAAAACCAGATTTTTGCCACTTTGATTTTGCAAAAGCAATTTCCCTCTCTTTTTTCTGTTTACGAGCTAATCTGAAACAAAAACCAACAAGATGTCCATCTTTACCAAAAAAAAGAACAAGTATATTTTTCTTTAGAAGAAGATGGTTTTGATAGATTTGTTTTTGTTTCTTTTAGAGTTGTAGAAAGAGAGGGCATAATTCCAGCAGACTTGAAAACTGTTTTCTTAGCCCTTGGTTTTGTCAGAATTTCACTATGTTCAGTCTCACTCAAAACATTAGGTTGATTTTTGGTGAAATAGTCATGAACATCAAAACCAACACCCATATTGTAACTAGTCACTTTAGATTGATCCAAAATCATATTAAGTTGTTTCTTACCATCAGAAAATCTTTGCAAAGAACTTTTCAAATAAGAAACATCATATTTCAAATTAGCACAATTTTCACAATCTACCATCACTCCTTTGCTCTTACGACATTTGGGGCGAGAAAGCACTTCATTGGTTTTCACAATATCCTCCATGTACTCAACACGACCTAAAGCATCTTTTAGTTTCATCTTGTTAAGTGTGCAAGTTGAGCAATCTAAAACACCATGTTGTTGTTTTAACTTTTTGGCACAAATCATGTTAAACATCAAACTAGCATGAAAAGCAATTTGATATTTTTTCAACAAATTTTTACTCAAAAACAACTCATCCGAAGTGCGTGTGTGCAAGGCAAAACCAAGAGCAAGAGAAGATCTATTTTTCAAATCATGCGCAACATTGACATCTCTAATTTTTGAAATTTCATGCATTAAAACCTGACAATTTTTGCAATCATCATCATTAGGAATAAGAGATTTTAATCTAGCAATTTCAAAATTCAAACATTCAATAATAAATTCCTATTTTCTATACATCTTCTCACACTTCTTATTTTTTGCACTTAAAATAAGAATAGCTTCCTCAAAAGAACTCACCTCATTGTCTTCACACTCTGAATCCGATTCACCACGTGCCATGAAGCAAATACCGGAGATGTTCTTTCCTTTATCTTCATCTTCACTCTCACCATCTACATCGCTTAGTGGCTCAAAAGCGGAATAGACTTGATCAAACATCTTCTTGAGATTCTCCTTGGTCTTCTTCCCCTTGAACGTGCTCTTGGGATTGTTGTCCTTGGTCTTCTCTCCACCATTGTCTTCCTTCTTGCCTCTCCCAAGCTTAGGACAATGTGAACGAATGTGATCAAGAGCACCACATTCAAAGCAACGAGTTGGACCACCTCTTTTCCTTTACCTGACATTGTTCATATCTCAAGAAATCTTGTTAGCGGCCAAAGCCAAGTCCTCCTCCTCGAACTGTTCAAGTTGCTCATCGGACATGGCATAAATCTAAGCAAGAACACTCGAATTTGATGAAGAATAATCAACATCGATTTAGAACCAACATCGATTTCATGTGTTTTGAGTTTTGTGTAAAGCGAATCCGAAGTCAAAGTAGGCATATCAACAGACTCTTGAATTGATGTAACTTTCATATCCCAAATAGACATGTCAAGACCATTCAAAAAGTGACAAGAAACCTCAGATTGTGTGTAATTTGTGTCATAAGAAGAACCAATAAATCTAAGATCACTCAAAATTTTGTTAAACTAGAAAGATAGTCATCCAAAGCTTATCCAGATTTCATCTCAAATTTTATGTACTCCTTTTTTATAAGATCCCGAGGAAGCTCTTTAATATTGGTAGCTCCTTGATGAAAATTTCACAAAGCAATCCAAATCTCATTGGCGGTTTGGAGATGTGAAACACGATCAAAATCCGAACGAGAAATCCCACTCAATAAAATATTGTGAGCTTTGCAATTTTGTTCAAATTTAGTTCAATTTTGTACTTGACGCCGGCCGGCAACTCCGCCACTCTGCCTCCTCGACCACTCGTCTCCGCCATCCGCTGGCCACAACGCCGGCCGGCAACTCTGCCACTCCGCCTTCTCGACCCGTCAGCTCCACCATCTGCCGCCCACGACAATGGCCTCCATGCCCTCGGCCTCCTGGAAAGAGTGACGGGAAGGACAAAAAGTGTGACAGGAAGGACGGAAAACGCGACGGGGTGGCATGGATCCAATTTCCCAAAATTTCAGTGGCACCCAGCCGATGTCGCGAATAGTAGTGCCATTTTTCTAATTTGACACATTTGCAGTGGCATGGATCCAATTAACCTTAATTCAAAAGACTAGTTTGAATCCTTGGAGTGGGTGTGGCGTGGGCCTGAACTAATTAGATGGTAATGAAGCCAAGGAGCAATATATATGTAGTTTAGTTAGAAAAATCATCTTTTACCAATACTATATTGTTACATTTAGGACAAATTTGAACAGCACAAGTGAATATATTTTAGGATGAATGGACATATTTAGTCAAGAATTTAAGATGTGCTCTATAGACAAGATGGTAAGAAGGCTACCTAGTTATGGGGAGCGAGAGGTTGTTTTTGGGAGAACCTCTAATTAGTGTGTGTATGTGTGTGTGTGTGTATATATATATATATATATATATATATATATATATATATATATATATATATATATATATATATATATATATATATATATATATATATATATATATATATATATATATATATATATATATATATATATATATATATATATATATATATATATATATATATATATATATATATATATATATATATAAGTGGGGTTGTCTATATGGGATTCGCATGATGTTTTAGGCTTCAATCATGCTGTGTTTCACTAAGTAGATCGAAAATATTTCAATCTTTTAAAAAAGCTAGAACACAATCAAATCATCCAAATATTTTGCTGCAATGTTTGAAACAACGGTTCCGAATATATTGAAACATGCATGAAACAAATCCATCGAGAAAAAGTCTATATGGGATTCACATGATTTTTTAGGCTTCCATCATGCAGATTTTGAAGTCAATCGGGCGTTGTTTTACCAAGTAGATCGAAAATGTTTCAATCTTTTAAAAAGCTGAAACACAGTCAAATCACCTCATGAAACATTTTACTACAACGTATGAAACAACGGTTCTGAATATATTGAAGCATGAATGATTTAGCTATAAAAATTCATTCGACAGCCATTTAGCCTTCCTGTATAAAAATTTGGGCACAATAATTAGTATTTCTATATATGAATTTAAACTGAAAAAGAATGAGGTGTACATGCTGGAAAAGTTTAATAATGCTACCTGCTTTGTTGCTCGACGATTGATGGCCACAGGCAGATGGAGCAAGTCTTATTAACAATTGGGTGGTATGTTTTCTTTGCGACATTGTCACGAGCGTCACGCCAGTTAATGATCATTTGGGTCTCCATCCCCATGATGTTCTACAGAAAAGCATGACTGGTATCCGTCTGCACCGTCAAAGGCCAAACACATTTTGTAGCATGCCTTCTGCTGCAGAACTCCACGAGACGGGAATTCATTTCCAGTTGAGTGCTACAGAGGGATTGGGAGGGGGCATCACCTTCATAGGCGGTGTGCTAAACATCCCCAAGATCTACTTGGATGACAATGCCGAGCGCATATTCCTCAACTTAATGGCATTTGAGCGGCTACACCCAGGCGCAGGGAATGATGTGACGGCATTCGTGTTCTTCTTGGACTATCTCATCACCACCGCCAATGATGTGGCACTATTAAGAATTTAAGATCCAAAGAGATCATCAAGAATGATTTGGGTAGCGATAAAGCGGTGGCAGATCTGATCAATAAGACCTTGGCTAAAGGTGCAGTTCTAAAAGAAGACTCTAGTATAATCGACGTGCTAACTGACGTGAATGCCTACTACAAAAAGCCATTGAACAAGCTGCGGGCTAGCTTTATACACACCTACTTCAGCAACCCATGGGTGTTCTTCTCGCTTATCGGGGCAGTGATCCTGCTCGTCGCCACCGTCATGCAGACTGTCTACACTATTGTGCCCTTCTACAAGAATAAGTAATAATACCGGTACTGTACCATGTTAATTATACGAACGGCGTCTTGCATCGTGTGACTAAAGGTATCATTATGTGTGTACTGTGTTTGGTTTTCTGAATTTTTATGCATGCATGTAATCCTAAAAATTTGCTTCCTGAGCTCCACCTTCAGTTTCCCCTCCAAACTGTCAGTATGACTGCACGGATCACCTGTACGTGGGGAGATCGACAATGAATATTTGAATGATACTCTCTGATGGCAATAAAATATATCTATTTATGTCTTCTCCATAATAGCTAAGCTAGCTATCTAGAGATACGTGAAATCAGTAGAGTATTCCCTTACCTCTGCCTGGGGCGTCTAGCCATGCACGAGATTGTAAGTGATCATATGCCCTAAAGACAATTATAGAGATAATTCACTATCATACAAACACCTATCACTATTGATCAGCTCATCACTGCCGGTTTATTTACATGAGACACTGCAAGGATTATAATGTGCCATCAGTTGAACTCAATTAGTGTTGGTGTAGAATTCTTGTACCTAAAATTATAATGCTTCCCAACATAGGTAATAGTTTACTTTGGGACTACCAAATGCTACTATGTTACTAGATACTCCCTCCGTTTCACAATATAAGTCATTCTAGCATTTCCCACATTCATATTGATGTTAATGAATCTAGACATATATATTTATCAAGATTCATTAACATCAATATGAATGTGGGAAATGCTAGAATGACTTACATTGTGAAACGGAGGAAGTAGTTATAAAGGTGGTCTTCATGTTTGTTGTTAAGCATATAGTGGATGTGAATAATCAAGATGTAATTTGCCCCATCTAAACAATGGGAGATATCTTCTAGGCCCATAAATGGAATAGATTATGAAAGTGTATTGTCCATGCTGAGATGAGAGGTGTTAGTCACGAGAAAACTAATCATCTGATATAGAATCCAGTGTATGATTGAGCTATTGAGAGGATAACACAAATCAGCCTTGAGCTTGATCGATATCATGAGGCAAAGAGATTCGTACATAGATACACTAAAATGTTCACCCGATATGATCTTTATGTGTACTTGGCAGGTCAATATCCTGCTAGGGGCTGCTATTGACTCGTGAACCAAAAAGGTGTTCTTGGGTTACAACCAAGTGTGTATAAACCTACTGGAAACATTTAAGGGCTATTCAGATTGATGCCATTTTCAACCATACTATTTTTGGTAAAGTTGCCAAAAAAAATATATGCGTTTAGTTTGTTGCCAAATTTGGTAAATACCTAAGAAATTCTGCCAGAATTTTGGCAGTATTGCCATCTTGCCAAAATTTTGGCATTGCTAAAATTTGGTAAGATTTATTTTGACTACAATCTAAACAGGCCCTTAATGGGCTAGAACAAGGTAATGGATGGAGATTCAATAGTGGCTCAACTTGGATAAGGTTCTGAGTCAGCTACCACACTTTGGAGCTACCCTGTAGGTCATTATTTTTCCTGTGCGTTTCGAAACAAACCTACGGAAATATAAATTATTGTGAAGGGCTTACTTATACCCACAGAAAAATGTAATATTTCTGTAGGTTTTGGACACGGCCCACAGAAAAATGGGCATTCCCTCCCTTGGCAGTAGAGAACTGTATTTTTTTTGATGTTTAACGTCACGATAATTTGTGGCGCGAGGGCAAAGAAAAATATGGCGCCAAAATTTCAGTAAGCGGGAATATTGGCGCCCTCCGAAATATTTTTTCTGTAGGTTTTGGGCTTCCGGCCCACAAAAAAAATTGAGGTAACCTAGTAAAATCCCCAATCTTATCCAGAACTCCAGATCCACCGCCGCCATCGACTCCTTTCTCTCTCGCGCAGGCGCGTAGCGCTACTCAGCGGCGCGGCCCCGCCGCCGTCGCCCAACCGTGCGCCCGCCTTCGCCTCTCCCTCCCCCACTCGCCATGCCTCCCCCCTCCCCCACTCGCCCCTGCTCCGCCCATCGACCGGCCTAGCACCGCCGCCTCCCTCCCCAACTCGCCGCCCCCTCATCCCCCCACCGCCCATCCCCTACTCGTTTCTGCTCCGCCCGTCCACCGGCCCGCGCCGCCCCTACACCATCCCGCCAGCCTCAACACCTCCACCGCCACCCCTACAGCCGGCCCTTGCTCCGCCATTCCGCAGCTGCTACCCGTCCCTACTGAAGTCCAAGAGAAGTCCTCCTTCAGTGCTGAAGTCATTTCTGCTATTGTTTGCCTCCACATAGTAAGCAAAACAGTCTGTATGTTTTGATTTTTTTATGTTAAATCTGACATGCATGAGAGATTGGAAGTTATTTTGCATATTTAGTTGTAGCTTCTATACAAAAGTAGAACACAGTGTGTTATTTTGTTAATATCAGCAAAACTGAATTTTTCATATGCATTGGTACAGATCTATGTAATACTTTTCAAGGATGCCCCAATCTGTGAAGCCTGGTGAACTATCCTTGTTGACCTGTTGATGCGCTAGCTGTGTTAACTCTCAGACGTGCTGGTCTGGTAGCTTAAACAAAATCTGGTAAGCTCTAGTTCACCTACCTAGCTAAGATACTTATGCATGCTTGTGGCCATTTAAGTTGGACTGTTATTTTTGATGTTCCATTTGGATGTGATCTAATTGTTAACCAAGCCTACTTTATATACTAAGATAGTTAAATGATATTGCTTTAGACAGAATAACATAATGGCGGAACGTAATTGGATGTACAATGGTTGGCATTATGGTTCTGCACCCTCTGATGAGTGGATTGAAAAGACCAATATGTTTCTAGACCGTGCTTTCTCTATACCTGATTTACTTCAAGATGGAAGTATTAAATTTCCATGTGGTAGGTGTCGCAACTACATGAGGCATACAAGGGATATTATAGAGGCACACTTGTGTAAATTTGGCTTTAAGGAAAACTATGAGACATGGACAGCCCATGGGGAAGAACATATTAGGAATAATGAACCAGTGTCTCCCTTGGCCCATGAGGAGGGGTTTGATCAACCTGATCGCATGGATGAGATGTTACATGATATAGGGGCTGTCCAACCACCAGGAATTGATGAAGAGCCAACTTCTTCTGCTAGTGCTTTCTATAGAATGGTGGATGGGGCTAATGAGTCAGTCCATGACAACACAATGCACACTAGCTTATCTGCTATTGCTCGTTTGCTAGCTTTAAAGTCAGAGTACAATATGTCAATCGCACATTATGATGATACTTTGCAACTGATCCATGAACTTCTTCCACCTGATTCTAAGTTGGCAGAGGATTTTTACCATTCTAAGAAACTATTGCGGGGCCTAGGTATAACATATATTAAAATTGATGTTTGCTATAATGACTGCATGTTATACTACAAAGAAAATGAGCATAAAGATAAGTGTGACTTTTATAACACCCCCCGATTTGAGGATGGACAGAATAAGGTCCCACGCAAAGTTTTGCGTTATCTTCCCATCACTGATAGGCTGCAAAGGCTTTATGCACATGAGGAGACCGCAAAGGCTATGCAATCACATAAACAGTCCACATGTGGTAAGCTAGTGCACCCTTGTGATGGTGAAGCATGGCAACAATTTGACATAGATTTTCCAACCTTTGGTAGAGATGCAAGAAATGTGCGACTTGCTATTTCAACTGATGGTTTCACACCTTTCAATATTGGTGCTGCTCCTTATTCTTGTTGGCCAGTCTTTGTTTCTCCACTAAATTTGCCCCCTGGAGTACTGTTGAAACCAGAATATATATTCCTTTCACTAGTTATATCTGGTCCTGAACATCCAGGAAAGAAGCTATCTATTCTTATGCAACCATTAGTTGATGATCTTTTCAAGTTATGGGAGGGGGTTGAAACATGGGATGCTTCGCGCAAGGAAAGATTTAACATGAGGGCAGCCTTTTTGTGGTCTGTTCATGATTGTCCTGCATATGGTAATTTTGCTGCATGGAGCACCCATGGTATTTTTGGATGTCCAACATGCCTATGTGATACCCAAGCATTTCGCCTCCGTAATGGTGGCAAAGCATGTTGGTTTGATTGCCATAGGCGTTTTCTACCTTGAGACCATGAGTTCAGATTCCAAGCTAATGCTTTTCGGAAGAACACCGTAGTATTGGATGAAGCACCAAGGATCTTAAAGGGAGAGGAAGTAAGGGACCAAATGTATGCACACGTGGCTGATAGAAATAACTATGGTAAAACTCACAATTGGACCCATGTGAACTGTTTTTGGCAACTACCATACTTTCATAAATTACTCCTCCCACACAACATCGATGTCATGCACAATGAGAAAAATGTAGCTGAAACTATATGGAACACGTGCTTTGACATACCCGACAAGACAAAAGACAATGTGAAGGCAAGACAAGATTTGGTTGATATTTGCAGCCGCCCCTCATTACACTTGGAATTGAAGGGCAGTGGCAAGTGGCACAAGCCGAGGGCAGCATTTTGCATTGATAAGAATGACAAGACTATTATATTCAAATGGTTTCAAGATCTGAAGTTCCCTGATGGGTATGCAGCCAATATTAGAAGAGGGGTCAACCTACTGAGAAGGAGGATATTTGATCTAAAAAGCCATGACTACCACATTTTTATTGAGCGATTACTTCCGGTAGCTTTTCGTGGATTCCTTCCAGAAAATATATGGGTTTGTTTGGCTGAGCTTAGTTTTTTCTATAGACAGTTGTGTGCTAAAGAACTAAGCAAGGATGTTGTACATTCACTTGAACAGAATGTTGCTGTTCTTTTATGCAAATTAGAGAAGATATTCCCACCAGGGTTTTTCAATCTAATGCAACATCTAATTGTACATCTTCCCCGTGAAGCTCGTCTTGGTGGTCCTGTTCTAGCCCGTTGGATGTATCCATATGAGAGGTAAAAATATTAGTTAACATAGTATTTGAAATAAGTGCTTGTCTTGTCCTTACAACTATTTATTCCTAATTTAGTGTTGTCAACCTTCTAGGTACATTGGGAGACTTAGAAAAAAGGTTAGAAATAAAGCTCGTGTTGAGGGATCCATTGTTGAAGCTTATCTAGTGGAGGAAAACACAAATTTCCTCTCACTTTATTTCAGTCACAATGTGAGATCGACTAGGAATAAGATCCCTCGATACGATGATGGTTCCTCTACATTTGAGAGTTCTTGTAACCTTCAAATTTTCCAGTACCCTGGTCGGTGTTTTAATCGTCGCACATGTCGTGATCTAACAGTGGAGGAGTAAGTATTCATACTAAAATTTCTTGTATATTCTTACTAATATTTCTGAGATGGACACTTTGTTTGAGTAAGTATTCATATTAAAAAATTGTTTTAACTTAATAAATTCCTATTATTTTCCCTAATCCATCCCTACATATAGACAATTCGATAAGGAACAATGGAAGAGCAGAATTGCACCTACTGATAAGCAACGTCGTGACTTAAGATTAAATGGTTGGAAATATTACCGTGGAACTAAACATGGGCCAAATTTCTTTGACTGGTTCAAGAAACAAGTAATTCTGCCTACTTTTTAACTTCCTCTCCTTCCCTTTATTTGAAATATTCTAAACTAGTAACTTTCATTTATGCAGTGCATGGCAAATTCTAGTATTGATAGCACCTTGCGGCAAATTTCTTATGGTTTTCCTAGAAGAATAACCACTTATGGATGCTATGATGTGAATGGATATAGATTTCGTTCAGAGAAGTATGAGAGTGCAAAATCAGGATTAAGTACTGTCAATACTGGTGTTTGTGTGTCTTGCGTTGACGATGATAACAATGTTATTGACTACTTTGGTGTCATCGAGGACATCATCAAAATTACTTGGGAGGGCAGCATGAACCTAGAGTTGGTTTTATTTGATTGCCGCTGGTTTGATCCAACAAATTCTAGTGTTAGGCGAACTGAAAATTTGGGATTGGTTGAAGTTAACCACACATCTAGGCTTTCAAACTTTGAACCATTTGTGCTGGCAAGTCAAGTTACTCAAGTTTATTACTTGCCTTACCCATGTGATTCCAGACCAGATTTAAAAGATTGGTGGGTTGTACATAATGTTACCCCTCATGGTTGGCTTCCTCCTAGTACCACGAATGAGTCTGCTCCTCCTAATGATCAGCCACAAATTGACACATTCTATCAAGAAGAAGGATTGGAAGGTCATTTTGTTATTGATTTAGGGGATGACATTGAAATAGCAACCACTTACATATCTGATGAGATAACTAATGAGAAAGATTTGGACTATCTTGCCAAATGTAACTCTCCAACACAAGGAGATGAAGAGCTGGATGATGAGGAAGATGATGAAGAAGATGAAGAAGAAGCTGAACCTGAAGCCATCATTTATGATCCTGAAGATTTCTGATTGTGTTTTATGTCTTGTATTTTTTTTCCTTGCTTATGTTGTGGACTTGTGGTCAGTGTGTTCTTATATGTTGTGGACAAGACTTGACTAAGATAAGCTAGATGTTGGTATCTTTGTGTTACTGAAATATGCTATATCTGATGTAATATTGTCTTAATAACATTTAGTTTATGTTTAATTATACTAGTAAGTTATTTAATTAGCTGTATGTGCATGTGCAGATCATGAACAACCTTCGCCATCGGTCTGCCCAGCTAGCCAACTTTCCAATACAAGCAGTGCTAATGGTGCTAGCTCAAGGAGTGTGCCTTCTACAAATGGCACTCAAGTGAACCCTGCTAACTCTAATGCTGAAGGTCAGAGTCAAGGAAGTCATCGTGCAAGTACTGAGCAAGCTGAACAGCAAGCTACACAAAGAGGACGAAAGGAGAGGTCAAGGACCAGCCTGGCTGTACCTCGACCGGGTCGGAAGGTGGGCCTTATACCTAGGGGTGAAATGTAAGTATACATTCATAAATTTTTTAAGCGATGCAAGAAAAATTCAGAACTGCTACTAATTTAGTCATTTGCTACTAGTTCATTTGAACCAATTATGTGAATTGAGACTAAGTGTGCTAACCTTGTATACAGGCAATTCAAGTATGTGAATTGGCATGCTGCAGAGTACAAGTATACCTCACAGCTTGGGGTTATTCTGAAACGCGAATACCCAGGCACTGTGAAGGACCTTGACAATGATGGTAGAATTATTCGTAGCCGCCCTGCACTCCATTGGGCAGATTATTATTTGAAAGAAAATGAAGAATATGAAGAGACATGTGCAGAGCGAGTGGTGAATGAATTTTGGGTAACCGTAATTCTTTCCTATCCTAGATTTCAAAGAAGTGTTTGGTTTTGTTTTTTTAAATCTATTTGTATACCTGTAACACATCATGCAACGATTGTTTTCTACAAGAGAAGAATTAAAGGCGGAGGCTAACCGTGTCTTACAACAATATGCAAACAAGCGCGTCAATGATATGATGTATCAACTTCGTGTCGATGCTGTCAAGCTCTACTTCTTTAAAGTGCGTGGGGAAAAGATTAAAGACGAAGTAGCCCGTACAATTGAACTCTCAGAAGAGGAATACCTGCTTGCTCGTGTGGAATGGGTTAGTGAATCAGATTGGCCTTCTCTCTGCCACCACTGGGACACTGAACAATACCTTGAGAAGCGGAAAAAAGCCCAAGATTCAAGGCTACAATCTGAAGATGATTCTCGGAATAGAGGAGGATCAAGGCCATTTACTGAGACACAACAGTGGCTGGTAGAAAATCTGATCAAGTAACATCATTTCTTGTGTATTATTTCCTATTTGAGCTTTGGTTGTGTAACACATTATTGGCTGCATTTGTAGGCACATGACTTTGGACCTGAGAAGGCTACTGGACTAAACACATTTGGTGTTATGAAATCAGGTGCAAAAAACGTGGACAGTACTGGAACTCATGGACGGATCGACAACCAAAAGGCAGAAAAAATCATGGTATAAACACAGTGATCTTTCCTAACTATGTCTATATTTTCTTTCTCTACTTTATCTCCATCATTGCTGCACAAACTTAGAAAAGGCTATTGTTCTTGTAGGCTGACTATACTGCAGTGACTAACTCAGGAACTCAAGGAGATTCAGATGGCCATGAATTAGATCCAAAGGCACTTTATTCCATTTGCAATGGACTGCCACATGGACGCCTTCCCATAGGCAATGGTGCTGTGTCCAAGTCTACTGTTATAGCGGCCGGTAAAGAGACAGTACCTAGGCCATCTACCCCATCAGCCAATCAAACTTTGCGAAACGAAAATTTAAAACTCACACGCGAAAATGCAGAACTTCGCCGCCGAATGGATTCCAATGAACGGCTGATCAGGGTAACCCTTCTAATATAACTGTACAATAATATGTGATTCTGCATTCTAGCCTTGTCTAATCCCTGTCCCATTTTAGTTTCTTTATGAAAAGACAGGAGTGGAACCACCATCTGAGGAAGATGTAGTGCCACCTGCTAATGAAGATCTAATGTCTCCTGCGCATGTCCAGGTAAGTTGTGCAATGAAAGAAATAATACTCATTTGTCTCAGTATATTAAAAAAATCCAACCTAAGCAACCATGGTACCCTTTTTTTTCTTTTATTTCATTAAGAGAACTAATCATTTTTGGTAGCAGAATGTCAACAACACATGTAGCAGTTCACAAGCCTCATGTTGAGAACTGTAACACCTGGGCATAACCTCATTCTTAGTTCTAAATTATGGTAAGGTAGCCAGGAATGTCACCCCTATTAGAGGTTTGGAAATATAGATATCTGAAGCTTGTGACATAGAGAGCTTGATTCTAGTAACTTTTTGCTATTCTAGCTGGATTCGATCTTGTTTTACATGAAGTTTGGATATATGGTGTCTGCGATGGGATATTAAGGATTTAAGTGTAATTGTTTTATTGCTGCCACAACCATTAGTGTTGTAGTATACTGATTTCTGCTAGCATTGGAAATAATGGTTTGCCACAACTGTTTCTGGTCATGTCATCCAAAGTCAGGCATGCGATTTCTGGCATTATTTCATTTCAATGTTTGCTATTACTTCAGTGGAAAGTCTAGCTAGCCATAGATGTTTTTTTCTTTATAAGGTATATGCATGTTCATTGGATAGATACTTCTTTCATCAGAACTTTGGCATCACTGCAGTGCATACTTCCAATCGCATGACTTAATGTTCGGACCTATTTATTGCAGTGAACTGGTTCTTCTCATGCGGGCTCACAGCAGGAAGCTGAAAATGATGGAACCACTGACACCAACATGGGCAATGAGGAGAACGTGGTCTGTGAGGTGAACATCGGCTGCGAGGCGAACAATGGATGCAACAGATATCAAGTTTGCAGCAGTGGACGGGTTATCGCAGCCTAGCTTCTTGCATTGGCACAATGCATCGGTGACGTGGACATGTCTTTTGTTTCGCACATCAGTACTTAGCCCATATATTATTTTGGTAGCAACTTAGTAGATAGAGACTTCGGTAATATTTCATGGCCTGTTTGGTGGTGACTAAACTAGATGAGACTTAACATAGTTTATGCTCTTTTGGTAGCAACAAAGTCAGATTACACATGCTCTTTTGAACACTTAAGTAATGGCTCACAAGTGTATTGGTTGTAAGTAATGGCTAAGTAGTTGTGCAATGTCAGTTAGTATGTCAAGGTGATATGGGGACACCTATTGGTTGTAAACCTGATTACTCCTATAGAATCAGTACTAGAACTTGATGTACTGCATGTATGGTGATGCAAGTATATGAAATGGTGGCTATTTGAATCAATTGGTGGCTGAGATGATGGCTATTTGAGTCAGCTGTGATTTGGCATTATTTGAATGATTTTGTGATTTCTAGGCATGTTATTTGTGAAGCTGTTGTGATTTCATTGTTTGGATGCATTCTATTATGTAAGTGAAATAAAATCATATCTTCTTAGCAGCTTTTATTAGCTGTTTTTTTATCAATATGCTCCAATTATTCTGACGGTTTTATTATAACCAACCGACAGAAATAATATAATTCTAGCCAAAAAAAACAACTGTGACGGTATTTTCCTGTCGGTTCACTCACAAAGAAAAATATTGTGACGGTATTTTCCTGTCGGTTCCGCGTCAGAATTTACAGGTGAAAAACCTGACGCCAATACATTTTCCTGTGTTCCACCCTCAGGGAAATACCCACAGAAATTGTTTTCCTGTAGGTAACCCGACAGGAAAATTGAATTTCTCCGTGGTGATTTTTCTGTCGGCAATTTCTGACGGTGAACCGACAAGAATATAATTTCTGACGGTTAAAGCTATTTTTCTGACGGTTTTGCTCCTACAGGCTAGGCCTAGAGTCTGGTAGTGAGTAGGACACCCAATAGGCTTTAATAGCTTGGTTAAATGTCCTATATTCAAGAGTAAGGGGCGGCGAGAAAGTTGAGACAGACTAACGTAAATCCCAACCACCGCTCATGTTCCCGAGAGCCAAAACCCTAGCCACCGCTCTTGTTGCAGCGGTGATTGGCATGAGAATGCGAGGAGACGATTGGGTTGCTAAGATAGATTGTTACATCTACACCGACGCATGCTACATCGGACTGTTTTGCTCCGACTCTTCTTTCGCTGCTCGGCATGTCGAGTCGTAATGATGCATGATCCTTACTCTCATGATTCCTGGTTTACGCAGTAGAAAATAATGGTTTTATGCGAGGAGCACCATTGATGAGAATGAATCCATTTATATTACGCCGCCACTGACTAACCCTGAACCGCTGCACTCCTTACCTCGGCCCTCCACCGCTGGCTGTAACATCGAGCAAGATAAGGCTGACAGCACCAGCTTACACTCTTTCTTTTGGCTTGAACGCAGCCAGCGCAGCAGGTCCCAGTGGCGGTTTCCAGCGCCCTCCGATGTTGTCACCATTGTTGGCAACGGCCTCCCCTTGATGTTGTCACCAGTAACAACCCCTATGGTGCCTAGAATCTGAACATTATGGGCGCTAAACAGAGCACTCAGTGGCGTAGCCAAGAATTCACATGTTCACGTCACATTATAAATTTTCAAACACCATCAATCCAATGAAAATTTTTAACTATAGTTAAAAGGTGATAAAAAATTACAAATATAGCAATAATGTCTTATAACATCAATAATGAATTAACTTAACAAGCTAATTTCCAAATGTCCAAATTATAACGCCACTAATTTACTCTATTATATGCTTGCTTTTAACCATGAAAGTTTTTATTTGGTCTTCCTCACTAACTTTTGAGAAGATATGTCGCTCAATATATGTGGCTAATCAATGATTCAATAAATCGTAAATCATCACATATATGTACGGTTTCTCAACTTGATTTTCACTAGACTCAGCATGGAAACTAGCCTACAAACAGCAGTGGCACATTACCTAATCATAAATTGCACATTCACAGATTTCAGAATTGGTAATGACAAATACTTTATAGATCGTTCAAAGTTCAAACCTAGTGAGAAACTGAGAACAATGAACCTATTAGCTAGAGGAGTAAAGGTACCTACAGGGAAGTGGGTGAAGTGAACAAAGCGGGTTTGGTCGTTGACGGCCTCATCCTGTGATGGTCGACGGGCGCATGCAGGGGAAGGCTGACGAGCTGGGATCGGAGATATCTGTGGCGGATGACGAGAAGACGTACGGCGACGGGGAGAGGCGGACTAGCAGAGAGCTGGAGAGAGGCTATCTGCAAAGGCGCTGAGGAGAGGCGAGGAAAGGGGCGCAGTCGATCGGCGGCGCGCGGCGCGTCCGCGCGTGCGAAGGAGGAACGGAGCAGAGGTACGCGGCGAATTCAGCGAGCGAACCGTGGGAGGGAATTGCGGATCCATCCTAGCGCTCGCTTCCACTTCTGCATCCTTACCATCTTGGACTAGGGCCTGTTGGTGTTGGGCCTGGATATATTAGGGGGGAGGAGGTGTCGATGTGTTAAAATCAGGGTAGTCCCAAGCCCATAGGCACTACGCTCTAGCTAGTAGTTTTCTTAAGCTGGATGAGTATAAACTTTTTAAATTTATAGGGCTCGATGAGATCAACGACTTTATATTGTTAATGTTTTCAATTGAGGTTGTTGAGATGTTTCATAAGTTATTAGATGATCTATTTGGATAAATGAATTTTTGAAATTTCTAAACGATTCTGATGGATTTAAAATCTATATGGAAGTTGTAGATCTCCATGAGATCTATGGTGTTAACTTTGTATTATAAGGTTTAGATAAGAGTAGTGACAAAAGAATAATATTTGTTTCCAAAACAACAAATGTTTACAATGTGAGATGGTAATGAGGCTAAAGGTGATAAAGGATGGCCCCAAAACTACCGCAGAGACCTCCCTCTTAGCGCCAGCGTTCCTCTAAGAGATTTATATCCGCAATAATTATTTAGGGGTTGTTAACGGTGAAATTTGGTAAGCCCCTAAGGGAATTATCACATTGCCAATAGTCGGATTCCTGCTATATTCGATTAAGGAAGTTTATCCATAAGTGACCGAGTTAAAAGGAGGATGTGGCATGACAAGTTATCTATTAATTAGTAATTGTTTGTTAGTTTCCTTTTATCTTTAGAAAAGTGTGTTTAGTGTCCTATAAGGATTTTATGTTTTCATTTTATCTTTAGAAAAGTTTCTTTCTTGTTCTACAAGGACTAGTATCTTCCCATGGGTATAAATATGTACTCCTGGGGTCATTGTAAATATCCCTCGATCAGTAACACTCTCGGTGCATCACCACCCTCTTTTCTGAGGTTTTTTACTTATCAACCAACAGAATTTGGCACCTGATGCGGGGCTGCATCGGTTCAATTCGATCTCCGGCGAAGGGGTAAGTCATACGTTCCGCCGGCCCTGGCAATTGTATTGGCTTCATCGGCGTCGTTCAAGGCTGCATCAGTACATTCGACCTATTGGATTGCTCTGGATCGGTTGATATATTTGCATACCTATTTATCATATGTCTCTATTAATGTAGTTTAAGCATATCGATTTAGTTCTATCAGCTGCTTCTCGTTTTAGGTTTCTGCCGGTATCGGCTAAATCGTGTTGCTAGATTAGATTAGCTTAGATATGTACCACCCTGAAAACTCAGTCAACGACTTGATTGTCTAGATATTATGTTTCTTTACATACTTAGTTCTGCATCAGTTAAGTTTGATCTACTAAGACGTGCTTAGAACCATAATCTCAAGCCTGCTTCCTGATTGCAAAAAAGGGTTTCATTGGGGTTTCAGCCGATGAGTTATCTGAACGTTGCATCGGCTTACAAGGATTGCATACATATCGCATTTAGCCGATCACAACAAATATTTTAATGTTTATCTAATCTTGTGGATTTAATGACATCGGGCCTCCAGCCAATGTAACCTTTAACCTTTGGATCAATGCTTATCCTATCATATCATTGTTAGCCGATTAGTTTCTACTCGATTATATTGTTGCTTTCTTGCATTATCATCAGCTGATTGCCTATATATTTTTATTTACATCAAGCGTCAAAATCTAGATCAGAATTATCGTCGATAGCTCAAAACCCTATCGCTATCGGTTGGTATCGGCATCGGCTGGAACTACTCCATCGGCTATTGAGTTCTACGTCAATTACATGTCCGATGCCGATCCTATCGAAGTTCCAGCGTCTTGTCACGAAGGAAGGTTGTCAGGTGTTGGCACAATCGGAAGGAAAAGAATTAGGCCCCATCAAGCATCCTACGCGCAGGCTCATTACGCTGTGCTCCAACATATGGCAGAAGTTGGCACATACTTTGAGGAGCACTTAGCGAAAATCCGAGATGAGAACTTGGGGCGATCTGATACATGGATTAACAGAGAACATAATTCTCGGTTCAACGAATGGTTCAAGAATCGTGTGACAATGTCCACGGATGTTCCAAATGAGACAGTACAGTTGTTGGGGATGGGACCGTCTTGGACCGTGTAGACACATGGCAAGGATACGATATAAATAGATACACATTTTACACCGTCAAACAAGATGACAAAAGCACAGTGCAAAACAGCGGCGTCCGTATAGATGTATTCCAGGATCAAGTTGGGTCAAACAAATACTACAGCCGCATTGAGGAGATCTGGGAGCTAAAAGCATCTTGGAACCTTGTCGATCTCCCAGCTGCAGCATGTACCACCTGTGCTTCATCATCTTGAATGACAAAACCCCAACCACCCTGCTGATCATCCGCCCTGGAAGCCCCATCAACGTTTACCTTAAGGACATATATTTCTGGTCTCTCCCAAGGATTGTTTCGGTCTCTCCTGTCTCCCGCCACCTGATCGCTCCCAAAGCTTGAGGAATTCATCTGATTGCTTTATCACCAGATACGCCAACATGCCAGCCGTTCTCTTCCCTTCTCCTTCTCTTCTTCTATTTCTCTCATTCCACCAGGTATACAACAGCAGAGCAACCCGAATACTTTGTTTTTCTTCCAACTGCGTTACGAACTGCAAGGTCCCCCATCGCTGAACTGTAACCCTGCCATCCTATCCTGCATCTCACATCCTCCAAGTTCATCTCTCTTTCCAAAGATGCTTCACCTCTTTGCATTTAAAAAAGAGATGCCCCCCATCTTCATCCAATCGGTTGCAGATCACGCACCGAGTATCAATATCCATACATCTTCTCTTTAGATTCATGCGCAGGGCAATACTATCCTTGTTCTGCTAGAGAACATTTGGCAGATTTTGTTTTCTTTGAAAACTTTTAAATTTCTAACTATCCGATCGCCTTGAGATTCATGTGGGTGGGAAAAAAAATTCATGAGTGCACACAGGGGGTAGAATAGAACCTGTGTATTAAGATGGTTGCTTGGATTTCGGTCATTTCCCACCTGCATGAGTATTAAGGCCATTCCCAACCCATAACACTAGACATAGTTTCTATAAACTCCACATCATCAAGAAACTAGTACTATATACTACTTTTCCAATACAAACACCACTATTCCATACTTCAATTTAATGTTACTTATCTCACATGATGTCTTAGATGTTGTGTAGAAACCATGTCTCATGCAAGACATGGTTTTCTACTTTTTCCTCATTTATTCACTTGCCACATCATTTTTCATCCTAGATGGCAGCTTATTTAATACTATGGACACCATCCTAGTCATTGGGTTGGGAATGGCCTAAGCAGCCATCTTAGTATTCATTAGTTGCATGAGTATTAAGATGGTTGCTTGATTTCGGTTAACAATTTAATTTAGTACCTAAAACAAAAAGATAACCCTTCATTCATTAAGCGTTATATGAATGAAGACTACAAATATGTCTATCTTATTTAGAAAAACTAGAAAATGGTATATGTTACAATTTAATTATACTCCAAATGTATAGATACTTCCATAAAATTATTTAATAATCCCGTAAAATTATTCACATTAGCTAGGTCAAAGAAAGCTACTAGAATGGACTAGAATTTAACAAATTTATGGAAGTATTTTCGCCGGAACATATTTTGATCCTTAGGAAACCCGGGGTCTACCTCCTTGAGCCCTTAGAGCTGAATAATGCCGCTCTTCTATTGCTAAAAAACAACTCCTATACCATGTCCCATCCACATATGTATGATCCTGGATTTTACAGTTTCTACTTACAATTTGGTGAAATCTCTGGCTTACGTACAGACGTGGCTACAATTTGGTAAAAATCTCTGGCTTACGTACAAATGTGTGGCTCGGATAAGCTGAAATCTAACACATCACAATTTGGTTGACGTGTCACATGCCACTTGTTCGACTATGGCCTACTTCTACCTTTCATGCCTCCGACCAGAGTGTTGTCATCTACATCCACTCCTGTATCTAGTTTTGGTTTTGCTGGCTACATTGATGGGTGACTGGAGAGGGGTATACATCGCATGGTGACATATATTAAATTTATGGCCAAACGTGCCAATGACGATTTTTTCTTTGTGTTAGGGCAGTCCCAACCCATAGTGTCCATAAGCAGTGTTTATGGTGCCATGTTAATAAGACATCACAATAGGAACTACACTCTACAACTCATGGTTTCTTAAAGTGGGCCATTAATAAATACATCATCTCTCTTCTCTACCAATCATATTTATTCTTCATCTATTATGAAGACACTATTATCTCCCAATGCAAAACTTGATAGTGTCTAGTGCATTCTCGTGTTGAAGCTGTGTCTTGCATGAGACCCAGTTTCTTCCTCTCTTTACTCTCTTTCTTAATTAATATAGTTCCACATAAGATAAAAGTCATACATGGCAATGTAGTTAATGCCATAGACATCATCTTAGGTGGAGGGTTGGGACTGCATTAGAGAAATATCACCCGAAGACAGAAAAAAACAGTTGTAGACAAATCTTCGTTATTGCTAAAAACCCTGCTAGCTGGGATTAATTGCGTACAGGGAGTACGTGCAGGGCCAGCTCGATAATAACAACGACTTGATGATCACAGGTCAATGGAGTTAGTAGCTTGCATATAGGAGTAGTAGTAGACAAAAGCGTGGGTATCAGGGAATAGCAATATTGACCGGGGAATTGGACAGTGCCAATTTCTGTCGCCCAATAAACGAGCTCTCACCGAAACTACTCTGTACATCCCATAAAAAAAGGGAAGAAGAACGAATTACCCCTCGAACTATCGCGGTCGACCGAATTACCCCCTGAACTACAAAACCAGACATCATTCACCCTCCAACTTTGCAAATTGGAGAAATAACCCCCTAGCTCAATCTGCGGTGGTTTTCATCCTATGTGACAGTCCAGTCAGCAATTCATTCATTAAAAATGTAGGTGGACCTCACCTGTCAGTCTCTCTCTCTCTCTTATCTCTCTCCCAATCTCTCACTCTCTCTCTCTCTTCTCCATCATAGGCGACGGTGCACGCAGCAGTGAGGCGAGGCAAGCGCGGCGGCGGCAACGAGGCGAGCGTGGCGGCGGAGGAGGCGAGGCGACAACGGAGGCGAGGCAGGGCGGCGCCACCTCCCTCAGCTGGTGGCAGCACTGTGCCCTCACCCCCAGTGGGTCGCCGCCAGCGCACCGCCGCATCAGGTATGCGCGGCACCCCGACAGTGGATCCTTCGGCACCACGCCCTGCCCCGGCTCGCACCCAGCCGCCGCGCGCGTGCGGCCGTAGCTGTAGTAGTCCTCGCATCCCGCCGCCGCCATGACGATGGCGCCGACCACCACACCACCAACGTCTCAAGGCCGCACTCTTCGCGGGCGGAAGCCCCTCAGTGATGGCGGCCATGGCCCCTGTCACGCCCAGAAATTCACGAACCAGAATTTCTAAGCTGAATGTGCATTAAACCCCTGTCCAGGACCAGCCAGGGTACACAAACGACAATTGTTGACATACAGATCCACGTCTTATAAAAATATAAAAGATTACAAATGCAGCGGAAAAAGATAAAAGCGAGCTAAGCCTGAAGACTTGACTCCTGCAGCGGGCGACTCCATTCCACAGGCATCCTTGACGGCAACGACGAAACCAACCTCTTCGAGACATCTTCAACTGAGAAGGACTTCAACTCTGGTGTGGGGCAAAAGAGAGCAAGACTGAGTACTACCCACTGTACTCAGCAAGTCATACCGGAAGAGGAGGTATGATGCAAGATATATCCAAGGGAGGCTAAAGGTTCTTTTGCATAAAGCCGGCATTTCAAAGCAGTAGTTGAAAGCAGTAAAACAGTTGTAGTAATTAATCCATATTAACCAATCACTGTCCAACGTTACACCACGTTGCAACAGGCCCAAACCACCACCTGAACTAACCAGTTCCAAAAGCTAACTAGGGTGAAACTAATCACGGTGAATCTGGTCGACCGCCCATAACCGCGGGCACGGCTATTCGAATAGTTTTAGTCTGATCAGAGGTGTACAACTGTACCCACAAGACACAGCCCCACGGCACGTTCCCGTGCGCCAACATGCCACCACGACATACCGGAAAGAGGCCGTGACAGGACCCTTCGCATAACCCCCTCTAACCGATCGCACCACACCTTAGGGTTCGCCCCCGTCCCCAGCAGGCAACGGGCAGCCCCCCTTTCGTGCCGCGGTGAATCCGGAAGCCGATCAACCGGACACCCCGGCCGACCCAACTCCATCACGCCCACCCTCGCCTGGGTACGTCGGCTAGAGAAAAGCTACACTACAAGCCCAGCCGTTGCCCACGCTGGCTTGTGGTAAGTACGATAAGTTCTTCCAGGGCATCCCGCGAACCGGTCCTTAATCGCCATGGGCACGACTAGCAAAACCATGCACCCACAGCCCACCATGTAGTGTATTTTAATTAACCAACCCCATTGCGGTGGCACTATTCCAAAACTATTGCCAATAGTCAAAGTCTATGCTTTAATGTGATCCCCTTTTGTGCACTAGTTAAACTAAGCATGGCTAAGCATCTCCTAAACCAACATCTAGTCGTTTTAATACCCAAGTTATCAATGGCGTAAGGGAAACAACATATAGCTGAGTAATAGGACCAATCCCACATGATATTGTAAAACAATGCAATATTTAATAGAAATGCGGGATATTTGTAAATTGGGTACAATATGATCAATTGTATTGCATGACTTGCCTTGCTCTCGCACTGATGAGACCACAGCAACGTCTTCGAGAATCCGTGAATCGACGAAACGGCCGAAATCTACGCGACAAACAAAGCACACAAGCAAAACATGCTATAAGACTACTGAAACAGGAAGCAAAACCATTTTTAATGGATTCTATACATTTTTATGAATTTACTGAGACTTGAATGGACTTAATCGGAGCTCGGATGAATTAGTTATGATTTTTAGAATATTCTCTGTGTTTTTACTATAAAAGAAAAACCCTTAATCAATTTATTGCGCAATATTGCCCCAGGGCTGACGTCAGCAAGGGGTGGGGCGGCGCCGACATGCGGGCCCCACTGGTCAGCGGCACTAAGAGAGGGAGAGGGGGCGGCTGGCAGGCGGGACCCACCGGGCAGCGTCACATGGGGGGGAAAGCGGCGAGGCGCCCGGTCGGTCCGGCTCGGCTTCAAGCCGGCCGGCCGGTTATGGCGAGGGCGGCGGCGGCGAAGCTAACAACGGCGGCGGATTGGCTTGGCAGCGGCTCCAGCGGCGGCGAGCGGCGGCCGGAGGAGTGGAAAAGGCGGCGGCGGCGGGTATAGCGGCGCGGAAGCGATAGAGGGCACGGGAGGGAGCGGTGGAAAGAGGAAAAGGTGGAGGGGAGTGGAGGGATGGTTTATATGGGCTCGGGAGGGGTGGACGAGGCCGGAAAGGTGGCCGATTTGGCCCGCGACGTGGGGGAAGTGGAGGAGGAGAGAGAGAGAGTGGGGGAAATTTCAAATCCCCCGCCGTTTGCGGGCGCGCGAGCTGGCGGGAGGTGCGGGGAAGGTGGGCGGCGACGTGGGCATGCGGTACGGGCGGAGTGGGCGCGGGAAACGGGGAAACCGGTGGCGTCGGTGGCGGTTTCGGCGGCGGCGGTGCCGTCGGCTGGAGGAGGAAGAAGGGGCCGACAGGTGGGCCCCACCTGTCGGTGACCCGGAGAGAGGAGGGAGGGAGTGGGCCGGCCCAGCTGAGAGGAGGGCGAGCGCGCGGGAGGCGAACGGACTGGGCCGACGGCCCAAGAAGAGAGAAAAAAGGAGGAAAAAGAAAAAGAAGAAAGGATTTTCCAGGGATTTAATATTGCACTTTGCTTATTTTAATTGATTAAAATTATTTCCAAGGCTCTGAAAATTCCACTAAAAATCCTGTTAGTGAATTTTGACATGTAGAACTCAAGAAAAATTCCACATGCCAATTCCGATTATTATTTGCATTTATTAATTAGGGATTCATCTCTAGGTTAAATTAAACAATTTCTTCGGATGATTTATTTTATGAATTTAGAGCAAGGGAGGGGAACTTCAGGGCGTGACAGCCCCCTTCTTGCACATCGGCGGCGCCTCCTCCTCCTCGACGAGCACCTCCACCATGGCGCGCAGCGCGTTGCAGCGGCAGCGTGGTGCCACCTCCCTCAGCTAGTGGTAGCACCGCCCCCGCACCCAAACGCCGCCACTCGCCTCCTCGGCCGACGCTCACCACCCAGCCGCCGCTTGTGCCCGCCCCCTATGCCGCTCTGCCTCGCCACCACTGCCGCCTCGCATCCTCCGCCGTCACGCTCGCCTCGCCTTGCCTCCTCCGCCACCGCGCTCGCCTTGTCTCACCACTGCTTCGCATCCTCCGCCGCCGCCTCACCTCCTCCGCCACCGCGCTCGCCTCGCCTCACCGCTGCCTTCGCTGTCGCCCGTGATGGAGAGTGATGGAGAAGAGAGAGAGTGTGTGTGACAGAATGGGAAAGAGATAGAAGAGAGAGATAAACTGACAGGTGGGGTCCACCTACTTTTTTATAAAAAAATTGCTGGCTAGACTGCCACGTAGGATCAAATCCACCGCAGATTGAGCTTATTTGTCCGGTATGTAAAGTTGGGGGTTGAAGGAGATGTCCGGTTTTGTGGTTCTGGGGGGTAATTCGGTCGAACACAATAGTTCAGGGGGAGGTGGGGTAATTCATAGTTTTTCCTAAAAAAGACAAACTTAAGGGGGTGTTTGGATCCAAGGAATAAACTTTTGTCGCTGTCGTAGCGGATGTTATGACACTAATTTGGAGTATTAAGCATAGACTATTTATAAAACTAATTACATAAATGAAAGCTAATTCGCGTGACAAATTTTTTAAGCCTAATTAATCCATAATTAACATATGTTTACTGTAGCATCAGATAGGCTAATCATGGATTAATTAGGCTCAATCGATTCGTCTCGCGAATTAGTCCAAGGTTATGGAATGGGTTTTATCAATAGTCTATGTTTAATACTTCTAATTAGTGTCCAAACATCTGATGTGACAGGGACTAAAAAATATTTTTAGTCCCAACCAAACAGAGTCGTTTAAGGTTAATTCAGATTCGTGGTATTAAAATGTTTCGCATTCCATACTAGATTTGTTATGTATGAAAAAATCTAATAGGGTATTGCTGTTATTAGGTGATGATTGAAATGTGTAAGAGTGTGCCTATATATATATCTATATCTATATATACCAACTATCATCTCTATCTATCCAACAAGAGTACGAGGGTTCACCATCAATCTAGAGCTCCTTGTTAAAGTTGGAATAGCTAGCAATTACGCCATGGATGGAACGGACAAGGAGACGACCGTGGCGGCCGCCGGGACGAATGGGATGGAGGCGGCGCCAGCCATGGCAGCAGGCTCCGGCAGCTGTATCTGTACAGTGGTGGAGATCGACGTCGACGACGACGCCGAGGCGGCGGCGGCGGCGCCACGAAGAACACGGCCGAGGCCTTTCATCTATCGGGTGCCCAACCACATCAAGAACATGACGAACCCGGACGCATACCGGCCGCGGTTGGTGTCGCTGGGGCCCTTCCACCACGGCGAGGCCGAGCTGCAGCCCATGGAGAAGCACAAGCACCGCGCGGTGGCGCACCTGATCGAGCGTAGCGGGAAGCCGCTGCGAGAATTCATGGCTGCCGTCGAGGAGATCGCCGAGCAGCTGCGAGCCGCTTACGAGGACCTTGATGACGAGAGGTGGAGCGGAGAGGAGTTCGTGGAGCTGATGCTCACCGACGGCTGCTTCTTGCTGGAGGTGATGAGGGCGTTTCAGCTTCAGCGGGAAGGGAAGAAGGAGGTAGAAGAAGGGGGAGATTACGAGGCTGACGACCCTGTCTTCAGCGAGCACGGGTACCTATACCTGCGCTGCGATATCATCTCCGACGTGCTCCTGATGGAGAACCAGCTTCCCCTGCTCCTCCTCGACAAGCTCTGCCATGTTGCATACGCAGACAATCTTCAGGTATATGTACCCGGCCCCTATTCCACTGAATTCCGATTCGCACGCACAAGAAGCTTATGAGCTTTCAAAATTCTATGATTAATACAGTATGATGTAGCAAGTTCGTTTAATATTTCTACCATTTGAAACAGGAAAAAATATCTATTTATTTATAAGAAATCTTTAAAACCAAACACTAGCTATTCATCTTTCAATATTCAAACCATACAAAACCGAGTTGGTTTACTTGTACTGTCATTGACTTGTGCTGCCGACATGGCAATCGACACCCACGTATCTTCTACTCCATCCGTTTCTGGCCTTCAATCTCATAAGTTCAAGCATCATCCGCAACAATGTGAAATACTTATCGCAACCCTTTGCCTCATCGTACAAAAGATCCTTCATTGTCTTTCGTAATGCTTCGAAGTTCTCCAACCCATGAGCGGACCCAGCTACAAGCTCAAGTTCAGCATGACATAACATCTCTTCCAAATCAAAATTACCATCATGTACGCTGATATTACCATCATCGACATCATCAACTGTACTGTGCTGACCATCGTCGCTAACAACATCATCATCAGCGGGCTCTTCTTCTTCTTCTTCTTCTTCTTCTTCTTCTTCTTCTTCTTCTTCTTCTTCTTCTTCTTCTTCTTCTTCTTCTTCTTCTTCTTCTTCTGCTACGACCATGAAATCCTCGTCCCTACTGACCACTTCATCCCGTACTGTCACCTGGTTGGGAACTTGTTTGCTTGGGATCTCTCCATGATGTGACCAATTTGTGTAGCTTTCAATATATCTATACGTCACCAAGTGATGCTCGATTACACATGGATCAATCTAAATTTTCTTATTTTTGCAGTGTGCGCATGGACATCTAATTTCCTTCGTCTTCTTAGATGCAGCATTCTTTTTCGTAGCTTTCATGAATATGTTGACTCCTTCAATGTATGACGCACGATATCTCTCTATATATCCATGCTCTGTCCGCCATCTATCCATTAATTAATTACAAAAAAATAATACAGTTTATTTAGTTGAAATATTTTTAACAATATGTCACATTAAAATCCTACTAATTAATGTATATAACCAGTATAATCTAGACAAGATAATTAAAGCTAGCCAAAAATTTACATATATAACAAGGAAACAATATACAACTAGAAAAATTACCAAACTACCCCTCTTTCTTTTCTTCTTCATTCTTTGCAGTTAACTAATATATAGATTTGCTATGAATAAACCTATCAAAACTAGATATACATGTGGAATCATGCACAATATTTCTTACAAAGTTTGTCCATTTCGAGCTCCAAATAACAAATAAAATACACCTTTCTTCCTCCGTGTCACATGCTTTTTGTCATGCAAAATCTCAACGAACAACCAATGAAAATGAAAAAAAAAACTTGACAAATACTCCCTCCGTCCCAGACACCGTTGACTTTTTTAATCATGTTTGACCGTTCGTCTTATTCAAAAAATTTCAGTATTTTAATTTTTTTTCCTATCATTTGATTCATTGTTAAATATACTTTTATGTATACATATAGTTTTATATATTTCATAAAAAATTTTGAATAAGACGAACGGTCAAACTTGTTTAAAAAAGTCAACGGCGTCAGATATTTTGGGATGGAGGGAATAGAGTAGGAGAAAGTATAACTAACCTTTGGTGCAATATATCTTTCAAAAGATTCGAGATCAAAATATTTCCCCCCTATGTATGTGTTCATAAGAGACAGAAAAATCGTGCTCAAATGGATCCTGAAATTACTGTAGCTGATTGATATAGGTGATGGCATTTTTCCTGGTGGTCAACATATGTCGGTCGAGTTGCACCGCCATAGAAAATAACTAGGGGTGGCGGCGGCTTATGTGGGCCGCAAGCGAAGATGTAGGTATTTTTGCTGGCGGGCCACGTCACCATAACGCCAGCGAAGATATTGTATTTTCACTGGCATCAAGTTAAGAAGGCCGCCAGAGAAATTACATTGTCTTTGCTTGCGGCCAACTTAAGTCGGCCGCCAGCGAAGATGGGTTTTTGCTGACAGCCCGTGACCCACCACCCCCCTTATTTCTTGTGCTGGTAATTTCATCTTGTAGCCGCCATGAAATTTTTTTTCCAAACGCCATGAAAAATCGTTTTTTAGTAGTGTGAGCTACCGCCACGGTATCCCCTTCGGCCGCTGGGTCGCCACCGCCAGATCTGGCGGAGGGGAGTGCGCCACCGCTGGGCCATCGGACCACCGCCGTCTCCCCTCAAGCCGCCGACCCACCGCCACCGCATCCCCTTCGCCGTCGGGCCACCGACGCCACCTCCCCTCCCGCCATATTTGGCGGACGGGTGGGCGCCGCCGCCGGGCCGTCGGACCACCACCGCCTCCCCTCACGCCGCCGTCCCGCAGCCGCCACATGCCGATTCGGTGGAGGGAGAGAGAGAGAGCCGAACGAGGTGGAGAAAGAGAGAGCTGAGAGAGAGAGATAGAGAGGGAATGAATAAGGAGAGGTGAGGGGAGGAGAGGATAAGATCGATGTGGAGGTCGGTTCGGCTCGATTTATGTGGGTGTCGGTTTTTTATTAACCGACACCTATAATATATTAAAGGTATCAGTTTTTATAAAAAACTGGCACATATAGAATAGGTGTCGGTTCTTATTTAGAACCGGCACCTATAATTGTTTAAAGATGTCGGTTTTCTACAATTTCAACCCAGAGAGGTGGGGAAAAGGCCTATATGTGCCGATTTTAGCACTTCTGGCACCTATAGTGGTGACATCTATTTGATGTTTTGTAGTAGTGACACGATCAAAAGTAACCTCAAATTCGCTGGTGCCCTATGGATATAGCTGCCTACACAGAGAAATACAAGATCCGATTATAGATGGCCATTCGGCCCGCCCAGCACGGTCCAGCCCAGGCACGGGCTAGGCATGGCCCAAGAAGAATCGGGCCGGCATGGCACGGTCAGTTCTTCGTGCTGTCCCATGCCAGCTCACGTGCTACACCTCAGGCCCAGGCACGTCCCACCAGCAGTCGGGCAGGTCCTTGCCGGCTAGAAGGCACTGGTGGCCCATCGTGCCTTATTTGAAATATGTCTATTTCCCCTCCCTCCTCTTTGGGCTGTGACATATATATAACTAGGAATAAGTTCACTTTGGGTCCCTCTATTTGTCGCCCAGTCCGATTTTTGTCCCTTGGTCGCAAAACCAGATACAATTCATCCCTCAACTTACAAAACCGTGCAGAAAAGGTTCCTCGGCAGTATTGTGCCCAGTTTTGAATAACGTGGCACCTACGTGGCTCCCTTTGACTAGGTCCTCGTCCCACGTGGCATTCACGTGGCAATTGGATCCTAGGAAAATAATAAAAAACCGTGGAACCCACATGTCAGCTACACAAAAATAATAGAAAAAAGGTAGGACCCATGTGGTCCCAAATGTCAGCCTCCCTCTTCTTACTATCCCTCCCTCTCTCTCTCATCTACACGGTAAGGAGAAGGGCGAGCGGCAGCGGGGCGGAGGGCGGACCAGAGGGGTGGCGGGCGGAAGCGGAACGGCGGCGGGCGGCGTGGCAAGAGCGCTGCGAGGGAGGAGGCTTCTTCTTCTTCCACCTCTCTCTAGGCATCTCCGGCAGTCGGTGATACAGCGGCAGCGACGGGCGGCGACTCGACGGCGGCAGCGGGAGCGCTGGGCAGGGCGGGGGGGGAGTCGGCAGGGCACGGGTGACGATGAGACAATGGCCATCGCCGGCGGCGCGGCGCGTGGCCCGGGCATGCAGCAATGGCGGTGACGCGACCCCGGAAGAAGGGGAGCACGGATCTGGCGGTGCGCTGCTGCGGCGGCGACAGGCGTCGGCTATGAATCCGCAAGCTTCCCTTCCCTTCTTGCCGGCGGACATCCACCTCCACTTACCGCCCAGGTCGTTCACGCTTCAATTTGCTGCCTCAACTGGATTTGTTTAGCTTACATATCTGGTTCTTTCGTTATGGGCTGAAGTGATCAATTGATGGTTTTGCCCACGCTGACATGAGTATGGTCCTCTTTTGGTGCCTGACAAAATTTGATCTCTACCATTTGCAGCCCTGGAGTGGCTCACGAGCAGCCCAAACACCATGCATTCCAACGCCAGCCATCAATCCTCGTCGCGCGCGGTAAGGCACGTGCGAAGCAGGACTAGGAGAAGAGAGGAAGATGCATGAGGGAGGTAGCTCACGAGGTTCCCGGCGCGGACGGTGCAGAACCCGTTGGAGACGTCGACAAGGACGAGCCCCACCTACCCCCGCTCGCCGCCGCCGGTAGCCAGGACGAGGTCGGTGTCCGGCTGTAGGGGCACCGCCGCCCGGAGCACTCCCCTCGTGTCGACGGCGCTGCTGGCGTCGGACCCCATTGCGCGGCGCACGAGTGGCTGGAGGCTGGTCTTCGGGTTGACCTCGAGCTCTCGCCGCCGGTGTCTCGCTCGCTGCCCCGTCCTGCCCGTCGCCCGCTTCTGCCGGCCGCCGCTCGCCCCGCTCCATCGGCCGGAGAGAGAAGGGATAGAGAGAAGAGGGGAGAGAGAGGGTAGAGAGAAGAGGGAAGACTGAGGATGACATGCGGGGCGGGAAGACTGAGGATGACATGCGGGGCCCACGTTGGTCCCACCTTTTTTTATTATTTTGTGTGTGAAACTAACATGTGGGTCCCATGGGTTTTATTATTTTTTCGGATCAAATTGCCACGTAAGCGCCACATCAGTGCCATGTCAGATGAAGACCGAGTCAAATTAGCCACGTAGGTGCCACGTCAGCCAAAACCACTATCAGAACGGCCGAGGGACCTCGTTTGCCCGGTTTTTGTAAGTTGGGGGACGGGTCGTACCCGGTTTTGTGGTTCATGGACGAAAATCAGACTGGACAACAAATAGAGGGACCTAAAGTGAACTTATTCCATATAACTAAAGTAAGTCTATTTTATGTCCCTCTTCTTTTGGTCGTGCCATATAATACGTCTATTTTGCTCCCTATTCTTTGTGTCGTGCCTTACATATGGTTGAAATAAGTCTGCTATGCATCCCTAAACTTTGTACCGGGCCTGGCCATGCCGGCCCATCGTGCCGTGCCAGCCCAGCGTGCTGGTGGGGAAGCCCAACACGTCCCGGCGGTTGGGCCGGGCCAGCACGGGCACGACCCCCAGTCAGGCCGTGCCGTGCTTGGGTCGGGCCAAAATGCCATGCCTTGGTCCAGGCCGTCGAGCCTCGGGCCTTATAGCCATCTATAGATCGGATGGATTGGTTGTGGGACCCACAAAACATATTTTTAATCGTTACATGAACTAGAAAGGTAGCCCGTGCACATACGCAGGCACCTTCTTATATAATATGAGTGAAATTTTATTATGAATATTCATGTGAGGGTGGCTTTTTATTAAAATATTTTGCATTATATTCTAAACTAAAATTTGCTTATTTTGTATGCTTTGAACGATGGTTATTTTTTTATAATTACCTTTGCAACATATAAATTGTAAAATAAAATTACTTGAGATCATGCGGTTTAGAATTGATGAGAAAATAGTGTCGAAACAATGGGGGTGGTTCCTATGAGAAAATTTAGGGTATATTAACTCTCCAGAAGGATATCTGACAACCACAAAAGAAATCCAATAATATCACTTTTTTTGTTTGATTGTTTTTTAAAATTTATATACTTTTTCATTCTAACCGTCCTCGTAAAATGTTTGAATTTTATATTAAGTACGGGTTTTAAATCCATCAACATTTGTTCAATTTTCAATTTATTTAATGTCCATTTTTTTCTTTTGGATATTTTCATTCTTTGATTCATCCTTGAAATGATTTGAACTTTGCAATTTAGGATGAAGATATAAGTGAGTGCATATAATCTGGCATGGGATAAAGGCATACGTTCTAAATTTTCTCTCATGAAATATTGAAATAATGGCCATAGTGTATTTAGCGAATCATCACTAAAGTGGATTGTCTTCTAACAAATACATGTTTCTAGATTGTTCTACGTCAAGACTTTATGATGTATTGTAGAAAGTTTAACAAAATAAATAAATAAAATGGACATGGTATTTAATTCCTATATGGAAGTGGCTTGATTTAATGCTAAGGCCATTGCAAGGTTATTTCATTGTTAAGATTTCTAGATGCAACCCACATGCTTATCAGTATGGTGTTCAACCAACCACAAACTTTCTTTTTAACCTGTTGTCTATATTGCTAGATGAATACCTATTATGATTAGTTATTTCATAGATCATTCGTGTAATTCGGAAGCTATGATCATTTTTCTTAAAAATATTTGTTTATCTCCTAGAAAGATCATTTTAAAAGTATCAAGGTCAATTTGTATAGGTACGTAGCTCTCATATGCATGTTAAGAGAAATTAATTAAGTTGGCAGAAAGTCGTTAGATGCCTAACGGAATATAAGTAATAGATGGAGGTCCATTTATTTTTTTTTGCCCATATAGATAGTTTTAATTTTAATTGTTAAGGAGATAAAAAAAATAGAGAGAAGAATGGCGCACATTGTACATGGCAGGGAGGAAGGGAGGGTTGGGATATTTTTCTAAATGATTAATCTAACAATCTAAAATAGTGTGTCAAATGTTTATATTGAAACCGATGGTTGGATGTTTTTTTTTAAGAATTCGGATTAGAGTGTTACTTGGTGACCTAGGAGTGTTTGTAAGGTGTCAATTGGTGGCTTATAAGTATTTGTAGAATGTTTAATAAACCTTTAGTATATAATAGTCTTTTTTCTGAAATTTCTAAGATTATCTTTAATATAAGTATGTTATATAGTGTCTTAGAGGTGTTTATAAAATGTTTAACTATAAGGGGGTGGGGAGGGAGGGAGAGAGGTTTTGAATTTTTATTAAAAAATATAACAACCTAAGTCCATCAATTTAATTAGAAATCGATGGTAAGTTGCTTTGTATTGTTTAAGATTTTTTAATACTTTGTCTAATTTAATAGCACCATGTAGCGATTTAGAAGAGTTCGTAAGATTTTAAAGTGACGGAGGAAGAGTTGATAGATCTAGTAGTTGGTCTATTTGTGATTTATTTTGCTAATAAAAGTAATTTTGATTTTATTTTCTCATGAAATAGAAAATAACAAAGAAAGGAACAGAAGGAACTACGTACGTTTGTACGTTCATTTTGGATTTTTTTTTTTACAAAATAGATCTAACCATATGGGTCCACCGTCCGACTGTTACGTAGTACGTTTGTACGTTCGTTTCGGATTTTCTTTCTTTTTTTTTACAAAAAGTAGATCTAACCATCCAAAAAATAGATCACCAATTAAGTAAAAATAGATGGTCGGATTTATCTTATATATTAGGATGCAGCTTGGCAACTTGAGAGTGTTTGTAGGGTGCCACTTGTCAATTTGAGAGCGTTTATAGGAAGTTTAATGTACTTTTAGAATATAATAACTAGGAAGGTAGCCCGCGCGATGCGCGGGCATGTGTACTTTGCTAAGTTTGAGATATTTGTAAGAGCGAAATGTTACATCTACCACAATTTCTCTATAAATTGTTTTCATCGGCATTAATTGCTTTTATAATTTTCTAACCTATTAGTTTTATATTGTATCATATTTAAATAATATCTATAAGTAATTTTTTATAATCTTCTATATCATTTGAAATTAAGGTAGACTTATTTTTTAAAAACATGTCAACGAATTGAAAGTAAAAATAAGTAAAATAAGGCGTTTTTGAAATTGCATATCTATTATCATAATTCATTAAAGGATTAATTAGGTGGAACATGAAGTTCTACTAAATGTTTAGGTTTATATAGTCTAATATGATTGATGTTGTTTGAGAGGCGATCATATATGAACATTTCATGTAGGGTGGGTGAGAGGTTCCATGCAGCCTAACATGAATACGATAATGACGAAATATAATTGCGCATTAATATTTTAAAAATATCATGTACATGAATACATTCTTTTTTTATGTAAGATAGATCTAACGATTATAACTAATAGTTTACCAGTTTAAAAGACATAGGAGTATTGCAGAAATATAGCTTAAAAATTATGGTTGTTTTAATATCCAATGTTATTGCGAAGTAAGCGCAGCTCAACTGGTTAGGTTTCTCGTGGTGGAGCTTGCCCATCAGGGTTAAGTTCTAGATTTGACATGGGTGTTGGTATTTACGACTAATTATTCTTTTAGTGGTAGGTGACGTACCCATCGACAGTGAAGCACCGTGGTAACTTCTTCAATCTCAAAATGTACCGGCTCTGTCTTTTAAGATGCTAAAGGGGTAGGGTGCGTGCAAGCTGTGTTTCTAAAAGATTTTCAATATTATTGATTGTTTCTGTTTTAGTTTTATAGCTAAGAGAGAGGGAAGGAATGCTAAAATCTATTTGATTTTTTTCTTAAAAATATATGGATTAGTGAACAATAGCTAGTCCATATAATATATATGATCTAAAGTAATGATTTTTTAATAATATAGTTAACTTGGTTCTTTAATTTTAAATTTTATAGTAAATAATCTAATTTATCTCCTACTTAGGGTACACTCGATCTCATTGATTGAGCTTATGTAGGGCACACAAAACGATATAGGCCATTAACGTATGATTAATTAAGTATTAAATATTACAAATATGAAAATAGTTTTTTAAAAAAAATGTATAGAATGTATTTGCACAACACGCACAATTTAGTAGTTTTGAGAACATGCTCAAGATAAATGAGGGAGCCAATCTGATAAACACTTTACAACTCAACCTTAAATTTATTACTTATGTACTTAAAAAATACGTACAAATCAAAAGCGTAGATTGAGTCGTTAACGGCTAAAATTCAAACCGTGTTTAGCGAGAAAAAACATGCAACTTATTTTTAGACAATACATTTTTTATTTGTGTTTTTGACAATATGTCCTGAATATTTTAATTACTCATTATTTCATCTTGAACTATCAATATATAGGCCCATTGATGCAAATAAATGCTATCTATACTCAACAATAATAGTGTGAAATGATACGTTTATTTGATATTTTATATTATATTATAGATCTAGTTTTGGCTGTGCATGTTTGTTAAGTGATATATATTTTTTATACTACCACCTTCACTAAATATATGACATTGGTCATCAATATATAAAAAACAATAAAAAAATACAAAGGAAGTATAATAGAAAATCCAGATTAAAGAGCGTTGTTTTCTTTCGGTAGTTTCACTAAATATTTAACGTTGGCTGTCATAAAAAAAATACGAAGGAAGTGAAAATCCAAGTTTAAAAAAAAGCGATGTTTTTTTAAAAAATTTTTTCCAGTAGTACGTACGTATACAGTATGTTTTTTTTTTTGCTGTATATCATTTCTTCTTTTCTCGGTTGTGGTTGTTAATTCGTACGTACCAATGCCTTCTCAGCCTTTTCTAGTCAATTTTTTTATGGAAAGTATTACTCGGTAAATTTGAAGTGATAGATTATTATGGGTCCACCAACTTTTTAAGAATTTGGAGGGATAGATTTTTTTTCTTTTTTCTCAGAAATTTTAAGTTTTTTTCTATTTTATTATAGTGCCTTGTGGCAGCTTGAGAGCTTTTTAGAGCACCATGTGGCGGCATGAGAGCGTTTATAGGAAATTTAATGGACTTTTAGTATATAATAGAATAGATAATAGATAGATAGATTGATGGTAAGAAAGCGGAACAATGGATAGCGTGAGGCGCCGCCGTGGCATTGGGCGTGGCTTCTTCACGGCCTCGTAGGAGTGTTTGGTACATATGCACAGTTTGAAAAAAAAACTTAGAGGTGGAAGGAAAGAGAAAACTAACGGATGGCCGGGTCCTACGTAGTTGTGTTGTAAAATACAGAATATAGGTATGTTTCCATTAAACGATTATGTTATATATACAACTAATCTAAATTATACGGCAATTAAACATTTAATATATATCTATCATTTATTCGAAATATTTAGATGTGTCAATATATCATTCTAATACTCTTCTCAACTATCCAACTGATCAAACGTATACTAATCATGCTGGACTGCTGGTAGACAATAGGCGACTCAATTAGCACGGGGTGCTAGACTTAATCTGTGTGCGACTCAATTAGCACGGGGTGCTAGACTTAATCTGTGTTTTGGTGGTTGTATTTTGTTCACAGGAGATAATTCTGATCCGACTTGTTGGTTCGTGACAGTCTCGCCGCCGTATATTACCTATTAACAAATGAATAACAGACCTTTTCTTTCCTTTTTTTTCACATCTGTTGCGCATAGGAAGGACATTAGCCGGTTTAAGGAGAGAGATTTTAACAAATCTAATCCATATGTTTGCGCATAAATCAATGGCTAGATATTTCTTATATTTTCTCTAATTTATTAGAGTGCCACATGGCATTATGAGAGCATTTGTAGAATGTCACGTGGCGGCTTGAAAGCGTTTGTAGGAAGTTTAATAGATTTTTAGTATATAATAATAGAAGATAGATAGATAGATAGATAGATAGATGCTGGCTGTTGCGCATGTGTATCTGTGCTTATCCCCGGCGTCACACCTATCGTTTGCTCTATTCTCTTTCTTTACTTTTATCTCCTTCATTTTGATGTGGATTCTTTTGGAGTCTGTTGACTAATTTAATTTATTATACCTGCTCTAATACTATGTGGTTCGCGTTGATCCGTACTGTCATGCGAATTAACCACAGGAGGAAGAACGTCTAAGGATAAACGATGATTCGGTGCTTTCTTTTCTTTTCTCATCGTCGGACGACGCGCCGGCGATCGACGGCCCACTGGGGCTCCACCCCGTGGATGTTGTTCAGAGAAACATCCGTGGTACCTGCCACCAAAACAGTGCAGGACGATCAAACGGGGTTTTCATGATTCCATGTGCTGCGGAGCTCCAAGAAGCAGGAATCCGTTTCAAGGTGGCCGCCGCCGATGCTGGTGGTGGATTCGCAGGGGCGATAACCTTCAGAGGCGGCGTGCTAACCATCCCGTTGCTTCATGTGATGGATTCCACGGAGAGCATGTTCCTCAACCTGATGGCGTTCGAGCGGATGCACCCCGGCGCCGGCAACGACGCGATGGCGGCCGTCATCTTCTTGGACAACCTCATCGACACGGCCAGGGACGTGGCGCTGCTGAAATCGAGAGGGATCATCAGCAACCTGTTCAGCAGCGATGAGGCTGTGGCGGCGCTGTTCAACAATCTCAGCAGGGGAGCGGTGATGAGCCCGCACAGCAGCCTCTACGGCGTGCAGCGGCAGGTGATCGCGCACTGCAGGAAGAGGAGGAACAGGTGGCGAGCCAGCCTGGTGCACAGCTACTTCAGGAACCCGTGGGTGTTCATCTCCCTCGTCGCGGCTTTCATCCTGCTCGCTGCCACTGTCATGCAGACTATATACACTGTAATCCCATTCTACACCAAGAGCTAATTTAATTTGCTCCATGGTGGCCAAAATTAAGCAGAGGGAAAACACCGAAGCCAGCATATATATATGGACGTTTAATTAGGTGCTCCAATAATTGTTCGTATGTGGGCCATTTGTTGATGGTAAACATCATATATTTTAAAACTCTATAGTGCATGTGCGTGGCTGAATAATTGGTTAAATGTGACTATCTGCGTAATATAATTCTATTTAATTAGCACGAACGTAGTGTTGGAAAATAGAGTGAATACCCCACTAAGTAAGCATAACTAGGTCGAGCATCCACTGCACGGCCTTCATGCCCTAGCAGCTAGAGCATCCGAGATTTGAGAAAGTCCGTTTTGACTCGTTCACCTGTTGATCCGATCTGATTCGCGTTTCTCAATTGCAAGGCTGAGTAAATTGACTCTCGACTGATAAAACTAGGTATTTAACTTCCCTCTACGGTTTGCAACGTGGTTTTCACTGATACAACGTCCACGTGGCTGTCTAATCATAGAAAAAACATTAAAAATAGACATGGGTCAACATGTAAGTGCAAGGGAAAAACATGGGTCCCGCATGTCATCACCCTCTCTTTTTCAGCCTTCATTGAGCCGACGGCATCGTCTCCCACCATCCATTGTCGCTCAGAAAGCCTCGTCTGAGTCGAATCTTGGTCGACGAGCTCGGTTGGGCGCTCGACGCGATGGCGTTGTGGTGAAGGAAACAGAGACCACCAGTGGGAAGAAAAACGTTATGGGGGTAGTGGCGGAGAGACAGGCATCATCGAAGCTGAGATCCAAAGAAAGCAGATATCATGTAGAGCCGACAAACATCAGATCAACGACTATCGTTTTTCTCCTCCATGGTAGAGACAATTCGGAGATAGCGGAGCTCGAACTCTAACAGCGGAACTGACGACCCCGATTCCGATTCCACCTTGCCATCACCATCGCCCTCGATCGTCCCCACGTGGTCTCCTCGTCGTACTCCTACTCAATCTCCCACCATTTCGACCCCTTCCCCTCTCCTTCAGATCGTGCTATATAGTGATGGGGATCCCGATGTGCAACTCTAGGGATGGCCACCGTCGAGTAGCGAGGAGGGGGTAGAGGGGTCTCTCCTGCTTAATGCGCTCATCCTCGCCGTCTTCTCCACTCTGATCTCATCCACTACCCCCGTCGTTGCCCGGCTTAGATATCTAGCTTGATGCCCATCACCTGGGGATGCAAGCGGGGCGGGCAAGCGGGCTTTTTTTTCCCGCTTATCCCACTTCTAGTTCATGTTTTTCTTCTAAATTTGTACTACCATGCGAAAAATATACTAGCAAGAGGGTTTTTATGCGGGTAGCGGGACTACCCACTTGCATCCCGGCGTCACCATGGCGATTGGCTCCGAGCTCCCTGCTCCTCTTGCCTCCAAGCTCCTTAAGTTTGACGGGGCTCGACAGCTACCATCGTCTCTCCCCACTACAAGAAATATGACCTTCTGTGACGAATTCCTCGTGACATCGGAGCTATTCGTCACTAGCACATTCCATTTTATGACGATTAGTATGAGATGGGGTGGCTTAGTGACGAAAAAAAGGTGTTCGTCGTTAATGCCAACTAGAAATCGTCATAAAGTATTTCAATGGGACATCGTGACGAATATTAATTTGTCATAAGGGGCACAAAGAAAACGTCATAAATTTATATAATGCATTTCTAGAAAAATATATTAAAAGTTAAAGCAATTTAATATATAATTCATTTCTTTTGAAATGGGCTTGGCCCACTTGGTATTTGGTACTGCTAGTCTGCAATAAATGAATTAGCAAACTGGGTTGAAATAGTGTATAAATTGCTACGTAATTGGATTTGGCCCAAAAACAGGTTGCTTATGACATTGCCCTAAACAGGCCAATAGTGTGTAAATTGCTATATTTTAGATGGGCTAGGCCTAAAGCTGACGAGATTTACAATTGGGCTTAGCCCACAAGAACTACATGGTTCTTGACAGCCTATAATACATTTTATGACGTTTTTTAGGCTAGATAATGACGAATATGAGCGTCACAAAGTTATGACGACATAAGGATCGTCACTAGATTAATGACGAAAAATAAGGTTTCGTCATAGAACGCCATTAGAGACGCATGATAGGTGACGAATGAATTTTCGTCACGCGAGCGTCACAGATGACCAAACGTGACAAAATTTTATGTGTTTGTGACGTAAATGAAACGTCTCATATCATAAGATCTCTTGTAGTGCCCTCTGTCACACTGCGCTCGGGTGGGCCAGAGAAGGAATGAGTAAGATGGAGGAAAGAGAGATCAAGGGGGAGAGAGGAAGGAGGAGAGAAAGGATGATATATGGGACCAACGTTGTGACTGACACGTGGACTCCACTGTTAGCAACCTCTTCTTCTCAACTCAATAATCTCAGGAGCAACCAAATCCAGTACAATCTCAGGAAAATACCAAAGGGATTGGATGAGAAGGAGTAAAGGATACAAGCTTCTAGGTTCCGGAAGCTTATAGATGTAGTAGTGAGGAAAAACAAGAGAGAGTGGGGGGAATAGAGATCGACGAGGTTCAACCGAACCAAGCCGCCACCGTTCGTCCAGCCGCCAAGGCCAGCCGCCGCCGTTGCCTCCTTTCTGTTCGATGCCCAGGCAGTGTAGCTCCCGTTTCTTCTTATATGCCTCTTTCTCTCATGAATTGGACCTGGCTTGGCAAGCAACTGAGCCAGCCCATGTGCGGCCCACCCTGGATACTGACATCCACATATTATTTTGATCTTTTGCTAACTGTTATTTCATGTAAATGAGCACTATGTAGGACGACAACTAGGTCAATGTGCCATGTAGGTATCAAGTGAGAAAAAACAATCATCAAATATTATTGAGGATGTCATTTTACACCGGTTTAAGATGACAAGATGTATGGACGATGGCCACGCCTAGCCCAATTGCTTCCTCTTGCATCTGTGCATACGGTATGGGCTGAATTTGGACTTTGGACTTTCGATGTGCCTAAAATCCCCTGGGCCAGCTAGGTTCATACGTGCGCACGGCCTAGCAGGGCTTAGCGTGGCTCGCGGCCTAGGCGCTGCACATCACAGGCCCATGTGCATGCCAGTTAATTAGGCCGTGTGTCTTGTTGTTTAGCCCATATAAACCCAAAGTTAGGCCCATGCTTGCATGAAGGAGGCAAAAAGCCCAAATTGGACAAGCACAAGTTGCCTGATCCAATGTTTGATATAGAAGGAGCAGATGTATCCAAGGCCGTATGACTTGTGAGCATATCGCACCTCAAGAATAGGGTAACGGGCACAAAAGATGAGATCACTTGTGAGGAGAGGGAAATACTCACTCTATTTCATCTTAGAAGACGTTTTGATTTTGGTGAAAGTCAAACTACTTTAAATTTGATTAAGTTTATAAAAAAAATAATAATATTTCTAACCCAAAACAAATTTATTATGAAAATATATTCAATTATTGATTTGATGACAAATTAGTATCATGGATATTACTATATTTATCTATAAACTTAGTCAAACTAAAAACAATTTGACTTTGACTAAAGTCAAAACGTTTTATAGCCTAAAACGCAGAGAGTAGAGGAGCGATCTTGTCCAAGAGATGCCGACGGTATAAGGTTGATAGAAGCGATGAGTCACAGAGTGAGCTCAGAGCCATAGGGAAAAGTGGAGCTTTGGGCAGTGAAAGTTATATACTCCCTCTGGTTAATATTACAAGTCGTTTGATTTTTTTCTTAATCAAACTTTTTAAAGTTTAGCCAAATTTCATAATAACATTTTTAATGAATATATTTAATGTTGAATTTAACAAAATTGATTTGGTATTGTACACGAAGCTAACTTTTTTATAAACTTTGTCAAACATAAAATATTTTGATTAAGAAAAAAGTCAAACGACTTGTAATATGAAATGGATGGAGTACTTGAGAAAGAAGTTTCAATGGCTCCGTGGTGATGAATTTTGTTGGACCCGTACGTTGGAGTAATGGATATTCGTGGAGTTTTGAACAATTTGCTTACGTATTCAAAGGTCATTGAAACTTTCAAGTATCGACAAAGCTGTAGAGTATCGACAATGTCCTTTCCTAATAAATTGTTAGGAAGGACAAAGCTGTAACCCATATGAAGGTAAGTATCGACAATGTCAGCACTAAACTTTCAAGTTTATTAGGAGTATTTTGTTGTACAAAAATATTCATATCAGTCACAATTGTAGAGCACTAAACACGAAGTAATCAAATAAATATGTACTGTATGTTCTACCATCTATATTTCTTAAAATAATAAATGAAATATAAGATTATACAAAAGAATACGGAACACAAAATTTTTAAAAAAACATTTTCATATTTGCAAAACAGGAGGAGCCAAGAGAGCGTGAGAAGGGGATCGATCTAGAGATTCCCTTTTTTTCTAAGAGAGTACAGGGAATGGACAAAATTCTCCCAAAATTTTCACATTCAGCACAAACAACTTCTCAAAATGATACTAAAAAGAACAGTTCATATCGGTCACAATATTCACACGTCCGCCGGCGAACGCGCCACGACGGAGACCTTCTTGACGGCGAGGCACACCGGGCACGCCTCCGCCCTCGCCTCGCACGCCCTGCACAGGCACAGGTGCCGGCACGGCAGCAGCAGCACCGCTGCCTCCCTCTCGCCGCACGCCTTGCACCCCCACCTCCCTCCGCCGACGCCGACGCCGCCGCCACGGCGCGTGTTCGTCTTCGTCGCCGTCGTCTCGAAGCAGCACGACTGCGCGTCGTCGTCGGCGGTGTTCGGGCCGTCGGACTCGCCGCAGCCCTCGACGGGGGCGCACGGCGGCGCCGCGGCGGCGCGGAGGAGGAGGTGGTCGAGCGTGGCGCGGAGCCCCGCGGCGACGGCCTCGTTGCTGCGCGCCAGGCCGCACCACGCCTGGCTCTCGGCGGCCGCCTGGCGGAGCCGCTCCTCCAGGTCGGCGGCGCGGCGGCGCGCCGCCGCGAGCTGGGACTCCGTCTCCTGCAGGCGGCGCGACGCCGCCGCCGCCGCGGCGCGCACCAGCGCCTGGCACTGTCGCTTCCGCGCCTGCTCCACCCCGGCGCGCAGCCGTTCGCACTCCGCCCGCACCACCGCGTCGATCTCGCCGCTCTGGATGAACACCTCCGACGCCAGCGCGTCCCCAAACGCCGCCGCCGCGGCGCGCCCGCTGGTGCACGCCATGCCGGACTCCACAAACCGACTCGCCGCGACGTCCGCCGCCGGCGCCACCACCATCCCCGGGATCGGCAGCAGCACCGCCGACGACGGCGGCACGTAGTACTGCTGCTCCACCTCCCTCCCCCTCTTCCTCGACACCACCACCCCACCTCCACCGCCATTGTTGCACGTCAGCCCGCTCTGCGCCCCGCCGCTAACCACCGCGGCGCCGCCGCAGTTGTACCCATTCTTCGCCATCGCCGCCTTCGCCACCAGCGCACCGTAGTACTCCTCCGCCGCCACCACGAACTCGCCCCCTCCGGCCATGGAAAACCAAGAACCAATCGAATCGAGCTCGCTTAATATAATTAACCTCTCCAAGATCGAAACACCGATCAATCGATCGAGTCGAGATGAGAATGGCGTTGCGAGATGAGGAGGAGAGGTATATAAATGGGAGGAGATGCGATGCGACGCGACATGGATGGGTGGGTGGAGGTGGGAAGCAACGAAGAAGACGAAAGCGAGTGGGTGACTCGGTTTTGCATGCATGCACGCCCGCATGGGGATTAGCGATTAATCAGCGTAATTAATGGCTTGACCCGTAATTAATTAGCGCAATAATGGCCACCCTCTGTGTCCCAACGGTCGCGACAAGCAAATCCGGGAAAGTTTCGTGGTGGGCCCCGCAGTTAGCCTGCATCTGCCACTCACTCACTCCTAGCTTTAGCTTACCTGTGTACTGCTTGCATCTGTGCATGCGTGCATGCAAGGATTATATTATTATTGTGATTTAATTGACTTGTTAATTGTCCCATTTGATCCGGTCATCAAGTGAGCAGAATATTGATCCAGCTTTCGGTCTGCAACAAGCTGCACGACGTCTGATGAGAGTAGCAGAATATTTTTAAAAAGAGCATTAAACAATTGTGTGTTGATAGAATCAAAATCAAATTAAGCAGGAGTAGATAACAATGTGACGACGTGTGAATGGGTTAACTAGTTAATTTATTAATCCTTTCCATTTTATAATCAAAGGATGTGAAAGCTAGATAATTAATACCCGAAATGCAAGGGCGGTCTGCCTGGTTAGACATGGTACGACATGATGCACATGTTGAAGAAGAGGACAGGACGCGTATAGTATAGTGTGTGTGTCTATATATATATATATATATATATATATATATATATATATATATATATATATATATATATATATATGAGTGCTAACCAAGTTAAAGTTTAACATGTATCTAAATCATCAAAAGTAAAATTTTATTTATGATAAAATCTAAGTGTAATAGTTTTACTCTTAATGACGTGAATAAATCTTCGATATGTATATTTTCTGTTCAATGGTAATTTATACAGGTTTCCGTATTAATTTACACTACAGTTCTTTCGTCCCAAAATATAAAAGATCTTAAAAGATGTGATATATCCATCTAAAATTTCTTAGTACGAAGAGGATAGTATATTTTACCTACGTATGTGGGTCCAAATGGTCCGATCGGTCGGTCCGTCCACGGATCGAGTCAGTCAAACCACCGGGGAGAAGAGACGACGCTAATTAATTAATTCTCTTTCGTTAACCTAACCTAGATCTAATCCAATCTGATCAATAATAATGTAATGCAATTAACCTGACGTACATAGCTACTGCTCGCTAATTAATTTTGAATATAAATTGTTTTGGTTAGTGTGAGTACGTAAAGGGACGGCTAGCTAGCTTAATTAGCTAGACGTTGGTTTGATCGATGGAAATCAATCAATCAATCAACCCACGAGGCACGCTAGATTTAATTAGTTTTCGATGATCTTATGACAACCGTACCAAGCTAGAGAACACGACGAGATTAGTTAACATGTAGTGATCCTGCCGCTGGTGAGTGTGGATTAGTTGTTAATTAATTAAGGCCGGCAGCTTCTTAAAATTGGGGTGATCAGATTAATCAATTAATTAAGGGTGGTGGTGCAGCAAGTACGACTAACTGTTTGCGTCTAGACCAAGGCTCCTAGTGGCTTAGCATGTGTGTCCGTACGTCCAATAATGCATATACTACTATATATACTTTGACACTGTGCTAGTATAAGGTATACAGCGATAATATGTTGGTTTTTGTCGTCGATCGTGATCGGACGGTAAATATCATTTTTTTTAAGTACTATACACGAATTCATTAATTAGATATTACATATGTTTATGCTTAATAAAATAAACTATACATAGTACGTACTTACTCATCCGTGCATTATACCAAGCCGAATGAATTAATGCGCGCGCCATTTTTTCTGAGCTCCTAAACAGTACGGTTTTTTAAAAACAGTACGTTATATATATATATATATACATATACTTTTTAAAAAAAAAAACGTACTGTTTAGGAGTATATATATGTGTGTGTGGGTGTGTGTATGTATCCCCGCAAAAAAATATATATATGTATGTATGTATGTATATATGTACGTATGTATATAGGCAGCGTATCATATGCATACAGCTAGGTAGATGCACTCATGCACACACCCATCCTGAGCCTTTGGATCAACATCCTGCGGCCAAGACCTCGAGTGTGGTATTTTTGCAATTAGCCGCCCGTCACCTTCACTTACTTTTATGAAATAAAAGACCCCTCCACAGCTCTCTTCTTCTTTCACGCAGTTCATTTTGCAAAAGAAGAAGAAGAAGAAGAAGAAGAAGAAGAAGAAGAAGAAGAAGAAGAAGAAGAAAAGAAAAAAAAAGTCGCCCATTTCATTCTGGATCTTGCACAAGCACTCCCACCATCAGCGGAGACAGAAATCTCTAGCAACGGCTTGTATTCGTAGGCAGCGAAAATAACATGCTGGCCATCGATGACGACCTCAATCGACGGTTCGCCGGCGGAGACAGCGATCTGGAGCAACGCCGCATCCGGAGAGGCTGCCGCAGTGCTGCTACTCTTGAGTATCGCTGTGGCAGAGATTCTGTTCAATTTTAGTGGAAAAAAACTTTCTCAACTAGTTGGCATGTAGCTAATGGCTAAATATCTTCTCACTTATCAGTTGGGGATGAACTGATGATTGATGAGCAGCACAACTTACTGGTTCTGAAACTCTACCAAATACAACTAAAAGAACAAATTTCTCTGCGAAAAAAGTGGACTGGCAATTCAGACTTCATTTCAGACAAGCACACAGGTAGCCGAACCCAAAAGATGATAAATCTCAAGCTAAAAAAACCAATAGAACCCCATAAAAGGATACGATCCAATCTTGACAAAAAATAAACATCCAGCTCCAATCTTCACCAGCACCAGCCGAGCTCAGTTTCCACTCTCCTCACAAACTTTACGACAATGAGAGCAGCGGCAGCCTCTGAAGACGAGCCGTCGCTCCAAATCTCTGGCTCCGAAGGCTCGCCGTCACTGTTCCGTCGGCCACGCTGATTGAGGTCGTCGTCTCCGCCAATGCGTCGTAGTCGTCGCCTTCGAAGTCCGAATACGGCGCCGCTCAAAATCGTCCTTTCCGCCGATGAAGCCCGATGATGCGCGTGCTTTGTGCCCGTTGTGCCAGATCCAGAATGGGATGAGTTTTCTCTTTTTTTTTTCTTTTTTTTTTTGCAAAATGGATTGCGTGAGTGAAGAAGAGAGTTGTGGAGGGGTCTTTCATAAAAATAAGTGGAGGAGTCGGGCGGCTAATTGCAAAAATACCACACTCGGGGTCTTGGCCGCAGGATGTTGATCCATATATATAGGTAGTTTAGTTATAAAAATCATCTTTTACCAATACTATATTGTTATATATATATATATATATATATATATTTTAAATCAACTCTTCAGCTTTATAGTAATTAATTAATTAATTTTCACCTTTGAATAATATATAGTGATCACACAATCATTCAGCTATTCAGAGAAAAAAAAACAGGGATATGTTTTCCCACATGACGCCACCGAAATGGATGCAGATCATATTGGTGTCTACTGGATCTATCTGACATTGGGCCTGTTTGGAAGAGTTTTAGATTCTAAGAAGCAGTTATTTGGTAGCCAGCTTCTGAGAATCTGGAAAAACTCTGAAACACAGCTTCTCCAGTTTCTGGCTTCTTAGTTCATTTTTCAGAATTCTCAGAAGATGTGTATAGTTTGGGGCAGCTTTTAGCAGAAGCAAGCTCCCCCAAATAGGGCCATTGATCGAGATGCTCTTTCGCCGCCGCATCAAAGACGTTTTCTCTCGTCAATTTTGTTAGTTTCTTGACGGCAGTGTGTCCGGATTGACAAATGGTCTCGGAGAATCAGATCGATCGAGGAACAGATCAAAAAAGGTTTTCCAAAATGCATATAGATCACAGACAGCTTTGCTTGATTGAGATGGTGACCTATACCTGCATGTTTTTGACGCGACTGAATTGATCATCAGTCGGTCAGGGAGAGGATAAAGTCTGAATTTTGCTCTCTGAATCGGCCGTCAACGCGTATGTTCGTCCAGCTTTGACTCCACAAAGTAGTACTAGTACAATTCAGTGAAAAGGTCGCTAGTAGCTCATATGCTGCCATGCCCACACACAGTGGCTTTCTGCTGCTTTTCTTCGCACGATTCGTCCTTGATTTGATCTTTCTCGATCATCGATCGTCTTCTTCGCCCTCGTCAATTTGTTATCGATCCCAAAATTCAACAAAGAGTTTTGTTTTTCTCTTCGCAAAATTCAAACCCAAGGAATACGTTTTAATTCTCCGGTACACTCTCAGATCGCGACTAGCTACTCATGCATTATGCTAGGCCGGTAAAAGGTAGACTAGAAGGTGGATGGATTCAAAGAGAAACTCAATATATACACATGCAACATGATGCCGACGATTCAATATATAGCTACCCGTGGTTTAGACTTTCACCGTACGTGTCAAGAAAAATGATAACTACATATTTTTGTATCTAGTGTTAATTACAAACCCACATGTCAGTTACGACTTACTATACGTTGCTAACGAGTTCGGGTCTGTACTGTGTTTCGAATTTTTTTTTCTAAATTTTAAGAATTAATAAAATAATAAAACTTATCCTAGTCACGCTCAAAACTTTGCATTTATTAATTTATAATTATTTATCAAAAGAAAACTAAAATTAATATTACATCAAAAGTATGATTTTGTACCCCCCACTAAAACTTGGAATTATAAAATTAATAAAATGGAAGTAACCGAAAATGTGTGACAAATTTATAGTTACTGACAAAAATGTGATATTTATAGGTACTAACATTAAATTTGTAGGTACCGACAAAAATGTGATATATATTTTATTTGTAACCTCTTAATTAAAACAAAGTTTTCATGTTACCAGTATATACTTGCCTTCCTACTTTTACTTGGACCAGGCACTACTACATGAAAGATTTTTCCGTACGGGTGGAATCGATTTTCGCGTGCGGAGCTTCCACCCGTCTGGAAAGCGGCGCCGGCGAAAATCCCGATTTTTTTGTGTGGGTGACGCACCTCAATTTTCGCGTGCAGGCACTTAGGCCGCCCGCACGGAAAAAATAAAAACCTAAAAAATAAATCAAAATCCACCCGCAAACCCTAACCTAGCCGCCGTCAACACCAACGCTGCCGCCACCGTCGCCGCCACCAGCATCACCGTCGTCACTACCTTGCCCGAGGCTCATCGTCATCGTCGCCACCATGCCTGAGGCCCGCCACTGTCGTCCCCGCGATCACCGGCGATGGATCCGGCCTCCTCGTGGTGGCAGGGGACGGTTCCGGCCTCCCCGCGGTGGCACACCACAGATCCGGCCTCCCTGCAGTGGCCGGTGACGGATCCAGCATCCCCGCGGTGGCTGGTGACGAATCCGGCCTCCACACGGCGGCCGGAGATGGATCCGCTCCGCCGCCACCACCGTAGCCGATGCCACCGCCGCTCCTGCTGATGCCGCCGCCTCCGCCGCCCTAACCGAGGGCGCCGCCGTCGTCGAGGAGGAGAGGGACAGGGAGAGGGTGATGGGAGGATGGGGAGGAGGAGAGGGAGAGGGCAGGATGGGCAGGATGGAGAGGAGGATTAATGGTAGCGCGTGCGTGATGGGAGGATGGGGAGGAGGATAAGAGGGAGATGGGAGGATGGGCATCGCGTGGGGTGCGCTATTTTCGTGTGTGAGTAACTTAACAAGCCCGCACGCGAAAATAGGCTTATTTTCGCATGCTGGTCTGTTAAATGACCCGCCCACGAAAATTGATTTTCTTGTGCGGGCGATGGCCCGGCGCCCATCCCTCATTTTCTTGTGCGGTTGTACTTATGGTCCGCCTGAAAAAAAAGGGTCTGATGTCCAGGAAAATCTTTCATGTAGTTGTGAGGGGGCGTCTGAGTGTATAAATACAATACCTCCTAGAGAATATGGGAGAGACCAATACATCATACAAGCCATTACAAGACAACTCTAACCTCGCCAAGTTCATATTTGAGGAAGAAAACTACACTAGGCATCGATCATGTGTGAGAGCTACATGCCGGTAGGCCGACATGGTCTAACTTAGGTCATCCCAAATATTGTACTTGTACTGAGATATTGATATATAAAGGTAACACGACTTCGATTAGTCAACAGGAGTAGGGCTATTAACCATCAGTAAGAGGGCCTGAACCTATATAAAATTCCCCGTTTCCCGTTTCTTTTACCTCAATCTCACGTATACCCTGCCACTACCAATCACCATACTTTACAAATTCCGTGGCAGGTATAGTCCGTCGACACATGTATACACAAAGCATGAGTGTGATGTGGCGCGTGTAATTATAAACGATACGCTTAATTTTCAAATATTAAAACACCAATATTATTTTTCTCCCAACTAGTTTGTTTTTTCTTCAAAGTAAAGGAGCAAGTAGAAGTAACACAACTCCCTGTACATACATGTACATCCAAAGGCCCACATGGAAAACAATAATTAGGATTCCTTCACAAGGTGGCTGGTCAACCAGGGCACAGCTAGCTATAGCTATAGCAGGCATGGGTGGACAGGTAGTACATATAACGACGCGTGCGTGCACATGTGTGGGTACATTTTGCAAACATGAAATAATGCTGTGGTGTGGAATCTTAGTAATACATGTACACCTTGACCATGGAGTTGTATGATATATATATATGCGTGTAATAGTATATCACTAGGACCATATATATATGTATGTACCCCACTTGCCCCCCTTTGCAATGCCATGTGTCCTTCTCCTTCAATTCAATCCCTGCAAAGATATATGGAATCAATCTAGTTGTACATCATCACATTACATCGCCTGCTGCAGGTCGCCGTCCATGGTTGAAGCACTGTTGATCAACGTACTGGTCCCTGCATGCCACTATCCAGCCCCAGTACTCTCTACCAGTACAATGACCAAGAGCAACAGTGTACAATGACCAAGAACAATATATAGTAGTAGTGCCCTTGAGAGAGAGAGAAGAGAAAAGGACAAAGAGATCTAAAGAGAGATCAATGAGAGGTTGGGTCCATCCATGGCGACATGGAGCAATTCTTGTGGGACACAAATCCTCTACCGTACTACACATGTCACTGACACCTATTATATTATATGTGCAGTACATTAAAGGATTACCATCTATTTTTTAGATTTATGGAAGCTACTTTATTCGTCTAAAATATAGCTATCTAGCTAGTACAATTAATTTAGAGATAGCGTTTAAAAATATAGCAATCTGGCATTATGAATCTTAACATGCCTATATCTAGATTCACAAAACTAGGTAACTATATTTTGAGGCGGGTCGATGGAGTTGCTAGGCTGCTAGCTAGCTTGCCGGCCATATATTGCTTTCAGGCGAAAAGCTAAGCTTCAATTCCCTAGCTAACAAGGCAGAGTTAGTGCATGTGTGGTAGTCACTGTGCAGCATTGGTGTCAACCTCGATCTCTCCTTCAACTTGCCATCAATCTTACTTTGAAAAAGAGAGCTGTCTCCATATAGTCCATCTCATATAGATGTTCATTTGTTGCCGGCCTCATGGGAGAATACATGTGGTCACATGCTTGCGTGCGTGGATGGACGGTTTGTAGCTAGATTGGTTTGGTTCTGGTCTCTGTCTTAGTAATTGTTTGAATTGAAAGTTCTCTAATAACGACCCATATTTGTGACTGTTGTGAAAGAATCTTGTGGTGGTGATGAGTAACCGGCCACCACCACCATTAGCTCTTTTGTATATATGTATAGACACACTTGCATGTCTTTATTAGTTGAAGAATCTTCCCTAGATAATTGTGTCTTTTTCAAATGTATGGTTCGTAATAAAATTATTCTGAGAATATTTAACTGAAAATTAGATATATTTTTTTACAATTTGGAATTTATGACATACTGCTTATTAGGCATAGTTACAATTCCTGAGTATTTGGCTAGTATATATGGTTAACATATACGGCCCGCCTACTCTCCATTTTCAATACTTCTTCTGGTTCGATTTACTTGTTCTAGAAATCTTATATTAAACTAGAAAGCGTGACAAATTAATTTGCTACCCTCATTAATGATGACATACTAATCATCTTACCCAAGCAAGCATTAAAATTTCTTGAAAGAGTAATAGTACTGATATAGTTGCATTTTACGAAGGGTAGGAAGGGAAAAATATCTTTAAAAGTGATTTAAATGTAGAAATTATTTAAGAAAAATTGAATGCTAAAATGATAAGTAAACTGAAACGGAGGAAGTAAGCAAATCACTACTATGAAATTGATTTTTCCGAACGAAACAGCCTTTAGGTTACACGCAGACCATAACTATTCCCGCATTCAAAAAATCGCTCCCCATACAAAAAGCGTGGTTCAAGGACTACATGCAAAAAATCAATTTTCACATACGGGTCTCTCACCATCCCACCAAATCGAGCTCACCCTTAAATTATCAGGTCACCTCTTTCTCCTCATCCTCATCCTCTCCGCTCTCCACTTCACCTTCTCCACTTCCTCTCCACCTCTCGTCTCCTCCTACTCTCCTATCCGTCAGCAACGGGCGAGCCTGAGTGGCCGGCGCTGGAGGGATCCGGCGGCGGACGGGAGCACGACAGGTGGGCAGGAGCTGCCAACGACCACTTCTTCCGATGGTGGCAACGGCCGCAGGGCATGGGAGCTGCTAGGGTTTTGGATTTTTTTTTCAGAATTCTTTTCTTTTGCCTATTTTCTTTTTGCTGTCTGATCGCTTAAGCGCCCACAGCAAAAATACAATTTTGTCAAACAGTTGCTCGAACCGCATGCAGAAATACTGATTTTCGCAGACACCTAGGTGCAGGCGGGCCACTCATCCGTCTAAAAAATCATTTTTTATACAATGAAAAAATCGTTTATGTTGCAGTGTATAATCGATCTTTTAAAACTTGAAGTACTGCATTTGCTAGTGCTTATCCACCCTCTAAGCTAGCTTGGTGGCAAAAAGTCCATTGTGGGTACAATCCAATTCACTTGCACATCTAGATCATGCGAAGGATCAAACTCAATTATTCTAACCTGACCAACTAGACAAAACATTAAAAAAAATGCCGCAGATATCAAAAGGCTCTAAAGTCCTAAAGAAGGCAGATGTAGCCATATGCATATGCATAGAGCAATATGCAAAGCTTCTCTCTTCCTTTAGTTTGTTCTTTCCCTTTGATAGTTTCCATGTGTTCCTTTCACCCCAACTACACGACTTTCTTCAGCCTTGTTAGTACAGAGTGAATCATAAAGCTGAATAATGCAATCCATCAATCAACACACATAAAAGTCATATATCTACACGATACAGATATGTAGATCCATCACTGCCTTTTTCTTTCTTGTCATCTCATTTTCCAAAGATATCTATGACATTGGGATAATTGGATGCTTAGGTGCATTGCTGAATGTTAATCTGGCACCGGCCATTCTTTGATTATCTTTTTCCCCCTTTTTTCCTACACATCTTTATCCAGCTGAATGCCTTTGTCTTTCTTCTTTTCCATCCTTTTTGGCGTTTCGTGTTTGATGCATGCTTTGATATATATGAGGCTGTATCTGCCTTTTCTGTGAGACGTGTGAATCCATTGATGAATTAACCATTCTCCGACACGAAATATTCTGTGTGGTGTGACCACCTCTTGCAAATGTCCCTTTCTTTCTCTTGTTCATGATGTTTGATTAATTAATTCTTTAATTAATTAAATCTGGATGCCTGCCTGTGCCTGCTGCTGCGTCCTGTTACTGTCAAAATTAAGCATCTGACCTTCTGTGCGACCTAATTAAATTACAAATGTGTACGTACATGACATGGACAAGCATGTGTGTGTACAATGGACAAGCGTACCCATATATGGTTTGGCAGTTGGTGATGATTACGACTGAGACTCTCCCTATGTGCCCATTAAGTTTGGACCAAGTCTGGTTGTTATCCATGGAAAGAGGTAGTATAGCACATGGAAATGCTGCTTGTTGCCGGCCTTAATAATTGGTCATATGTTAGTACTGATTAGTTGAGTGCTTATTGCATGAGTAATTGGAGTAGATCAGCACTAAACCACCTTTTTCCCCACCACCATGCATGCATCTCCTTCAAAACAAAAAAACATGTTTAGGTTCAGTTGCATACTCAATAGGGCTCATAGACAGTGACAGAGCTAAAAAAAATTCTAGAGTATAGACAAGTCTAACTACATTATAAAAATTTCCACCGTTAATTTTTATAACAATATCAAAATTCTAATATATTTGTCGATGAGCTCGGGTGTAACATTCCAGCCTCTAAATCCATATTAGTCTACTTTACATGTTGATGGGGGCTATCCGGCTAATGTTAACATAGCACCCCGCGTATAGTTTCGTATGTTCTTGCTTTGTGTAAAACGGTTAATTGATCTAAAGGTGTTACAATTAGAGTGAAGTGAGCATACAAACTAGTCAAAACTTATCTAAAATTTTCATGTGGGTCTATTCCCACCAAACGAACACTTTGATCTATTACCCTATACAACATGCACACAACCCAAACTAGACCACCAACAGGCTGGTGCATTATATCGGGACATCGGCCCGGCGGTTGGCTTAGCCACTGTGCGTATAAAGACTTTTAGAATTGAAATTTCAACAAAGTGCAATTCAAAATTTAGAGTGATACTCTATAATATTCAATATTAAAATAGTTCTAAATAACCACATTAATTAATTATTTGAAAACAAACAATTTCGATAAAGCAGTGCCGACCAAAATTAACTATTCTACATAGCTAAGGCAACCACAATTACTTTAACTCCTCTCTCTCTCTCACACACAACACAGGAAGAAACATATACGCTGATCCAGTTTCCAGAAAACCGGCCGTGCTTATTTTACAGATGTTTGATAACTGTTTCCCATAACTAGTACTACTATCTTATAATGATGATTTCACCGAAAACAATGTTATGATTAGTTAACTGTAGGTTATACATCCTCTTTGATGTGACAATAATTCTTTTGAGAAAGTTGAAGTCCATTTCGGTGTGCTTCTCGAAGGGCATAGAATTATAATAAATAACCCAAGAAAAAGGATTGGAGACCTACATATTCAACTACATAATGTGTTGACCTTCTAGCTAGCTGCCTCTAGATATAGAGACAACTCTGTCTAGCCAAAAAAAAAAAACAAACAGTAACAAATAAAGCAAACTTGGTCGACACTTCTACTCAACATCATTTCCCACTCTACATATACTAAACCATCTCACTAACTGGTGTCCAGCTGGTTAAGTTGATGGTCAGTTAATTTTATAGACGTTAATTCAATTCAATAATTAGTCAGCCATTAGAATTAACAGGGGTGTGCAGGTCCCCCATCAACCCACCATCAATTCCAGGCAGCTGGCCACACACACATCCATTTGATCTACTGCAGATGATCGACAAATCGATTGATCTGTGACCACTCTTGATGACATCAAAGTGATCACATTGGCACCTTTTTCGTTGCTTGTCTGGCACAAACCTTGTATCAACATCTACGAAAGAATATCACGTGTGTGGACGTACGGTCCTGTCGATGGTTTGGTCTAAAGAGAAAGTAACCATAAGTCCAGGTAGCTAAGCTGGAACAATATGCATATGCATGGTCGATGATGATTCAACTTTTTTGCGGGATTGGGGACTGAATTAATGGGTGAGATTTGTGTGAATCCCACTAGCTACTCTTAGGTTGAAGTAAGCACATTAATTAATAATCCTCGTAGAGAGAAACTTAACGTCCATGTGTTTTCTAGCTAGCTCCACAAGGTGGTGGGCTAGCCGATACTACTGGACAACCCCACATCTCTCCCGGTTCACAACCCTTTTTAGTCCCGGGTTGCAAACCGGTAAGAAAAATTCAGGACTAAAGATCGCCATCTTTAGTCCCGGTTGAAATACCCGGAAATAAAGATGGATCTTTAATCCCAGTTGGAGTCACCAACCGGGAGTAAAAAATATAAGCACCACGTGGCGCTTTCTCTTTCTCTTTTCTTTTTTAATTGTTTTTTGCTACTTTCATATTGATTTCGCACCGAACTCAAGAACAAAATCATCCACACAGACAAAATTATTCACAAATTGACATCACAGATTCATTTGCAACTTTATAGAAACATCTAAATATACACAGAATTCACATCCACATTCACAGTTCACATCACAAATATACAAATCCAAAGACATCACAAATCAACAAAATCCTTACGTTCACAGATAATAAATCAACAAAATCCACCGCTGCACTGTCGCAGTCGCTCCCGCGCCAGCCAAGCTGCCGCCCCCCGCCCGCTCCAGCTGGCGCTGCTCGCTACCCCATTCCCACACGCGGGGCCGCCGCTCGCTCTTGTGCCAGCCACCGCCGCCGCGGACCGCGTGGGGCCGTCCCCGCTGCCCGCTCTGCGGGGCCGCCGCCGGCACCCGCTCCCACGCCGGCCGTTGGCGCTCGCTCCCACGCGGGCCGCCGCACGTAGGCTGTTGCCCGCAAACCGCCGCCGTTCGCTGCGAGAAAAAAATGAGAGTATAAGAAAGCAACGAGAAAAAAAGATAAGGAGAGGATAAGAGAGAGGAGGAAAGGGGATGAGGAGGAGGAGTTTGCATTCCAGAGGATAAGTCCTAGGGATTATATACGACGAGTTGAATTTTAGTCCCGGTTGGTAATACCAACCGGGATTAAAGATCTAAATAATCTTTACTCCCGGTTAGTACTACAAACCGGGACTAAAGATGATTAAAATTTTTTTAACCGGGACTAAAAACAATCTTTAATCCCAGTTCTTATTAGAAAAATTCGATGGAGCCCACTTGTCATATCTCTCTCTCTCTCTCTCACCTCTCTCCCTATCCGCCATGGCCAGCAAGGCGAGGTGGGACGGCACCATGGTTCCACGCTGTGCTCACCTTCTCCGCCTCCTGCGCCGCCGACCAGTAGGACCACATTGCCGTCGTTTGGATTGATGGCTCCGAGCTCCTCCAAACCACCACTGAGGAGCCGTGTGCTAAGCGAAGCCAAAGATGATACCGGTGCCCGGAGGCCGCCGAGTTCAAGGAGGACTGGGAGAAGCGGCGGAGCTTGGGGATGAGACACGCGATGACCGCCTGTCTCGGGGAGGACGGAAGGGGCAACGGCGGCGGTCAGGGTGAAGGGCGAGGTCGAGTCATGGAGGGAGTTCGAGATAGCGGCGGGCTTGTCGCCTCCTTCCCGCGAGCTCCATCTCTGTTGCCACTCCAGTTGCCTCCGCGCAAGCTCCGCTTCCGCTGACCTCCCCAAACGACGTTCAGCTCCGCCGCTGGACACCGCCTCCAACTCCCTCACTAAGCTCGAGACGGCGGCGGGCTTGTCGCTGCCTCCACACGAGCTTGACATTAGCAAGGATGACACCATCAGCAACATCCTCTTCGTGCTCGGCTTCAATAGAGGTCGCCGCAGCACATAGCGCACCATCACCGCAATCGCTGCTGTGGACCACGCCAAGCGCCCTCGCCGCCACTCACCATCGTGGACTGCACCGCACGTCCTCGCCGTGGTCGCTGCTGTGCTAGGGATTTGGGAAGAAAGAGGAAATTTTTGAGGAGAGAGAGGGAGGGAACAAAAAATTCAGGGGGAGAGAGAGAATTTTACCATGCTGGATGGCCACGTGTACATCTCCTAGTCAAAACCGCTCCCAACTCTGCCTAGGGGGGGTCATCCGTTCAGTTTGTATAGTTGGGGTTGTAAAATATCTCGTTCTCGAGCTTTACGCGCGCGCGCGGGGGGGGGGGGGGGCATATTCAGTCGATCACGATAGTTCGTAGGGTAATTCATACTTTCTCCAAAAAAATAATATCCATCATGTCAACTAAATTAGAATGATAATATAAATTAAGGAGGATATGTAAAATTGGACACCAAGTCTCCATAAGTGCCGATGGTATGTAGATTGATCTCGATAGGTGGTTGGGTGTATGGTGCAGTTGCTATCTAGTAATCGGTAAACTGTCGTGTGCGTAAGCACCGAGAGTATTAATTTGGCTGTTTGAATTAGTATGGTTTTGAGAATTATTTGGTTGATTAGTTTGTTCTAACTGTTAACTACAACTTAACATATATTTTATCTAATTCATGGGACCGGTACGTGCTTATCATGTGTGGTTGCTTACGTACATTATATTGCCTGACCATACCTTCAATTAATTCCACCAAACATATTGCTGGTTTCACTCAAAGATGAAGACAAACAAGCCAATTAAGCCGGCTTCAATTGACGATCGATTGCTTGTGTTTTAGTTAAACTAACTTTTGTCCTCGTTTTTTCCAACCACATGTGCATGCTTACAAGTTAGAAAAAGACGAAACAACTCCAATTCATATACATTGCTTTCCCCTGTCTGTATCTCCAAAATGGCGACAATATTGGTGTCCCTCTCAAGTGATTCCAACCCCCCCCCCCCCCAATTTTCTTCCATTCTTATCGCCCATACTTCCAAATATTGATTCTAAAAGGTGTCGTTGAAACTTGAAAGCAAACTACCATCGGAATTTGTTGCTTTCGTATTCACATGATGCATGTTCCTGATACGAATAATCAGAGGCATCATGCACATGTGTGTGTATATAGTAAATCTATTCTACACCCCTCCCCTAGAATAACTATTCTACCCCCCTCTCCTATGGGTCAAACCCACCTCCCTTACCTTCTCTAGGGCCCAAAACCCCTCTCCCACCTCGGTCAAAGCGTCCTCCCGCCGGTCAAACCCGCCCATTGACTCCCTCCCCCGCCCACCACTTTGCTATCCTCGTCTCGCAGAAACCGCGCAATAACAGAACGATCATCGTGCAGTAACAAAACAACTTTCTCGCAGTAACAACGTTAAAAAATAGTCATGATGGATCTAGTTTCATTAAGCGTTTTTTTATGAACGTCATACTGCAAACGGATTAGAAAAACAAGATATGGTGTGAGAGATATTGCTGTCTAAAGATTGAGATTTACCTCTTTTTAGTTCTCGTCTCACTGGAACGACGTAGTAGCGCGACAGTCAATATGTAGTAACACGAGTACTTTCGCAGTAACGACGTTACAAAATAGTCATGATAGATCTAGTTTTGTTAAGTACTTTTTTACGAATGTTATGGTGCAAACGAATTAGAAAAACTAGATATGATGTGAGAGATATTGCTCCCTACAGATTGAGATATAAAAGTTTTTAGATATACACAAGCATTATTACTATAGCACCGTTGTTACTGTTACATGTCAATGTTACTGTAATTTTTAATATGGTGTTGCTACAAAAAGTGCAGTAACAAGTTTTAAGTTTTGCAGTAACAAGTTATAAGTTTTGTATTAACATATCATTTTACTGTGCTTTTTTTATAATGTTACTGCCGAATCATAGTAACGAGGTATGATTTCTATAGTAACATAACTAATTTGTTCTCACAAAATTTGGACATACATACAAAGCAAACAAACAATGATGTGTACTCACATAGTGTCATAAGTAAAATTGGTTAGGAGAGTTTGCTATGAAACATGAGATCTTGGGTTCAAATCTTGGTTTGACATTTTAATTTTTAATTTTCTTTTTCCGGATGAAGCAAATGGAAAAAAAAAGAAAAAAAAGAGGGGGCGCCAGGATGGGAGATGGATTGGGAGGAGAGGAGAGAGTGGGAAGGGGTGGAGGGAGGAGGGAGAGAAAAACGGAGGGGAGATGGACTGGGAGGAGAGGAGAGAGTGGGAAGGGGTGGAGGGAGGAGGGAGAGAAAAACGGAGGTGGCGGGATAGGAGAGAGAGATCGGGAGGAGGGAGAGAAAAAAGCGGCGCCCGGAGGAGGGTGCGCAAGAGGGAGGGGGGCCGCGCGCGGGGGATGGGGTAGGGAGGTGGGGTTCGGTTAAGTAAGATGGAGGAGGGGTGTAAAATAGTTATTCTAAGGGGGAGGTGTATACTAGAGCTGTCATATATATATATATATATATATATATATATATACATATATATATTGTGGGCTGAGATGTATGTGATGTCAACCAATGTACTGTACATATATATTGTTGGCAACTTTACATGTGTGGGCACACATGCATGCATACACCTAAGATGACGACACTTTAGCAAGGACATTTGTCATAAACCTGCATCCAAGTCTATATACTCCTATATATGTGAAACAGTGAAAGTTAGTGTTATGCTCAAATTCATTCTTTTACGACAGAGCCATATATAACTATATAGCTACTATGTTACTCCTCTCTCTCAAATTATAATAAGACGCTTTAAATTTTTTAAGTCATTTTTTTTAGTTTGATCAGCTTATAGAGAACATAGCAAAATTTTTAACACAAAATAAATATTCTGTCCAAATTTATTCAATATAATGTTACATTTAATAAAACTAATTTTGTGTTGTAGTTGTTGCTTAATTTTTCAATAACCTTAGTTAAAGTTAAAGAAGTTAATTTGATTAGAAAAAAGTCAAAACATATTATAATATATATGAAATGGAGAATTACTCCCTCCATTACATATATATTATAATACGTTTTGACTTTCAATATATATTATATTTTAATACGTACGTAGTGCTTGCTTAATTTACAAAACTAGCTTAATTAATATATATCCAAGCTAGTCTGGCTTAGCTTTTTACCAAATGTGAGAATTAAATTTGAAAATATATTTTTGTTTTCAATAATTTTGCAAAAATATACCTTCCCCGCGCGTTGGATGAGTGGGAACGAGATGGTAACGCGGAGCGGTAGCGCGGGAACGCGGTAACGCGGATTGGCGTTGCGGGACCGACTCGGTCACGCAGGCTGGAAGCGCAGAACCGAGTCGGTCCCGCGGCGCGGCTATGCGGGAAGGCTTTGCCCGCGGGACTGGACGGGGATCGGACGGCCAGCAGGCGCAGGACCGAAACGGTCCCGCAGCCCCAATGTGCGGCACCGAGTAGAGGCCGCGTGACCGAAGCGATCCCGCAGCCCCATTCTGCGGCACCGTGCCTTCCCGCCCCATCGTTGCACTTGATTTGGGAATCGTTACACGAATAGAAAGGAGGGAGCCGGTGGACACGGAAAATAATCTTTGCACTTGATTTGGGAATATGGAATATCGTTACATAAATGGAAAGGAGTGAGCCGGTGTTACACAAATGGAAAGGAGGGAGGGAGCCGGTGAGGCGGGATGGCACGGTACCACAGAATGGGGCTGCGGGACCGTCTCAGTCCCGCACCTCCAAACTGCGTGATCGGCCTCTCCTCGATGCCGCACGTCGGGGCTGCAGGACCGTTTCGGTCCCGCACCTGCTGGCACAGCCGCGCCGTAGGACCAACTCGGTTCCGCACTTTCAATCCGCGCGACCGAGTAGGTCCCGCAATGCCAATCCGCGCCACCGCGTTCCCGCGCTGCCGCTCCGCGTTACCATCTTGTTCCCGCATATCCAACGTGCGGGGAAGGTATATTTCTGCAAAAAAATTTCTCCGAGATATATAAATGCAAATTATTGAAAAAAATATGTTTTCAAATTTAATTCGCAAATGTGACACGAAAAATACCATTAGCATATAATTAATTAAGTATTTGCAATTATAAATTTAAGAAATGGTTTATTTGATTTTTGAATAAATTATATTTTTTGAAGAAAATACATCGTTTTAATAGTCTGGGAACCGCATGTGTAGTAGATGGTAAATGAGTAAGTCGTAAAAGGTAACTGGGCATTCCTTGATTAGTTGACACTTTATTTTTCGTGTCTTAAAACTGGATTGTCCTTGACAAAATCGCATCATTGAGAGAACATCGATCATCTAATTAACTTGTTGACAAAGAAAGTTAGCGGCCTTGATCTGACCAGTTAGCTCGAATTAGTTCCAATATGAACTATCATGACAATGTGGGCTTTGTGTTAACAAAGCAAAATGGTCCAGAATATGATATCTGTCCCATTAATAGATTCTACATATTTAGCAATTTGCCCTTGAAATTATACACGAAACTAAGTACGTACATGCATATGTCAGCATGTGCATCGTAAATTCATAATAGATAGACAGGGTACTTCACACATGGACCTTTAATTTTGTACTGCCACTTGCATTTTTCTTTTGGAATGACAACCGGCCGTTGCTAGCGTATTTTATATAAGAAGAAAAAAATGTTGTCTCACTTTAAGAGAAACGAGACCAAACCTTACATACATACGCGGTGAGTTAGAAAAAGGAAAACCAGACAAAAACCACAGCGGCAAAAGACAGCCATGGTCGTCATGCCTCCGGAGTTGCTACCGCTGCGGCCTCTTTTTAGATAGATGGTGAGCCAAAAGTATCTAATAATTGTCGTAATTATATATCCATCGAAAGATGGAATTATATATGTACCAACTTGTTTCTCTATGTATATTACTCCCACAGAAACACCCCTGATTATATATATAGAGACGTGTTCATGCAGCTGATAATGGTCGCCATGTTAACTCAAAAATAAATTAACAAAAAAGTTGCTTTACATATTCATCAAAGTATAGTTAAATTTAAGACTTAATCGAATTAAGTTAATTAGGTTCTGCAAAAAGATACTCCAGATCCATCATTCCACTTACATAATTAATTAACTTATTGTCCTCTTGATGATATATATTCTTCTAAATATACCCTCCGAGAGAAAAACTAAAGTAATGCCATCTAATCCCGTACGTAACTTGACTGGACCAGTAGGATCTAATTAAATAATTGCACGAGGTAGTAGCTAACCCAGCAGCTCGCATTACATCAATTAATCCAATTTAAGGAAACATCAAGGAGATACTTAATTGCTGGCAGGATTTGTTTAACCAGATCGATTAGATTTGGTATGCTCAGACAAATACTTTTGGTTTGGTTGGCTAGTGCCCACCATGCATATGCACATGTTCTTGCTAATTAAATTAAATCCAACTTGTGTTAGATAGCCAGACAGATCATCAGGAGTGGAGGGGATCATCACATATGTAAACAAATGGAATAATATGTCAAAGTACTGATGCTTGCAAGAACACATCATATCTCTTAACCTGTTGGTTGTCTGATCCCACTAGCTTTGAGTATTAAATATATTTCAAGTTATATATGAATCTATAGTTCAACATCAGTAGTAGTAGTACTCTTTATTTTACTTGTTGATCATAAGATAAGTTGTGCGAAATATATGGATAATATATCTGATCTAGGGTCAGCATCGCACTTCTCTAATCAGCACTATATACTCTTGCTTAAACTATGTTTAGATATAAAGATTAGTATGTGGTAAGATTCAACTCTTCGCTGGCTAGACTTAATTGCTTGACAAAGGGAAATCTAATACAATAATAAAACAAGTCATTGTAGACAATTGCATTGATTAATAAGGCTGGCAATGGACATCTGATCATCTTAAAAATAATCCATTGGCATCTGATTCAACACTGCTAGGGTGGGTGTTTACCTAATTAATTCATAACAGTAATTTAATTTAGTAGCTAGATCCAAATAACAAAAAAGAACAGGCCAGGCATCTAGAGTTATGTGCATCGGCCCATGAACAATGATTCCAGAGTTGATTAATCCAGGAATCAAATTATAGAATCCAAAATATGCCATCTCTGTTTAATTATATTTCTAAATCGAGCTAGCAGGCCATGTCCTGCAGGTATTGACAAATCTCAACATGAATAAAACTTATTGGAAAAGATTGAGATGCATCGATCAGATCTTGCCTTGGACCTAGCGTAACAAGCTAAACACAATTGAAATAAACTCCTCTCCCAGATCTACCAGACCAATTTAAAGCCAAAAGTTATTCAGAAAACGAGAAAAACAAATTGACAGCACCATATATGCTTTGCATCTCAAATTTCAAAATCAAGCCAAAATCGTCCCAATAATAATTGCACGCTTTTATACTATCTTAATAATAATGCAGGTTTGGAACTCCAACTTACCAATTTATTGGTAGAGCTAGCCAAACCTTAGACAAAACTTTGACATTATACCAACGTGCATTTTGGTACTAGAAAATTATATTGGTTTGGAAAACATTGCAATCAATTTAATTAAACACCCCACAAGTACTATTTAAGTACCAAATATTAAGTAGGGCCATTTTTCACTAAACCAAAACCGCCCTTAGATTTTTTTTTCTTTTAGATTTTTTTTTTAAAAAAACGCCCTAGCATCTTATTAGACAAAGCTTTTGCCTTTTCTTAAAAAGAAAAAAAATCCCAGCGTCTCTCTCCACGTGAAGAACAATACAGCACACAGACCAGTCATGCAACAACAAAGTAAACTACAAGGTCATTCTACAGTATATGCTTGTACCGCACATATATATTGATGTGATCTGCAATAAGCTGTATGCAAGGGCAGAAAAAGACCACCAAGAAAGGTACATGCAAAACGACATAATTGCATTTGTAGTATATAAGAAAATTCAGATCTTGGTGCTGCTGGGTCGATAGGGATACAGGGATGCACTAGCTGCCATGAAAGTAATTAAGGGAGGTGAGAGTGATATGGAAAAATGAAGCTGTACAACATTGAAAAATGAAGTACAAAAACTATTTGCAGCGCAGCAGACATATCATGTGGCATATATAATGGCATGGCATAGTCTTGTCACGGTGTATCTATACGTGTACATGTACTTCCCACGTCACAAAATATAGCTACCTTTTGAGCTATTACGGATTAACAAAATATAGCTATATTTTGAGCTATGTACTAATATTAATAAAAGTAGGTATGACCGGTGGATGGTTATGATTGGTCGATATGAGAAAGTATGTGAATAAATTAAATGATGGATGATTGTAAGACCACTTCCGATGAGACTTTCATTCTTATTAAGTAGGGTGTCACGTCAACATTTTTAGTGATATGGCAAGTAATTTGTAAAGAAAGAGATGAAACCATGTATACACTGTTTCCAACGTGACTTGTCTTGCATGTGTTCTCTGTGACAAAATGAACAATAAATTGTGTGGGCTATTTCAACCATTAATTAAATTTCTTATTGCTTATGGGGCACTCTTGTAAACATAAAAGTGAAACCTTCCACTAGGAATGGCTTAATTAGTTCAGATGGGGAATCGTTATTAATTTTTTACCAAATTTGAATGCTAAATATAGATATATTTTAGAACATACGGGTACCACTTACGTGGATCTTCTTGTTCATGGAACGTAAAGTTGAAATGTATTCCCTCTAATTTTTCTTTTAAGATATGACTGTTGTTTTCAAATACCATTTGTCTTATTCAAAATGCTATATAAATAGGAAAAATATGTCATGTTAATAAAGTACATTTCATAATAAAACTAATTAATCATATAATTATATGATTTTTAAATAAGACGACTTATTAAACATATGTCTAAAAGTAAACAATGGCATGCGGAGTACAACCTTAGATCTCCTTTGCAACTCAAGATTTTAGCTATTGTATAAGACATTTTTTACATAATTCAGTTGAATTAATGTAGCTAACCTTTTTTTCAATGGGCTGGGCTATGGTTCATAGTTAAAGGTTTCACATATGGATGCAAGAGAATTGGCCCGTGAACCTGTTTATAGGCCATTTCGGCTCTGTGTATGCACGGGTTAGCCTAAGCAGAGTATAATGTGTATGTTACTACTTTTCAAGCTTAGTTTGCTGGAATTATATATTATTGTGATCCGCTAATCGAAGTTTTGTTTTGTCGGTAAGGTGTGTATACATGTGTGATAGTACACGTACGAGCTGGCCGTGGACCTGGAGCTATATGTGTATAGCAGATGGATACACAAAATCATCTGGATCTTGAACAGCACAACATGACAAGGTATACACCAACACGGCAACACTAGAAACAACGAAGAAGCTAAGCTGGAGGGGCCAAGTTAGAACGAGAGATAAACACGACATGCTAATAATATAAACTGCTAAAATCCATGTTTCAACTAAATAATTTTAGTATAAGAAGGAAGCATCGATGACCATGTTGATTTGCATGTATGTACTCCTCTTCGAGTTAACATGTTTCTAATTTTATACTCCCTCAGTATTTTAATGTATGACGCCGTTGACTTTTCGACCAACGTTTGACCATTCATTTTATTCAAATTTTTTTTTTGCAAATATGAAAATATTTATGTCATGCTTAAAAAATATTTGATGACGAATCAAGTTATAATAAAATAAATAATAATTACATAAATTTTTTGAATAAGACGAATGATCAAACGTTAGAAAAAAGTCAATGGTGTCATACATTAAAATATGGAGGTATTATTCTTTTACATATCAACAGGCCACAAACACAGTTGGTCCTGCATATATATTGACAAGCCATCTATCATTAATCCATTGTCCATAATATATTTATTTTCTATCACGATAGAAAACAATTATTGGTGGTTCAACAAGTGACATCCATTAGTGTCTCATGCCACCATATGGCACATGACTATATCCTGCATTCCAGGACACATATCTGTCTTGTGTTTTTTTCCTTCTTTTTTTTTCTTTATTGTTGATTGAGCTGTTGTCGTTGTACTAATTGCAAATAGATCGATCACATCCATGTGTTGGAGCAATGCATGAATGTGCATGTATTGTGCAGTACTACGGCTTTAAGGTATGGGGGGCTTTTGCATTGTATGCTTGTGGCTTTTGTTTCGTTGTGGAGAGAAGCTAGCTGAATTGGTTAAATACCCACATGAGGACATGTAAGATGCCTGCAGCAAAGTTGTTTGCAATGGCAGTATTGACAGTGTTGTTGTATCAATCTGTTGGAGATATTATTCAGTCAATCTTGGCATCCTAAAACAATGTTGTCTGTGTTTTTTTTTCTGAATATTTTGTGCCGACAGTGCTGTATCTTTTCGGGATTGTACTCCAGTGCATTGCTTTTTAACCATATAGGGCTTAATTTGGAACATGGGAAACATATTATACCGGTTTTTACTAATTAATAATCAATTATATAAAAACTCTATATGGGTCCTACTTTTTCGTAGTTATTTTTATCGAGCAAAATGAGTTGTTATTTTTATTGTTATTTGACTGAGATCCAAATTGCTAACTGCCATATACTCCCTCCGTCTCATAATATAAGGGTTTTTAAGTTTTTGCTTGCACTGTTTGACCATTCGTCTTATTCAAAAAATTTTAGAATTATTATTTATTTTCTTTATGACTTACTTTATTATCCAAAGTACTTTAAGCACAACTTTTCATTTTTTATATTTGCATAAATTTTTTGAATAAGACGAGTGATAAAAACATTGTAAGAAAAACTCAAAATCTCTTATATTATGAAACGGATGGAATATCTTTTAGTAGTTAACACTGGTACCGGTACTTGTGCATGTTCCAATCCCAATTAACTAATTTGAGCTTATCTGGGATTAATAATTAATTAAGTGAACAGAGAGATATTATTATAAACTGAAATATGATAGATTAACATACCTTTAATATATTCAACAGTCGAGCTTGTCGAATCAAATAAAAGACGAGTTGTAAGATGCCTAGTTTGCGACTAATCCCCAATATAATAGTGCTCCTGAATCTACCTAGCTGGGGACACATGATGGATTTGATTGCAAGAGCATGTGTCATGTGTGCATGGTGGTCCCAGCCAACCAAACCAAAATACTAATTGTCTTAGCAAACCCAAACCATAATTTTGTTAAACAAATCCAGCAATGTTGTTAAATAAATCCTTGGTGTTTCCTTAAAATGGATAGATGAATGTGAACTGCCGTGCTTCCTCGTGCAACTATTTAGCTGTTAGTGTGTGGACCAGTCAAACTACTGATGATGTGCAGTACCTTATTTTTATGAAGCGAAATATAATAAAAATGTATCAGAATAATAGTATTATATAGTATGTTTCAGAAGAGAATGCATGAATGTAAACAAATCAGAATAATAATATAATTAATATCTTAACTTGAAGATTTTTATGATTTTTTAGAGTAAGATACAACTAGTTTTACTCGGCATATTTATATCGTTACAACTTACTAAACTCCTAAAATTCACCATACAACCATACTAATTATTAGTACATTAATTGTAAAGGCTAAAATGCAAGCATATCATATCAACCGAGGAAGTACCTAAAACTTAAAATACAAACATGCTAAATTTAAATTTTAGATCTCAACATATAAGCATGTTAAAATTATCATTACTCACATCATTTTTACAATATTTTGTGAAATCAATGGTTTTGATTTATGTTTTTTTTATGAACAATTGACATGTAAATTATATTGGTTTTGATATTTGGAGGATAATTGGTGAAGTGGTATGGCAAAATACGATGAATAATGTTTGTATGAAAACAGAGTTTCAACTTTCAAGTGCGGTTAATTAGACCGGTGTCGTGGTGGCGGCCAAACCAGCCAGCAAATATATAATTAAGGATCAACATGATTAACGGAATTAGCTCTTCTCAGTTAATATTTCAAAGAAATCATAATAATTATCACGAGGACTAGCACTAGCAAAGGACATGACACACACACAAGTACCCTCTGTTCGTAGTTAACAAAGGGGTCGTAGCTGTCGATCATGTTGGATCCCATTATGTCATTATTTCTAGGGGCAAAAGAACATTGGAGAATATGATTGGAATCTAGAAATTAGGACATATACATCATTGCCTTGATATTGCTTCTTTTCACATAGATCTCCACGCATCACCCATTATATTATAATGTATAATCATGTTGGAAATTACTATAGTTAATTAGAAAAAAAATAGACTGTACTTCAAGTTGCTATCTTGCTGTCAAGCAAATCTTTCTCTTAATCTAAATTGGCGTGCCAATTAAGAGACACTTATGAATATAACTGGTACATATAGAGCATGATCAGATTATAACTAAAATAAACCTTACTAAATTTTGGTAATACCAAAATTTTGATAAGTTAGTAATATTGTCAAATTTTTTTCAAGATTTCTTATGTATCTACCTAAGTTTGGCAACAAGCTAAACGTAGACACTTTTTGATAACTTTATCAAAAAATGATATAGTTGAAAATGGTATCAATCTGAACAGTCTCGTAGCGTTGTCACTTAGACTTCTTGTTAAAGCTGAGAGTCGACTTTTCGACTCTACGCGCAACATGGTAATGCAGGAATGACATACTCAAATAAATTGGACGGAGGTGACTACAAAATTTGATATAAATTAATTGCAAGAGCCCATAATACAAAAGCGCTTACCTGATAATAAGTGATAAAGTACAATAAAAATTTTTAGATTGCCTTGTTGATGTGGACACGAGTTAGAAGTTCAATGTGGCTCGATCAACGGTTGAACTTGCCCTAAGTAAACGCTAAACAGCATTGGGAAGAAAATTATTCCCGATCAAAAAATTTATGCTAGCTCGCTCGAGGTCAATCGATCTGGTCATCGTTTGATCGATGCTTGATCCATCGGTATACGTACCTAGTTTTCTAGACTGCACAAATAAAATATCTGTGTTGATTGTATACATAAGTTAATGAAAGCTGATCCAAGCTTACCTACAAGTTATTAGTCAATGTGTTGTTAACCTGACTCCATCTATCATCAATTAGCGCATCATTTCTCGCATGGGTTGGTGCATATGCAAGAGCATATATATATATGATGAAGAACAAATTAAGCAATGTGATCACTTTAATTGTACTTACCGCCTAATTTGATAAGGAACCTTCATGTCCTTTGCCTAGCTCCACGTATTAATTAATACTCCCTCCGTTTCACAATGTAAGACTTTCTAGCATTGCCCATATACATATAGATGTTAATGAATCTAAACACATATATATGTATAGATTCATTAACATCTAAATAAATATGGGCAATACTAGAAAGTCTTATATTGTGAAACGGAGGAAGTGTGTGTGTGTGTGTGTCTATATATATATATATATATATATATATATATATATATATATATATATTGGCATTGCTGTAATTCAAAAGACCTACTTATGTGCTTGCATGTGCAAAATTAACATATGCAAAGTTGCAATACAAACTCTTGGGGAACGAACTATGTAGTACTATACTGTATAAAATTGGACTGTATAATTAAATATCGACAACACACAACACCATGCATGAGAGGTGAGCATTGAGCAACAGCACATGAGTCTTTTATACATATATAGATGCATCAGATCACTATAATTATATGGCAGATTGAGATCGACCACATCGACATCGATCTACAACTACAAGTAATTCTTAAGAATAAAAACAGCAATCCCGGTGGCTAGCTTTTTCTCTTCTTTTTCTTTTTGGTCTAACAATAGAAAACCCGGTCTATGAATCCACTAATTGCTTTCCAGTTTCAAATTAAGGCACCTATAGAATATGTGAAGATCATTTAATTTTGGAAGTAGATCGAGCTAGGCAGGCAGCCATGATGATACATGAGACTACACGTCGGTCTACACCACTAGACGCAAACAAATGTCGCCATTTGGGAAGATATATAGACATGATGGTGAATAATATGCGCACTGAAGTGGTTCGATGATGTATGGGAATAGACACAACACAAGCAGTCATCCACTAATGAAGGGTTAGCTAGAGAGCAGGTGAAATTGAAGCGATGTTTTGTGGTGTGAGGTAGTGAAGCAAAAGCACAAACAGGCCATGGTGCGTGCTGTGCAGTGCAGACAACAAAAAATCATTGAAGTGAGAGACCCGTGTGCCTATGTTGTGTAAAGTTGATGGAGAATATAGTATACTAGTACTAGGAGTAAAAGGAACTTGTGTCTTCATCCTATATGTAAAATCAAAGTGTGTTTTGGTTCTTATTCTGTAATTATTGGTTTGGATATTTGGAGATTATTGGCGAAGTGGTTTTGGAGATGATTGGATTTGCAGGTGATTTACAGGTGTTGCTGTTTGTCGGGTCCGGTCAGACCGGGTAGGTGCTGCCGATCAGACCGCGGTATGCGGACGGTTAGCCGGCCAGCCCGTGGTCTGACCGGCCGACTCTGTGTCGGTTTCGGTTTCGGGTTGTTTGTTTGGATATTCATGATTGTTTCATGTTTATGGCTTCTAGATGGATACTATACGTATGTAATACTGTTGTTTGCTAACAATGAGTCAAGTTGGAGATAGCTTGGGCTCGGAATATGGTGTCTTTGTTTAATTCATGTGTAGGTGACTTGATGCCTCGGGAGAGTATTGCCGGTGATGGATCGGGAGTCGACTTGGAAATAAGGCGACGTCCGGACGGTCAGATATCATGCGGGATACTTAGTCAAGAGTTCAATGCACGTGGTTGGTGACGATTCCATATGGCATACGATGGAGATATTGTGTGCGTATGGGATGCAGAGTCGAATTTGGAAGGAGTCCAAATTTGGTATGATTGGAGTTTGTAAAGTTTGTTTCTTGTACGGGAAGGTTTCCTAGATGGATTAGGACTTCTTATGTGAGTTTGGTTCGTGGCTTTAGGCTACCTACCTCATGTATAAATAGAGAAGGAGCGTGAGGCCTCCCGGTATCGCTTTTGAGAGTATTGAGTTGTAAGTTCAGATGATGACAACTTATCCACTTCCTTACCAGCAGTTCACACATAATTACCCACCACCACCATTACTAGGACAGTATTGGCCCATGCCTCAATCTTTTGCTCCACGTGCTCCACTCCAGTTGCCTGCACCACCTATGGCGCATCCTTCTGCTTCAGCTCCACCTCACCAGCAGGTCTCAGCCTCTACTACCCCAGCTATGGCTGGAGTCTACAACATGCCTGTAGCTTCATCCCTTGGTCGCCCGGATGTCGTTACAGGTACACTTTCAGTTGATTCGCATGATGCCCTAGTTCTGTTTGATTCTGGTGCTACATTTTCTTTTGTTTCAATAGAGTTTGCGAAAAGAGCTAATCTATTTAGTCAAGAGGTCTCTCGATCTGTCCAAGTCAGCTCTCCAGGGGATATGATCTCTAGTTCAGTAGTATGTCCAGGTTGTGCAATCTCTATTGATGGGGAGGAATTTGTGGCAAATCTAATTGTGATTCCCTTACCGCTCTTTGATGTGATCTTGGGCATGGATTGGTTGAACCGATATCGTGCTGTAATCTCTTGTTTCTGGAAGACTATTACCTTGGAAGCTCCATCAGGCAAGGAGATGGTTTTCCAAGGGAGCGCGCCTCCGCATTCTCTTTTCGTGATGTCAAGGTTATTTCCTGGGCAGCGTGCTGTAAAGACGGGGTTATTATGGGCCTTAGCCAAGAAGTCATCCAAGCCTTTAGTGATTGAAGATGTTCCTGTAGTGCGAGATTATCCTGATGTTTTTCCCGCAGAATTGCCAGGGATGCCACCTGAGCGTGATGTAGAGTTCCGTATTGATCTTGTTCCTAGTACACAACCTATCTCCAGAGCCCCGTACCGGTTAGCTCGTCCTTTCCAAGAAGAGTTGAAGAAACAATTAGATGATCTATTATCTAAGAAGTTAATCTGACGGAGTGTGTCGCCATGGGGCGCACCTGTTATTTTTACTGAGAAGAAGGATGGAAGTTGGCGTATGTGTGTGGACTATCGAGCCTTAAATGCTACGACAATCAAGAACAAGTACCCATTGCCTCGTATTGAAGATTTGTTTGATCAGTTAAAGGGAGCGAAGGTGTTCTCTAAAATTGACTTGCAATCTGGTTATAACCAAATTCGAGTGCGAGAAGAGGATATTGAGAAGACTGCATTTTCCACGAGGTATGGGCATTATGAGTATAGAGTAATGTCCTTTGGGCTGACCAATGCTCCGGCCTATTTTATGGAGGCGATGAATAGCATGTTGCATAGTTTTCTAGATAATTTCATGGTGGTGTTTATTGATGATATTCTGATTTACTCCAAAGATGTAGAGGAGCATGAGCGTCATCTGAGGATGGTACTAGGGACCCTACGAGAAAACAAGTTCTATGCTAAACTGAAGAAGTGTGAGTTCTGGCTTCCTGAAGTGGCTTTCCTAGGGCATGTAATTAATCAGCAAGGTATCTCGGTTGATCCAAGCAAAGTTTTAAGTATTGTCGGATGGGAAAGGTCGACTAATGTTAAGGATGTGAGGAGTTTTTTGGGTATGGCGGGGTACTACCGACGCTTTGTGAAGGATTTCTCGATTATCGCTAAACCTATGACGATGCTCACACATAAGGATGTGAAGTTTCAGTGGACGGACCAATGCGAGTGTAGTTTCCAACAATTGAAGCAGAGGCTGGTAACTGCTCCGGTGCTTACTTTGCCCCAACCTGGTAAACGTTTCACTGTCTATTCCGATGCTTCACGAGTAGGCCTTGGTTGTGTTCTTATGCAAGAGGGCAATGTTATAGCTTATGCATCTAGGCAGTTAAAGAAGCATGAGCAGAATTACCCCACTCATGATCTTGAGCTTGCAGCAGTGGTCTTTGCTCTCAAAATTTGGAGGCACTACCTGTATGGAGAATCTTGTGATATTTTAACTGATCATAAGAGTCTGAAATATATCTTCACTCAGAAGGATTTGAACTTAAGGCAGAGGAGGTGGCTAGAGTTGATTAAAGACTATGATCTTAACATTCAATACACACCGGGTAAGGCGAATGTGGTTGCAGATGCTCTAAGCCGTAAGCTCGTTCCTCCAACTGTGAGTTGTTTGATAACTGATTTTGAACGGATGGATATCTCCTATTGTTATGTTGGAGTGGCAAGTACCGAGTCACGAGTCATTCTTGAGTCCGCCATACCCCAACGAGTGCTAGAGGCCCAACAACACGATTAGTTGCTACAACAAGTTAAGAAACGTGTAAAGGAAGGAAAAACTAGAGATTTCACTTTGGATTCCTCGGGAGCTGTGCGATTCCATGGGCGTTTATGTGTTCCACAAAAAGCTAAAGTCAAGGAAGAGATTTTGCGAGAAGCACACCGAACACCATATACTGTGCATCCTGGGGAGAACAAGATGTATCATGATCTGAAGAAGATCTATTGGTGGAAGAGGATGAAAGTGGATGTGGCCAAGTACGTGGCGTCATGTGGGGTATGTCAGCGAGTAAAGGCTGAACATAAGAGTCCTGCTGGAAAGTTGCAATCATTGGAAGTTCCTGTATGGCCTTGGGATGATATTGCTATGGATTTCGTGGTTGGGCTACCTCGAACTCCACGAGGAAAGGACACCATCTGGGTGGTTGTAGATCGTCTAAGTAAGGTGGCACATTTCATTCCTATCCGTACCACTTATTCTGCGAGTGACTAGGCACCGATCTATACACGCGAGGTAGTGAGGTTACATGGTGTGCCTCGCTCGATTGTTTCTGATAGGGATGCTAAGTTTTCTTCTAAGTTCTGGGAATCTGTGCAAGAGGCATTTGATACTCAATTGAAATTCAGTACGGCTTTTCACCCTCAGGCTGATGGTCAATCTGAGCGGACTATTCAAACTTTAGAGGATATGTTGAGATCATGTATCCTTTCATGGAAAGGCAGTTGGGAGGATCATTTGCCGCTTGTAGAATTTACTTACAACAATAGTTTCCATGCTAGCATTCAAGTGGCACCATACGAGGCACTTTATGGAAGAAAGTGTCGATCCCTATTGTGTTGGGATTCCATAGGGGAGAGAGCTATTTTAGGACCCGATTGGGTACAACAGACCACAGAACGGATAGCAGAAATACGACAACACATGCTTGCAGCTCAAAGTAGGCAGAAGAGCTACGCCGATGTCAAAAGACGAGAATTAGAGTTTGAAGTGGGCGATCAAGTACTTCTAAAGGTATCTCCAACCAAAGGTGTTGTGAGATTTGGAACGAAAGGCAAACTCAGCCCTAGGTATATTGGTCCATTCTCGATAGTGGAAAGAGTTGGAATCCTAGCGTATCGCCTTGAGTTACCAGAGTCCATGAAAGGTGTTGTCACACCCCGAAGTTTTCCCCCCAAGCCAAAATTTTAATTTATAAATGACCCTATGAAAATGCCGGTGCAAAGCAAGAGTAAACCCTTTTAAATCAATGCAAATAATAATCGGAATTGGCATGTGGAATTTTTCTTGAGTTCTACATGTCGAAATTCACTAACAGGATTTTTAGTGGAATTTTCAGAGCTCTAGAAATAATTTTAACCAATTAAAATTGAGCAAGCAATATTTTAATTCCAGGGAAAATCCTTTTTCCTTTTTTTTTCTTTTTCCTCTCTTTTTCCTCCTTTTTTCGAATGGGCCGCCAGCCCATTCTCTCCTTTCTTCCCCCTCCTCCCTGTAGGGCCGGCCGCAGGCCGAGGCCCATCCAGGCCGTCCCGCCTCCCTCCTCTCTCGGGGTCGCCGACAGGTGGGGCCCACCTGTCGGGCCCGTCTCCCTCCTCCAGCCGACGCCGCGCCCGCAACCGCCGCCGCGTCCACGCCTCCGCCTCCTCCGGGCCACGTCGACCACGCCCGCGCGTGCGCCGCGTTCCCCGCGCCCACTCCCCTCTCTCTCCCGCTCGCGCCCGCGCCCGAGATGGCCGGGATTCGATTTTCGAATCCCGCCTCTCTCTCCTCCCCCACTTCCCCCACGTTGGCCGGCGAAATCCCGCCTCTCCCGGCCACGTCCGGCCCTCCCCTCCCCTATTTAAGCTTCCCCGTCACTCCCTCTCGCTTTTTCCTTTTCTCGTCGAACTCCCTCGTGCTCTCCATCGCTCCCGCGCCGTGCAACCACCCGCCGCCACCGTCTCCGCTACTCCGGCCGCCGCTAGCCGCCGCTAGGCTCGCCGCCGCACCGCGCCGTCGCCGCCGTCGGGTTCACGTGGCCGAGATCCACCCCGTCCACCCCTCTTTCGTCGAGGTCTGTCGCCGGAGAGCTGTTCCCATCATGCGACGGTGAGGGTTGCCATGTCCGCCGCCTTCGGCCGGCATTCCCGCCTCCTATGGCTCCTCTCTTCCTCTCTAATCTCTTTCGTTTCGTTCTTTAGGTCGTCCCGGTCACCGTCCGCCGCGTGTCGACTTCCCTCCGTCGCTCCTCGTCGCCGGACGCCGCCGTCCCCTCCGGTGAGGACTCCTTCCCCTTTCCTTTACTTCCTCGATTCCCCGTGCGTCGCCGCCGCCCGCGCTCGCCGTCGCCTCTGGTCGTTGCCGCCGTCCACTGCCGCCGCTTTCGCGTCGCCTCCGCCGCCGGATGCCGTCGCCGGCAACGCGACGCGCGCGTGCCGCCGCCGTTAGCCCCGGGTCGGCCGGTCGGCTTTGATGCCGAGCCGAGCCCGGCGGCTGCCTCCACTGCCGCCCGTCCGATCGGCCCGAGGGCGATCTGGGCCGTCGGTCCCGTGGACCGGCGGTGGACCACCCGCGTGGTCCCGGTCCACGGTGAACCACACCCCCTGAGCCGCTGACCGGTGGGGCCCACTTGCCAGCGCCGCGCCCCCTCCGTGCTGACGTCAGCCCTGGGATTTATTACGCAATAAATGATTTAAGGTTTTTCTTGTATAGTAATAAACACAGTGAATCTTCTAAAATCCATAACTAATTCATCCGAGCTCCGTTTAAGCCCGTTCAAGTCTCAGTAAATCAAGAAAAATGTGTAGAATCCATTAAAAATGGTTTTGTTCTCTGTTTCAGTAGTCTTATAGCCTGTTTGCAATGTTTGCCTTGTATGTCGCTAGATTCCGGTTCCTCCGACGCTCCGGTGTACTTCGAAATAGTCGCCGAGGTTCCTCCAGCAGCAGAGCAAGGCAAGTCATGCTTGTCATTTGAACATGTTGATCCTATATTGCAAATACTCTAATGTTTTCTTTCAAATATTGCATTGTTTTATAACACTACTATGGGTTGTTTACCTATTGTCATAGCCATGCTATTGATGTACCATGTTTCTTTGTCAGCTTGGGGTTATAACATGATTAGAGTTTGGACTAGGGATTGCTTAGCCATGCTTAGTTCAACTAGTTCACAATGGGGAAAAATCCTATTAATGTTTAGGCTGTTGGTTCTAATGGTTTTGTTGGATTAGTAACACCGCTTTGGTGTTGGTTAATTAAAATAAATCACATGGTGGGCTGTGGGTGCATGGTTTTGCTGGTCGCACCCATGGCAGTTAAGGACCGGTTCGCGGGATGCCCTGGAAGAACTTATCGTACTTACCACAAGCCAGCGTGGGCAACGGCTGGGCTTGTAGCGTAGCTTTCCTCTAGCCGACGCATCCAGGCAAGGGTGGGCGTGATGGAGTTTGGATGGGCCCTGCGACGGCCTATGCGGCTTCCGGATTCACCTAGGCACGAGAGGGGACTGCCCGCTGCCTTGCGAGGAGTGGGAGTGAAACCTGAGGTGTGGTGTGCTTGGTTAGAGGGGGTTATGCGAAGGGTCCTGTCACGGCCTCTTTCCGGTATGTCGTGGTGACATGTCGGCGCACGGAAACGTGTCGTGGGGCTGTGTCTTGTGGGTACAGTTGTACACCTCTGATCAGAGTAAAACTATTCGAATAGCCGTGCCCGCGGTTATGGGCGGTCAACCAGATTCACCGTGATTAGTCTCACCTTAGTGTAATCTTTTGAATTTGGATAGTTTAGGTGGATGGCTGGGCCTGTCGCAACGTGGGATAGCGTTGGACAGCGGATGATTAATATTAATTAATTATTACAACTGTTTAAATCTTTCAATTTCTGTTTATAAATGCTCGCTTTATGCAAATGAACCACTTTAGCTCTTCTTTGATGATTCCCTGCACCATACCCCTATTCCGGTATGACTTGCTGAGTACAGTGGGTAGTACTCAGTCTTGCTCTACTTTTCCCAACCCCAGAGTTCGAGTTCGGGTCAGATGAAGGTTTCTCCGAGGAGTAGGCTTTGTCCGTGCCGTCGAGGATGCCTGTGGAGTGGTGTTCCCGCTGCAGTTTTAGTCAAGGCTTAGCTCCTGTTGTCTTTCTTTTCTTCCGCTGCATTTATGTAAGACTTTTATGATGTTCGTAAGACGTGGATCTGAATGTCAACATTGTCGTTTGTGTACCCCGGTCGGTCCTGGACGGGGATGTTAATGCACATTCTGCTTGAAATTCTATTCGGGAATTTCTGGGCGTGACAGGTGTACATGATGTATTCCATATTTCCATGTTGAGAAAATATTTGAGAGACCCTGAACATCATATTACCGTAGAGCCGATGACCATTGAGCAAGATTTGACATTTGAGTCTCATCCTATAAGAATATTGGAGGAATCTGAGAGGGTGCTCAGGCATAGAACTATCAAGTATGTCAAGGTTCTCTGGACGCACCAGACCGAGCGAGAGGCCACATGGGAACTTGAGTCACAGATGCGAGAGAAGTATCCAGAGTTATTCACGTCTGGTGAGTTATATAAGTCCTACCTATGAGTTCCTTTCTATACTTGTCCGAGGTATAACTGGACGAATTCGAGGGCGAATTCGATTGAAGGAGGGAGGAATGTAATATCCTGTGTTCTAGAGTATGATTGGGCGAATTCGAGGGCGAATTCGATCGAAGGGGGGAAGAATGTAATACCCCAAGTTTTAAATTAATATATCTCGCAGAATATTAGAGCAAACGCGCAAAAGTTTAACTTTTAAACCATTGTTCGTATAGGCGATCGGAAACCGTGGATGCGTAGAGCTCGCCGAGTAGTGCAAAATAGACTATAAATTTATAGTAATCGGAGTCCGAACGAAGTCCCGAGGATTGAATAGATGTGAGCCGTTAGATCTTATTTAGTCTCTTTATATAACCAACCAAAAAAAACAAACGAAAAAAAAAGAAACAGGAGCGATTCTCCTGTAGCCCTAGCCGCCGCACCTCCTACGCTCTGCCGCCGCCGCTGCTGTTCCTCTCTTCACCGGCGCCGCCGCTGGTGCAGCCGTCGCCGATCGCCACAGTCGTCGTCGTCCGCAGCCGGTCGTTGGTGAGCTACTGTTGTTTCTGTTAATTTCCCTGCTGCTGCCGAACCTTGCTGTCGCCGATCTGATCTCTTCCTTGCTGGTGGTGCACGGCTTGCTGTTGCTGCCGATATTCGTTTCTGCTGCTGCTGCTGTTGGCCTGCAACGAATAGGAAGGAGGCAGAGAAGGCAGAGAAGAACAGGAAGGAAGGAAAGAAGGGGAAATTTGATAGAAGAAGGGAAATTTGGGGAATTTGGTGAATATTTCCAAATTCTTCGTTTTTCTTATACATTAGTACTGCTAGGTAATCCGTTTTAGTCTATAGTTGTTTCTAATTTATATTTAAGACGATCTGTTTCCGGTTTTTTTCGAATTTATTTTATATCGAACGCTAGGCTGAAACCGTATTTTCAAATTTGGTATTAAACCATCAGGAATCAGGTTAGTTGTCCTAAATAAAGTTTGTAGTCATTGTCAATATCTTTCCAACGGTGCTAGTTTCACTCGATTCCGATAAACGGTTTAGGAGAAACAGCAAAAACAGTACTGCTGACCGGGTCCGGAAATCAGGACAGCAGTTCGTTTTTCCTTAATCTGGGATTTTCAGAGGCATAATCTGTTTTTGTGCTCAACATGAAAGTTGTAGACAATTTTTTCTAGATGTCCGAAGTTGTATTATTTGCTAGTTTCCGTTAGACGGTTTGTGAGTTACTCATAAAACAGTAATGGAACAGCTATAGGTTATTTAATACAAATCGGTAAAAGGTTTATATGTTCTAGGTTTCGATTTTAGTAAATATCCCTTGTAACCATCGTTAGTTGAATATAGTGGTTTATGCGTAGGTTTGCTCCACAGGTGTGGAGGGTTCCAACGTTGGAGGAGTTGAGTCGGAGTATCGAATGAGTTAAGGCAAGTACAAGACGGACTTATGTGATGGACAAAACTGAGTTGTTTTGTTTGGCTTTACTTGCATAATTATTATTCAATTGCTTGTTATTACTGATTGTATGGCTATGACATTATGCTACTTATTCGTGTTTCGACCCATATTCAAATTCATGACGTTATTCATGTTTCATTATTCCGGATGTTCTGTTTACATTATTCAAGAACCATGCGTAGCCATGGGAGTGCAATTTGGATCTTTATTCATGATCCTTGAGAAGCGCTGATCACGCTTGCTTGGCTTACCGGTAATGCTAAGAGGATATTCACACCTGCCCGGGAGGGAACTACTATCTTTTGACTTCTTTGGTTTAAAAATAAAGTAAATCCAACCCTTCATGTTGGTTTCTTAATGCATAAATCATGCGTATGTTTTACTAGTTCAAGATTGTACTTGCTGAGTATTCTTTACTCACTCTTGTGTTTAATTTGGTTTTTAGGTACCTAATGACATCGATCGGCATGGGGCGGGAGTAGCACCCTTGGACTACACATTATTATTGCACACAATTGAAATTAGTTTTAGACTATAATTTTTGCTCAGCATAAGTTTTGCATAGAACTTGTAAAGGTCATTTAAGGTTCTGATCCTTATTTTTCACGTGGGATTTGTGGAGCTAGGATGGTTTGGATTGTGTGGTTTATATCGGTATTGACCTTTCTTATAACTGCCTGTCGTGATGTCCGTATTTTTAGGGGAGACTCTACCAAAATTTCTAATAATTTTAGGACTTAGTTTTTGAGTGTATTTTGGTGTGGCATTTTAGGTACGTGGTTACCTGGGGTGTTACATCTTATGTGAGTTTGGTTCGTGGCTTTAGGCTACCTACCTCATGTATAAATAGAGAGGGAGCGTGAGGCCTCCCGGTATCGCTTTTGAGAGTATTGAGTTGTAAGTTTAGTTAGGGTTTCGAGTTTAGTCGAGATTTTCATGAGGAGTGCTATTGTTGAACTTTTTAAACAGATACTTGGATTACCAAATTTGGTCATTAACAAACATAGAGAGAAGTAATAAAGTTGTCATCTACATCAAAAGTTCTTCCATTTGTGTTTGCTTGTGTTTGGCGGTCTAACCAGCGAGACACCGACGGTTAGACCGGCGGCATCACGGCGGTCAAACTGGCGAGTCACTGACGGTCAGACCGGCGGCGACTTCAGGCACGGCAGCTGATCTCGCGGTCCGACCGGAGAATCAATCTCGGTCAGACCGACGGTTTCCAGGTGATCAGACCAGCACGACTACTTCGGTCAGACTACGATTCATCGAATTTGAGGGTAACTTTTAATTCCGCTAAAAGTTTTGGTTTTTGGGTACACCAACCATTCACCCCCCCTCTAGTTGGCTTAGTTCTTTCTATTCGATTCTACAGTCATCGTATATACCCTTCGTTCCAAAATAAATCAATATAAGATTTGATCGGATCAATATTATCTAGTACTCCCTCCGTTTTAGGTTATAAGATGTTTTGACTTTGGTCAAAGTCAAACTGCTTTAAATTTGACTAAGTTTATAGACAAATATAGTAATATTTACATTACTAAACTAGTTTTATTAAATTAATAATAAATATATTTTTATAATAAATTTATCTGGGATCTAAAATATTTTTTTTCTATAAACTTAGTCAAACTTGAAATAGTTTGATTTTGACCAAAGTCAAAATATCTTATAACCTAAAACGGAGGGAGTACAATAAATTTAGAAAGTGATTGGTTTGTTTTGGGACGGAAAGAGTATATAACATCCATACCTTCCGCATGAAAAAAATACAAAAGATGAGATGTAGCTAGCTCCTCAGAATAGTCGGGCTAATAATAGTTTTCAAAATTGAGTTCTTGCACTATTTAATCACATTTTTTTATTTTAGTTCTCTTTGTCATCATGTATGAAAGTAATGAAAGTTTGGATTGAAAGCTAAAAAATGTGGATAATTAAAATTCAATAGGTCTAACCTAGATGACCATATAACCATCAATTTACCGAAACTTTGCGCTTTCAAGCTGGGGTTTCTCGTGAACTTTACTGATGCTGCTGGCATTAATGTGTCTAGCACATATTTTGTTTGTCTTATTAATTAATAGGGGATCGCTAGATTTCAGAAGACTGAAATTATGAAGATGTCACCTTTAACCTCTAGATTAGGAGAGGAAGCTAGGAAGACGGATGGCTAGGACTCACCAGCGACGACTATATTCTTGAACAAGAGTTGGATAAAGATTAAGATTTTCGTGGCACGTTTTTTAAACAGCTAAACAGTGTGTTTTGTGCGAAAACTTTCTATATGAAAGTTGCTCTAAAATATCATCTTAATCTATTTTCAAGTTTAATAATTAAGATTTAATCAATCATACATTAATACCACCTCGTTTTGCGTAAAAAAAACTTAATCTTCATCATCTTCAGGAGAAAAGAACACCACCTCAGTAAGCCTTGAAGCCGACAGTGGAACTTTAACAGCTTTCACCAGATTAAGTAGGAGGTGATGGGAGGAGGGGTACGAGAGGGAGGTGAGGCAGTGCAGGCAGAGCCAGGAATTTGGCAATGGGGTTTCAGACATATCCATACAGAAGAAGCAGGCAACGTTACAGACCAAATGAACGAATAATATAGCTCAAAATGACATAGATATTATAGAGTTTCAGTAATATGAATCTATTACAACCATGCCAAAATATGAAAGCACATAATAGCTAGAAAACTAAATTTGGACATGGGCAGTGGCCATGCCTCGAAAGCGTTTAATGATATCATCATCATCATCATTTCTACCATGGGCTTCTTATGTAAACACAATACTGTATGTATTATTGAGGATATATATTGGGGTTTTTTGATTAAAACTTTAGGGTAGAGATGTACCGCATGCACCTCATTGCCTCCGACTGAGGTGAGGGTGGTTTTTAAAGGGATGGTCGGGCAGGTGGTAGACCAATGGTGAGCGATAGATACGGGAGAGCACTGATGACACCACCACTAGAGTTGTGAGATTGGAGGGAGGACGCCTGGTGGGGTCAATTGTGAGGGCGTGCTATTTGACGTGAATAGGAGATGGGGCGTCTTTGGTAAGGAAGGTATGCAACTTGTTGCCGCTCGACATATGGATGATTGGGCGGCGTTTGGAGGAGTGGGTTAGGGGGATTGCGCAGAGTAGTAAGGAGGGAGGTCAGAGAAGATAGGGGAAAGGTCAATCCGGTGCCACCGATACAAAGAAAGAGGCGCACGGAGGGCAGGGCCATTGGGCAATTCCCGATAGGGACAACTGGTGCATCATTAGGAAAAGCACAGATGAGGTGGAGTTACTAGGGTTGGCAACGAGGCGGGGCAGGGACAGGGTTGACAAGAACGGCCCCGCCCCCGCTCCCTTGCGGGTTCACCCGGCCCTAGACCCGAAGGGAGGAACTGGGCAAAATCAATCCCCAGCCCCGCACTCTTCCCGGGTTCCCACAGCCCAGTGGAATAAAGGGAAGAATGGTATGGGAAACCTGCAGCCAGAGCGAGAGAAGAGCGACCGGAGAGGGAGGAGAGCAATACGGGGTGCCGGCGGTTGGAGAGGGAGGCAACGGCAAGGGATGCCTGAGGCTGGCAGGATCAGGGGAGACGACATCCGCGGGAACGACGGTGCGCGCAACATCACATGGAGGAGAGGAGCGCTGACCGTCGCCGCTTCATGGTGCTGGACCAACTCGTGACAATGCTGTGAAGATTTGGTGCAGCGTGATTTGGGGATGCGAGGAAGCGACATGCGGCATAATTTTTGGAGGTACCGTGGAAACTAAAGCGGCGGCATGATAGGAACGACTGAATGAGATGGATGGCAAGGGTTACGGTATTGGTTAGGATATATGCTTTGCTTATTTGCTGTTGGTAGATATGTATCCACATGTTGGGTTGTATGGGCTTAAATCTAATGGGTTATATGTTTTTTTATGGATCCCTACATTCCGGGCCCCACGAGTCACCTGCGAGTGAAACTCTTGCCCCGACCCCAGCCCCACATAGCTTCGGGGCCTCATCCCCGCAACCCCACACGTGAGAATTTCACTCCACCCCCGTCCCAACGAGGAAATTGTCACCCCTGGGAGTTACTATAGTAGCACAAATCTTGGTTTGATCCGCACCGTCTTTCGGGTGTCGCAAGCATTGATTTTATATTATTTTTCCCTGATCTGTATGTATCTTATCAAATATATTATTTTTGCCATTTCTGCCTCTTTTTATTCACTCTCTTCTTTGAACTCTTCTGGTTGGTGCTTTTTTTTTCTCATCTAATCTTGTACACCCTCCGTCTCAAAAAGAATTAAATCCCAGCTATGGACCTAGATAATCATTTATCTAGATTCGTAGCTAGGGTTTAAAATATTTTTGGACGAAAATTGAGTACTTGTATGTTGTTTGCTTTATTTGTTTTTGCTGCTGTTGTTGTTGTTGTTTTCTGGTGTCTGCCAGTGCATTGAGGATCGGATTCCCCACGTTCACTTGTCGTGCTGTGTGCTGTCACTCTTGCAGGCAACGACGACGCCTTTTCGAGCCGGCCAATGATACATTCACCCGCTAGCTACGGAAGCTGACTATACACCCGATCATGGAATTAAATTTTGTGGGGGCTCAACAATCTTGATCCAATCGATCCACCATTCATGGACGATATATGGGGCACTAATACGGACATGCCGACAAGATATGGCCACAATAATGGCGAAACACCGGAGGAGACATGAGTAGATCGTCGCCGGTGACCGGCCGGCGAATGAGACACGTTCCAGTAGTACAAGTATAGATAGAGCAGTCACATCATATTTAGTTTCTCTTATTCAAATTGGTAGTATTGTGATGTATATATCTTATTTAACCTTATATTGCTATAATTTAGAACATATGAAATATAAAGTATTTCTAGACATCTAAAATAATACTTCCTCCATTTCACAATATAAGTTATTCTAGCTTTTTCCATATTCATATTGATGTTAATGAATATATATATATGTCTAGATTCATTAACATCAATATGAATGTGGAAAATGTTAGAATAACTTATATTATGAAACGGAAGAAGTAATATTAAAGGACAGTTTTCCTTTTAGAGATTTATTTGATCAGATTTTGAATTCAAAATTGTTTTGGATCACTCACCTCCCCTAAACAGCTGACTGACTGAAATTATGGTCAAATATTTATATTGCGTGTGAAATTTAAATCAAAGAAATGCTAGTATTTAGAAGTAGAGTATACTACTCTGGTAGCATTGTTCATTAACTGTACGTATACACATGCATGGCCCATTCATTTGTGCAGAAATGATGATCGATCGAGGAGGAGATTTAATTTGCGTGCACGGATGGCCCGTGACGAGTTCTGATCGACGAGGACCTAGCTAGCTTCTTCCATCCATGTCTTAATAATTTAGCAGGTCGCCACTGCTGCTACACCAGCCACCGATCTAACATTAGTACAGACGTACAGTACATGGACCCCCCTTATAGCTACTGGTTGATCGACGAGACGCAGGGGACAAAGGTACGCACGGAGCTATAGTGGTCACGCATATGGTGTACCAGGCTGCTACCAGCAAGTGATACTCAAAGGCAGCTACATTTGGTTGTGTGATACTACTACTATGTTGCTATACGTTCCAATAATGCCTTGTCCATTCCAACTCAGGCCCTGTTTAGTTAACACAAAACTTCCCTCCAACTCTCAACTTTTCATCACATCACATCACATCACATCCAAAATTTTCCTACACACATAAATTTCTAACTTTTTTTTCAAACTATCAACTTTCCCTAAGCTTCTCACCAATTTTAAAAACTAAACACAGCCTCACTTTAGCAATTTTAAAATGTGGGTGTTTTTTTTCTACAAATTTGGATTAGTGATAATCCAGATTCGTAACTAGAAATAGCTAACTGAAATATAAGGATTTCTAAGTTGCAGCTAAAGAGCAGTTTATTGTAAGTTGAGTTACTTGCATCAGCCATTTCAGCTGGTAACTTAATTAATTATACTTCAGCATCTCTCACTGCCTCAATCCCTTCCTCTCACGTCGAGGCTCCCTAGTTCTAGCATCAAATATGCATCCACGTGGAATGTACTTTTTTTATTTTTCTAGTTTTAGTTAAGACTTGAACTCAACATCTTTAATCGGCTCTAATATAATCCTATATACTCCCCCCAACCCTAAAAATGTCATTTTAACTTAAAATTTTATCTATAGAAACTGTGTTTCTAGAGTGGAGTAGTCCACTAGACATCTTTAGTGCCACTTCATCTTTTTCTTCCCGATTTAGTCATCGGACTGAGTAATACTTCCTCCTCATCCTTGTTTTAGGTAGAGATGGCAATGGGGCCCCGAAACCCGGAACCCAATGGGTAATTACTCCATTAGGGGCAGGGTATGGTTCAGTTTTTATCCCCATGGGTCCCTTAACGGGCAAAATTGTCACCCATCGGGTGGAGCAGGTGCGGGTCCGTTTTCCTTGTCCCCATACCCATTAACCCGTGGGGCTTATATGCAATGTATATATACGTAGCCCATCTTTGATATTTGGCCCAATATGTGCCTGGCCCAAGACCAATTGCTAGATGGAAACACTCCAGACTCCCTCCCTGTGTATAGGAAAGGAGAAACCCTAACTTTATTCACCTAGGCATCCAGCTAGCAGCCGCCTCCTGTCCTCTCTAATCCTCTCATAGTCTCATCCCAGTCCTCTCTCGGTATGGCAGACCGCAGAAGCATTGGAGGTATGGAAGCCTCACTGGATCTGATCCAAATTAAGGATTAAGGGGGCAGCCTTGAACCTTCTCTGACGCAGCGTCGCGGCCTCCTTGCCACGGTGGCCGCTGCCTCCGCGCCGCGAGCCCACGCAGCCGATCATCCATCGCTGCCTCAGCTCCACGCCACGCGCGCCTGTGCCAAGCTGCCGTCACCGCCTACACGCGTCGCTGTTGACGCCTCCATGCGACCACGCGTTCGCGCTGAACCGCTGTCATCCCCGCCATCATCGCCTCAGAGCTCACGCTACGATTTGCTTTTCCCCTGAACTGTTGCAGCCAACTCCCTAGCTGTAAGTTGGTGTTATGGGTATGGGTACCCGACGGGTACCCATCACCCACACGGGTGTGGGTATGGGGGATTTCTGTACCCGAGAGCGGGTGTGGGTATTGAAGCAGTATTGTTTGTTATACGTGGGTGTGGGTACGTTGGTAAGGGAACCCGATGGGTATTCACCCGTTGCCATCTCTAGTTTTAGGCCTTGTTTAGATCCACTGATAAAATTTTTCACCCTGTCACATTGAATGCTTGGACATAACATGGAGTATTAAATATAATCGAGAAAATAACTAATTACACAGATTGCGTGTAAATTGCGACACGAATCTTTTAAGCATAATTGCTCCATGATCTGACAATGTGATGCTACAGTAAACATTTGCTAATAACGAATTAATTAGTCTTAATAAATTCGTCTCGCGGTTTACAGGCGGATTCTCTAATTTGTTTTGTTATTAGTCTACATTTAATACTTTAAATGTGTGTCCGTATATTCAATGTGACACGCCAAAATTTTACAACCCGGATCTAAACACAGCCTTAGTCACCGCTGCTTCGCTCCTTTTGTCGTAGGGGGACTCGGAATGTGTGGAAGCTCCAAAGCTCAAACATGTAAGAGGTTGAAGGAGGTGTGTGTTCAGACTCATTAAAGTGCTATCCTCTATCAGTCCTCTTAATTATTTTATTGTTTCCTAACAATTGTAGAGAGCTGATGATGGAGTAAACTTCTACTAGATCGATTAGCAGGAGTACTGAATTTATTGTGTGGTTTTTATTAATTTTTTTGGTTATTGATTTATAGTTTGTCAGGTCAAACAGTTAACTCAGCAGCAGATCATCTTGCATTGTGTACTATTCTAGATGGCCGGCTTGATGGGGCACCTGGACCCCTATTCTAATGGCTGACTATAGTGACGAGTAATTAAAGTTAATGTCAGAAATTGACCACTAAATTAACCTTATGGGCACCAGATAATTTATTGCATTGACCAGTTTTCGTGGACCAGTTGCATATTGACCAGTTAATGAGATGTTCAATTAGCATATGGAATAGTTCTATGATGTAGGAGTAAGTAGAAGTAGTGGTGGCCAAGTTTGATTTGTTGTTAGCAAGCATATTCTTGACAGAGATTGTCTCTATCCCAAGAGGCAGCTAGCTAGGCCATCACTTTAATTTATTTAGTGGAATATGTAAGTCTAATCTAATGCTATCATACTATCCTTCGTTCAAGGGCAAGAGCTTAATACACTGTATGCCCTATCCGGAAGAACACCGAGATAGACTTGGACTTCGTCCTCTAAAAACAATTGTCGCCCATCATGATGATGATATATAATAATTAATTAACCAAGCTGTGACTATGCTACCTGAGATCATTGTTATTTTAGTTACAGGAAATAGTTAATTGTTAAATTTGTAGAAAATGGTCAGGGTATATATTCTTGACAATTGACATGCTTGTACTTCATGTTTAATTAAATTCTTCCGAGATCTAGCGAAATATATATGTGATATAATTACCTGGTGTAATTTTAGCAAGCATAGCTTTTTTATTATTTGAACATGTATACTCAACGACACCACACTCACACACCACACCATCGTGACTTGCACACATATGCCAAATGTCAAAAGAATCAAATGCGCATATAGAGGCCACTGAATGTTTGGGCATGTACTGTGTTTGCCTTTAAAGTAGTGCCAATCTAGGATTAAACCTAATAAGAGTTGGAATTGTTTTTACGTACTTCCTCCGTCACCAAATATTTGACACTGTTGATTTTTTTAAACATGTTTGACTGTTCGTCTTACCTAAAAAATTTAAGTAATTATTAATTATTTTCCTATCATTTGATTCATTGTTAAATTTACTACTACTAATCAAGTTTTTGAATAATATTTATAAAAGTTTTTGAATAAGACGAACAGTCAAATATATTTAAAAAAGTCAACGGCGTCAAATATTTAGGGACGGAGGGAGTAAAAAATTAGTCACTTCCTACTCCTTTATGTCCTAAATATATAAACACTCTAGAGTTTTTCAGGAAGATTAAGAAGTGAAGTAAAATCAAATAAGGAATTGTAATTGGGAATGAGAACATAGCTAGGTCTAGAGTAAATACGGGAGATGTGATTGTGACTCGTTGACATGAGAAAATAAGTGAAGAAATAGCCAATCTTTTTATAAACTTTTAACACTAGAAATAGCATATATATTTTGGGACGAAATGAGTACTACAGATATACACGACCACTACATGTGAATTTAACTTGAATTAATGGAATCTCTTCTATATCAAGATCTACATATATATCTATCACTATACTAATTAACCAAGCACTAAAGTGTAAAACACTCATCACCTCCAATGAAATAATGTTCCCAGTTGTTCAGGCCAGCCAACAGTATCAACATTATTCCCATCACATGTGATATCTATCTATCTATATCCACCCATAATTAACCAGACTTGTCCAAATGGCCAAAGCACACTACTCGTCCACTGTCCTCATCATCACCTGCCAAACCACATATGGGCAAAGCATGCAATCACATTCATAGGCATCAACGTCTCCATGTCACTTGCACACATTTGCAAAAGGCGAGAAAACTGAAGCTTAATTCTGACGGGAACAACACGCACACACTAGCTTTGGAAATTAGACCAAGATGAGCAGCCATCCATCAATCCAGCCAGCCTAGAAATCGATCGATTGATTGTAACATCAACGAAAGAGACGGTGCTAGCTGCATGCGATGCAAATTAAGTGGTCACGCACACGATCGACGAAGACGATTAATTAGTAATAATAATGCACATGTCGCCACCTTTGCAATGTGCAGGTTGCTATCATATCGTATGTGTGTGGTTTGTCAGTGCATGTAGATGCATATATTTGGTTAATTTGAGTGGATTCACACGTCTCAAACACAAGCGTGACAAGATCGTCAAACACGAAAACGTCAAAAGGATGGAGAAAACTAAAAGAGAGTAGTCAGGTAAAGAAGATAAAAAGACCGGCGGAGAGAAACGAACAATCGTGGCAACGACAACGATGATGATGATGAATTACTCCTACCTAGCTAGGCAGGCAGGCATCAAAATGCCCACCAAATTTCGTCTTTGGGAAAACAATGTGAAAAGAACAGGGCAATGATGATGCACGACATGTATGTTTGTGTAGATCTAGGACCATTAATTGATTGATGGATTGATGATTGATCGCATCATTCAGCTTTGCATATATTAATTGACGTTTTGTATAAGGTTAAGATCAAACTTTTATAACTTTGAACATCAATAACTTTAAAAATATTTAGTTTAAAGAAATAAAAACAACATATGTGGATTTGTATTTTAAAGCACTATAATAAAGTAAAAATTTATTTATTTATTATATATATTATAATAGTAAAATAAGGTCAAAGATATATCTTGTAGACCGTGTTATTGTCCAAAACGTCAATTAAAATGAAACCGGAGAGAGCAATTAACTTAAGATTGAATTGGACTTATCCCTTAAGTACCAGTAGGAGGATATGTCCAACCTTCTTATATGTTACTCCCTCCATCCTAAAATAAGCGTGGCCATGAGTTTCCATATCCAACTTTAATTGTTCGTCTTATTTAATTTTAAAAAAAATAAAAAATATAAGTCAAGCATAAAGTACTATTAATGTTTTATAATCTAATAATAATGATAATACTAATAAAACTAATCTTAAAAAATCAAATAAGACGGAGCGATCAAAGTTGGACACGGAAACTCATGCATGGTTACGTTTATTTTGGGACAGATGTAGTACTGGTATTTGAGAATGAAGAAAGCACCATGCAAAGAACTTGTAATAAAGAAAAGGAAATTAATCATCAAAACTAAAATTAAGAGCAAAAGGGAATTAAACAAAAGCTATATGTATGCATCCTTTTTTTTTATGATTCATTTGCCTACCCTTTACGTTGTGCGTCTACAAACGTCACTCACTTAACGCGTAATTGAGATCGTGGACGAAAAGATTTAGCGTGTAGTAGATTTTCTTTTGGAGCGAAGGGCACGAGATGTGTGTGATGCTGTCTGATGGATCCGTTTAGTTTGTGAGGTCAACAGTGGAGGACATACAGTGCGCATTTTGGTACGACATCATTGTTCTCTCACGGGCGACCTGAGGTGAAAAATCTATGTCAATGTCTTATCTAAGTTCTCATGATGATCTCTCTATATGTAGATGGAATAATGTTGTCGTACTTACGTGGAAGTGTACTATGTGTAGTGGTGGTTTGTCCAACTTAACAATATTCCTAGTCGTGCTATAATTTTTTTTCTTTAATTAGCAATGCCACGATTGTAACTTAGCATCGCTTTTCAATTGTAGGTATATGCCCCACACACGTCAAAGATTCGTTTATTGCATATTAAGTTTTCCTAAGTTTGGCCAGCATTTTACTATAACCACATTTATGGACCATATTCCCTACCTAAGATTTGGTTTTACTACTAAGGTTAGTCATCAAAACAAACACCCTTTTATACGAACGCGCGCGGACCATATAGTTATGTAGCTATATGAACATTTGATAGTTTTTCTTTAAAACAAACTTTCAACAATAACTATTGTGTGATTACAATTTTATTGTAGTTACGCTGTAACTAATATGTAACTCGTACATAACTAATAGAAACGACATGTCGCCTTATTGGCTAGGAGTAGCAATGATGATATGCATCTAACCGGTCATGTGTTCGACTCTGGCTGTGCCTTTTTCTCCCTCGCGCACAAATCTCGAAACAATCTGACGGTCAACAATTCAAAAGTTTTGTGTTAAAAAATTATCGTATGCTCTTTAGCCATTCCGTAAATATAAGAGATTTTAGGATTCAAAATTTGTTAATAAATACAAGGGAATATTATATAGTACAACTTTCCCTACCAATTAACCACTTAGGACTTAATTTTCACCTAATATCTTGTCCCCGACAATTCCCACTCTCTCAACATCCCTTATATAAGAGGCATATAGTATTTTCCTTTTATTTTTAATCTCTTCAAAAATTTAAAATAATCTCTTATATTTATAAATAGAGAAAATAGTTTAGTGTGGCTGCATAGATCATTTAATCGTATATATAAATCGTATACATAGCATTTTTGAAACATATGTATATTCATCCTTTAGCAATCGTACACATAATGACATAAATCATATGCATAGCATTTTCGAAATATGTGTACTTGTGTCAACCTCTGTCCTCACACCTACATTCAACCATACATCATTTAATAGAGGGTATTATGGTTACTTCTTTTTAAATCTTAATATTTACTAAATAATTACTCCCTCCGTTTCATATTATAAGACTTTCTAATATTGCCCACATTCATATATATATATATATATATATATATATATATATATATATATATATATATATATATATATATATATATATATATATATATATATATATATATATATATATATATATATATATATATATATGATAATGAAACTAGACATATATCATTGTCCACATTCATATATATGAATGTAGAAAGTCTTATAATATGAAAATGAGGAAGTAATTAAGTATTAGCTATAAAAAAACTTTTTGCAAAAACTTTTTACTGAATAATTAATTAAGTATTAGGCGTGTTCTCTTTTGGAGAAGTTGGGAACTCCACGGGAAAGATGATAACTAGTACTAGTAAGTACTATTCTTTTGAGCCGACACAATAAATTAACAAAACCACATGTTAAATCTGAAATCACCGATGAACAACTTTCTAGTAGAAGTCTCGGTTTTCCGACACTGACAAGAAAGAAAACCACAAGCAAACCAACGAAGCAGGCAGGCGGCCAACCCAACCAAGCTATAGAACCGACCATGTGACGAACTGACCATCGACACATACATATTCGATCCCCATCAGACCGGCACAACGATGCAAAAGTTGACGTGCGATCCATCTGTACTACATATCATCTCGATGACTATAGCTAACCAGCTGATAGCTTAGCTAGCGTGTGATGAACAGAGAGAGATGGCCATGGACAACCAGAAAAGGTAGCAGCAGCAAACGTACTACTCGTACAGTACCCATGCATGATATGGATGGATCGATGGATATATGCAGGTGATGGAGGAGAAAATGTTTGGCAAGATCGATCCATGGTACAAGCAAGATGCCAATGCCGCACAGTAGCCAGTCCTGCCCCTTAGATGGTGGTTGTACTTGTACTCCGACCAATGCTAAGTGTGTGTTTAGTTCACGCTAAAATCGGAAGTTTGGTTGAAATTGGAACGATGCGACAAAAAAGTTGGAAGTTTGTGTGTGTCGGAAAGTTTTGATGTGATGAAAAAGTTGAAAGTTTGAAAAAAAAAATTTAGAACTAAACTTGACCTAAGTTGCTTTTCAGATTATTTATTGGATTGTTGAAATGAAGTGTTTGCTTCATGTTTCAAAAAATCACATTTTCTCGAAAAGAAAGTTTCTCTTTTAATGTACTTAGGCTGCGTTTTTTTTTTCTTTTCCTTTCACAACATCTACAGTACTGTCGTTTTTCATCCACGCGTTTCCTAAATTACTAAACAGTTTGTTTTTTAAAAAAAAATATAGCAAAGTTAATTTTAAGAATAATATTATTCTATTTTTAAAGTGAATTTTACTGATACTTAATTAATCATGCACTAATAACTCACTCTACTCACTCTATTTTACGTGTGCGGGAGAAAAGTTTTCAACCGAAGCTACCAGACACAGCCTTAGGGTGTGTTCGTAATATGGGGTTGGGACTCATCTCCTCGCACGGAAAACGGAGCAATCCATTAGCACGTGATTAACTAAGTATTAGCTATTTTTTAAAAAAAAGGATCAATTTGATTTTTTTAAACAACTTTCGTATATAAACTTTTTATAAAAAATACACCGTTTAGTAGTTTAAAAAGCGTGCGCGCGGAATACGAGAGAGGAGATGGGAACCCCCTCGTCCGAACGCAGCCTTAAACTAGTTATTGGAAGCTATTTAATTTGTTAAGTTTATTTATCAAAATATTTCATTTACTTATATAATTAAGTATATAATTCGTTAGTAATCCCTTTAATAATCTATTTCAAGGTGAGCCGCTTTTGCCACTGTCCTAGGGTTTAGCTTTTTGCCTTTTGGCTTTCCTCTTCAATTCCCTGAAAGTTAGCCATTGCCAGCCGCTAGCTCAGCTCCCGTGAGCCCACACGGATTGCTCCATGTCGATCGCCATGGATCGATCGAGAGGCATATGCATGCATTCATGGACCCCAACCTCTCTCAAGATCAGGACACTGCTGTACTGTTTGTTCTTGTCCATTACTGTACAGTTACAGGGCGCTACTGGGGCTGGACGATGCTGGAGCTGGATGGACATTGGACAGTGAGGCTAGCTGCAGGATCAGCAGTGGACGATTCACCACCACCACGACGACGACGACGACGACGACCTGCACATGCGACGTGATGTGAACGCCTCTACTGTTCTACTACACGCACTGTCTGCTGCTGCTGCTGCTGCTGCTGGCGATTGATTATTACTAAGCTGATTCCATGCATCTTTGCAGGTGAGGAGGAGCATACAGGAGACAAGTGGGTGTGGACCAACCGATCGATCAACCGACCGATATGTAGAGTAGCAGTGATGATACGGATCATCATATCGATCGATATGATCAGTCTCTCGGTGTGGGTCAAGGATTACACGCTTGATCCACACAGTCAGTCCACGCCATTGTGTGTTTGATGATACCGGCAAATGCATGCGCACGCGTTAGCTGCTTGATTGACCACCACCTAGCCAAATCAATGGAAAGACCACGGCATTTTCCTTGTTGATGAATCAAGTCATCAGTGAGTTCCAGCTGGTGCTAACTATGGCTTAGCTCCTTGGTTGCCAAGTATTGGCAGGGAAATTTCGTCTGAAAGCACTTGCTTTCCTTTTCTAATATGACAAGAATCCGTAATTTTTTTAGCGCCCAAAAACCACCAAGTCTAAGGTAACAGGGAAATCCAGATTTTCTTGACTGTTAACCATAAGGGAAAGTTTTATTGGTGGTCTAACCGCCAAGAAAACTATGAAGAATATCAAACTTTTGGAAAGCTAAGAAATATAACCTTAACGGTCTAGACCGACAAGAATACACTTTACCTTGGTGGTTTCTACATAGCCGCGTTAATTTCAGCCGCCAAGATAATGACTAAACTTGGTGGGTATTTTTGACTGCCAAAAAAATCAGATGATCGACAAGAAAATTACGGATTTCTATCCATTAAAAATCAAATCGTTAACTGGTTGTATATATCCATGTATGGATATAGAAGACATAATTCTATCCATTATCTAGATAAAATCAAATTGTTAACATGTGTAATATACATTACTTACTTACTCTGTTTCAATGTAAACATCTATAGGTTGTTTTGCAAAGATAAAGGTTATGCGAAAACAATTCCTTTTAGCCATCTTATTGGTCAGTTTTAAAATTTTGAATTGCATGAATTCTCCTCTTAAGCACCTGACTAGCTGAAAATATTTGAATTGTCGTAGATTGGGTATGGAGGGAGAGTAATTTGTAATTAAGTATTTCTCTCTACTCATAAATACACAAAAATTTAATACGTCAAACTTTAAAAACTCTAGTCCTCGTACTAGAATATGTTTATAAAAATAATAAGTCTACGATATAATGTAGTAGTTTCGAGGCAAATATATGTATACTGTTTTTTAAAAAAGAAACTCATTACTTCAGAATTATTGCTTGTTAGAATTCAAAAGTTTATAAATAAATCTTATTTTAAACATCAAATATTTATAGCCGAATATAGCATGAGATTTTAGACTCTGTTTGATAATGGATAGGGAAATATTATCCCACCTTCTGAAAGGCAACTTTTTAATCCTAGCCATCCATTCTTCATATATATTGTTTCATTCTAACCCTTCACTCATATCCTTATCTCTGTCCCTATCCCAATCCCACCCCTCTTAACCATTTTCCAAACAGACCCTTAGCGTGTATATACTAACTTATAATTGAAAGGGAAAAAAAAAGCGAGGAGACATAATTGATATGATAGACTAGTGACACCATTATTAGTGTTCAAATCCAAATGTCTATAAACAGGACGGAGCCAAGTCTAGGCAGTCTAGCTCCTAAATCCCATCCAAATCTTCTTAAAAGTTCATGAGAAAATAGTAAGATAATTAGGCAAAATACATTAGTGAGCTTTATTTTTAAGATTGCACGTTAGATCACTACACACGCAACACCACACTCACACTCTCGCGAATAGTCCCCTAACACATACTTTAAGAGACGGAAACCGACAGCACATCCGCTTAATCTCACTAAATTCCTGTTAAAAATCCACCTGCATATGTGCGTTATATTAGTGGACATCAGGGTATGGTTGATAATTTTGTTTTTATTTTTTGGATGATGGCAAAGAAATTAAGTTGATAAGTTTGAAACATGAGAGAATACTAGTTATTCATATTATTTTCGAATGATGAAAACGAGAGTGATGTGCATGTTTTTCTAGATAACCATGGATATATATGTGCTGGGCAGATAGAGAGGAACACGGAAACACACGTTGAAGTTCTGACCATGCACGCCTTGGATTCATACGAGCAAGTCCCAGCAAATTGTCTTCACGCTAGTTGGAAGATGGAAAATGCATATGGACAGCTGAATTTTTGGGAAACCGGTGTTGGAACTGTCGAGAAGCATCAAAAGATCAAACCAAGCAAACCTACTCCAACTTTTGTATTGACACAGTGACTCATGACGCTTTCAGTACATGGAGACGAACACGTTGACGGCCTATGGCTATGTTCGGAAGGTGAAGTTATCGTCGTACGAAAAACTGAGTTTATGAGTTGGAAAAGGAGGGGGAAGAATACAACCGTTCAATTCATCAGATGCTGACGGAAATTGAATATTAGTATATCTTAATTTAAGATGATTTTTTATTTACTTTCGTGTAGTGTAGTATTTTGATTTTCAAACTAGCATAGAACTCTAATGAAGGACGTTCCTATATGTATCGGTTAAATATAAGCATTTTCTCTTTATCTTCCGACTAATACGGGAGACTAATTAAATATTAGAACTGGTTGTAGGACCGACACCGATAACTTATATCATTCGTGCTATAAGTTAGTGTCGGCTGCTAAATTCGATACGTATAAAGACTTGCGAACCAATATGTATTAGATATTACTCCGTTTTAATATTAATTATGGTTAAAAACAAGTATACAAAAGTTTTGTTTGTTGGTTGCTAATAAACATTATGACTTAAATGTATGCATGTCTCCATCTCCGTCCGTTTCGTCACAATTCACAAAGACGACGACGTCGTTTTACATGCACGTAGCTTTCAATGTACGTAGCCATCTCGATCAGTCGATCCGTTTCGATCACTTCATTTTCAATTCTTTTGATTAATTCATTTTTTAAATTGTATATGCATAGTATAGTACAATATGTATATGAATAGTAGTTGTCCCATACAGATGTCGCTGTAACATGTGCAAGCCGTACGTCCAATGGAGAAAAAAAACGTTATATAACTCCAAGAAGTCGAGGTCAAATTTGAACAATCAATCAATCAATATACGTATACAATAGAGTAGTACTAGCAAAACGCAAAATTTTAAATTATTTTCATGGTCTTGTTATCCAGTAAAGTCAAGATTATCTATATATACTTGACTTATATTTTCAAACGGGGGTTACTTCATATTCAAAGGACGAGTTCGTGTATATATACTTATCGTCGTTGTGTACCTATCATCTACGTAAGCAGATGGATAGATGTATGTATTGTTTTCCTCACAAGAGACCAAGTATTTTTGTTTGTATTATTATATAGTCCAAGATGGATGATCACCGGAAGAATTCAAAATGCACGTATTTGAATTGGTATAGATGTCTACTATGCATGACGTCGTTGCTTTCGTATTTGCTTTAATTTTGTTTTGTCTCGATCGATTTGTCTGGACCTGTGGATCATCGATCTGACTGTTGAAGTAGTGCATGCATGTGTGACATTTGGAGTTGCAGACACGCAAGCAAAACGCATGGAACTGATGCAGAAATTTGTCCATGACGTACTTATGTCAGCTGAAAGGGACGGTAGTAGAGATGAAAACGGATCGAATACGGTCGGAATCTAGCTCTATCATATTCGTTTTCATTTTTTTATTCTCGGAATCGAAATCGGAATCGGAAACCTGGATACGAAAACGGAATCGAATATTATCGAATACAGATACGGAGCGAATACGAATCGAAATGAATACGGTAACGAATAATTATCAAAATATCAAGACCCCACAAAATAAGCTTCTAAAAACGATATAGCCATTAGTTTTCAAAAACAAAACATCAGTATTCTCAAATTTTATCTCTATTTATAAGGGCAAGGGGAGATAGAAAATGTTTTGTTTACTTTCCATACAAATTTATGTTATCATGAAACAAATAAATTAATGAGTATCACTGAAATTTTCGTAAGCACATTGAAATTTTTGAAAATTTTTTAAATATTTTAAATTTTGGGTTGAACATTTCAGTTGAAAGTTTTTAAAAATTTGAGTAGTTATTTTTCAGAATTGAATTTTTTTCATTTGTTTGTTTGTGGACCATTTAAGGACCCGCATGGAAAAATTGATTTTTCCACACGGGTGACTTAAGAAGCCGTATGCAAAAATAAAATTTGAAAATTTGAAACTAATTTATCTCACTCATATGAACTCCAAATTGGATGATTTTTTTTCCTAAATGTTTCTAAAATCATGCTCTATCATGTTATTGTGTTCTTACTGCTATTATTTTGGCCATTTTTTTCTTTTGACTTTGTTTTATCAATTAAAAATTTGAATTTCAAAACTTTAAATAATATTTTTGAAGCTGTAATTAATTTCAGCTAAAAAAAGTCATGAACATAAAAGTTGTAGAGCTCATCAAGACATACAACTTTTATTTTAGTCATTTCTTCGTCCAATAAAGTGATAGTAGTATTGTTTACAAAGTTTACCTATCTCTCTTATAGTTTATAGAACCAAATGATATAGATATAAATTTTATAAACAATGTTACTATCACTATGTCGGATGAAGAAATGACCAAAATAAAAGTTATAGATCTTGATGAGTTATACAACTTTGTTGTTGATGACTTTTTCAGTTGAAATCATTTAGTATTTCAAAATATTGTTTGAAGTTGTCATATTTTAAAATTTAAATTCAAACGGTTAAAACAAAGTCATATAGAAAAATGACCAAAACAAAAGTTGTAGATATTGATGCGTTATACAACTTTGTTGTTGACAATTTTTTCATTTGAAATCATTTACTACCCGAAAAATTATTTGAATTTCTTATATTTTTAAATTCAAATTTTATATAGTTTAATCAAACTCGGATGGAGAAATGACCAAAATAAAAATGATATATTTCAATAATTTATACAACTTTATTTTTAACAACTTTTTTCATATGAGTTGATTTAGTGCCTTTAAATTCGTTTTAAAGAGCCACATGTAAAATAAAAATTGATTTTTACATTAAAAAAATCCACCATTTTTTTCACCCCAACCTTATCCTCTTGACTCTTCCTCTCCTCTCTCTCACACACTTTCTACTCTCTCTCTCTCTCACTTCCTCTCATCCACAGAGGACGCAGGGCGGGGCGGGCGGCGGCCGGCTGAGGGCGGCACGGGGCGGGGCAGGCGGCGACCGGCCGAGGGCGGCGCGCCGCGCAGCGGGCGGTCTCGAGCGGCGCGCCGCGTGGCAGCAGGCGGGAGCCGCGGCTGGCGATGGCGTCGGCGGGCGGGAGCCGCGGCGGGCTCGCACGGCCGGCGGCGACGGGCGGCAGCAGCGGGCAGCTGGCGCGGCCGGCTAGCCGGCTAGGGTTTCTGGTTTTTTTTGCTGAAAAATATCTCCGGATATCCGATGAAAAATACCGGATAGTTTCCGACCGTTTTCCGATTCCGTCGGATATCACCCTTACTGTATTCGTTTTCGTATCCGAGAAAAAAAATCCGAATTCGTTTCCGAATCCGAGAAATTCCGGATATTTCCGACCGAATTTTTCCGAATCTGAAAATTGGTCAAAGTCACGGATGGAAAGTATCCGAACCACTTTCATCCCTACTAGACGGTAGTGGATCGGCAGATTTTGCAATTGGTTTTTCTAATTATAAAACGAGACAGCCAAATTAAAGGTGCCATGCAAATGGTAAGGGGATGTTTGGTTTACTTCCAAACATTGCTAAGTTTATCATACCATTTTAATTCTTTAATTCATTCCTAGCCGTACTTAGCTATATTTATAGCAGGATTCCAGCATATATGTCATCAATTTGAAAATGTGAGGCACAATATTCTTTTGTGATTTGCTTTTTATCAGGGGTTTTCTAAGGTATAAATAATTATGAGCCATCTAATTTTTTATTATTAGATCCAATGGATTTGATTTGATTGTACTCTGTTACGGTCGAGTTTAGATCTAAAGTTTTTCTTGAAACTTCCAACTTTTTCATCATATCAAAACTTTCCTACATACATAAACTTCCAACTTTTCCATCACATTATTCCAATTTCAACCAAACTTTCAATTTTAGCGTGAACTAAACACACCCTACATTTGATAGTGCGTATAGATTAAAATACTTTTATACTCATAAAAATCGATAGTTAGATTTAAATCCTACCACACCGTTTGTAGTAGAATGTATTGTAACAGTGTCCTTTTGTTAATCGCAATTTAGGCAAACATAAAAATATGGCACATAGCGGCAACCTCTGTATAGATCCAACCAGCCCCTAAAAACCAAGGAAGTGAGTGTTACCACTGTCCCAAAATAGTTATCTTTCTACTATTTAAATTTTACCTTAAAATATGTGTTACTCTAAAGTACTGTACTACTTATTTCATTTGTCTCTCCTTTCGTTTAATTTTTTTCTATTATACTATCCTTTAACTACCAAAATCCAATCATAACTTATATATATTACTTAATAAGGATACTATAGTAATTTTTTACTTAAATCTTAATTTATATTAAAATATTTAAAATAAAAAGATACTCCGTCCCATAATGTAGCAATCTAGGATGGGATGAGACCCATCCTAGGACTACAAATCTGGGATTGCTACATTATGGGATGGATGGAGTTTTTTTTAGAACAAAAAGGGTTGTGTTTAGATCCAAACTTTCAACTTTTTCTATCACATCAACCTATCATACACACACAAGTTTTCAGTCACATCATACCAATTTCAAACCAAACTTCTAACTTTGGAAGTTACTAGCCTGTTTAGTTCGCCAAATGAAAATTTTTGGGTGTCACATCGGATGTTTGACCAGATGTCAGAAGGGGTTTTCGGACACGAATGAAAAAACTAATTTCATAACTCGCCTGGAAACCACGAGATAAATCTTTTGAGCCTAATTAATCCATCATTAGCACATGTAGGTTACTGTAGCACTTATGGCTAATTATGGACTAATTAGGATTAAAAGATTCGTCTCGCGATTTCCCCCTTAACTGTGCAATTAGTTTTTCTTTAAATCTATATTTAATGTTCCATGTATGTATCTAAAGATTCGATGTGATGTTTTTAGAAAAACTTTTGGGTAACTAAACGGGGCCAAACACAGCCAAAGATCAACAATGTTTCGGAGATGACAGAACAAAGAAGCTGGGTAGCTACTAGCTACTAGTAGTTTGGGCACGCCATCCAAATGCTCGCGTCGACAACCATAACCTCAACCCACGACGCTACCCCCGTGACCTTCCTACTATTCCTCCCATATCTCCTCCAAATGTTAACACGATTATCCAACTGAAAAAACACGTTTCCAAGGCCAAAACTATCACAACCAATTCACACATATTCCTTCACCTCGCAAATTAATAGTAAACCGTTCGTTGATTTCCCTCTAATTAATCCGATCGAAATCGTTCGCAGTTCACACGCACCACGTCATTTATTTCTTGATCTACTACTAGCAGTGTATATATGTGGCCCCCGACCCCTCGCTGCATCGTGGCCGTGGGAGTACCCCCAATACACGGACACACAGTAGTACGGTGTGATGCCGTTGCCTACGCACGGTACAGTCCAATACAGTAATGCATGTTTCCCGAAACCCCAGCTACGTACTGAGCCACTCCTTGATTTCCATCGGTTGTTTGTTGCTGATTATAAGCCGTAACAGCTTATTACTGGTTAAAAATTTAATTTACAGATAAAATTTTTATATATTTTTATCACCTATTAGAAACGTCAGAAACTGATGTTGAAAAAAAAACTATGTTAACAAAACATTAAAATCGACTACAGAATTAAATTTTAAAATATAAATTTTGATTCCGACTTAGAGCATCACCAACAGTCTATTATCTATATGATTCCCAAAACTAATTTTGAGGGATTTTAGTCCAAAACAGCTTCAACAGATCCCTTACTCTTCTACCCGAGTTTTGAAGTTCCATTTCCCAAGTTCCTCGCTCTGTTTATATGCAGACACGAAAGTCGCTCCCAATCACGCAATCCCGTCTCTCTCCTTCGTTCCCGCACGTGGGAGATAGCGATCTTTCTGTGCGTGAAAGAAAAAAAACGGAATTTTCTCTTGGTAGTTTAATAGAAGGGCCCACTTTTAATTTGTGGGATTGAATTTAGGCTATCTGTTGGAGGGATGAGGTTTTTCACTTCCTATTTTCAGTTTAGGAAACCCAAAAATATTTTTTTAGGAGAAAATTATAGATAATCTGTTGGTGATGCTCTTATCACGTATAATCTCTCCCCAAAAATTTGTTTTTGGTTTTCTAAACTAAAAATAGGTAGCCAGAAAACAGATCACACCAAGAGAAAACCTAAATTTTATCCCAAAAATTAAAAGTGGGTCCTTTTGTTAAACTAACACTAGATTTTTCCGTTTTCGTCTCTCTCGCGTGCGCTCGTGGCGCTCCCTCCACGCGTATCGCAGTCCCCCCGAGAAAAATCTGGCGCGATTAGGATTCGGATAGGAGATCTGTTGGAGGTATTTTTTTTCATTAAAATTTCAAAATATTAGGATCGGGAATGTAATAAGAGAATTGTTGGTGATACTCTAAGTCCAAAAGAGGCCTCTACCCACTCAGGGTGGTCGCAGTTCGCCAGTTCCCGTATTCGTATGTATGTGTGATGATGCTTCTACGCGCGCATGCTCCTACGCCACTTCTACCATGACTCGATCAGCTAGCGTGATACGAAAACGTTAACTCCTAGGCATAGCCACAGCTAGCGATGCAAGCGGACTAACCTGCGAAACCGCTTATAGATTAAATTAGTGAGTAACCCGTAGGTTAACTACTAATTTAATTTATAAATAGGTTTATGGGTTGACCCACTTGTTTTTCTACGACGCGACAAGTCCACGGATTACCTTTTATTTAATATATATAAAAAATAAATAAGTAGCTTCGCAGGTCGGTCCATTTGCATCTCTGCCACAGGCTACCGTACTGTCGATTACCTATACGTAGGCTTGTTCTTAATAAAAAAACGCTATACATAGTAGTCCGGCCTTTTATCTTGGCAAGAGATCTAGGCTCCCATCGGATTACCTATTCAGCCAAAGAAAAAGTCAAAATTTAAATTTTCAAATTTAATTTTGATATTAATTTTAAGATATTTTCAACGCAGTTTTTTTTTCAGTATTGGCTTTTAAGTCAACGAGAACACATATATAAAAGTTTTTTTAAAAATAGACAAACGATGGAGCCCTACTTGACGTGCTAATCTTCGCCTACTCCACGTGTGGCTGCCATCTCTGCTTGTGAATTTTGTTTATATATTTTAATTTTTTAAGTTTAATAGTAAATCCTTTTAAAAACTTATTTTCAAAATCACTTGGTAGCGTTATTTGATCCTGCTGAACTGGCTATTTTACCACGTTAGATGGGACAAAATATTTATTGAAAATAAGTTTTGAAATGTTTTATTTTAATTAAATAAAAAAATCAAAAAATAATTAAAAAAATCTCTGCTCGCGGCTCCACGATCAACTCGTGCATGTACGTACTACGTGCTGTGACATGATGTGTAAGTCTAGTACTCCGACGCATGGATCCACTATGCTTGGGCCTACTAGGAGTGTACATTGGCACGGCTCTAGCTGTAGCGCCCATGGGCAGATGCAATGCAAAGCACCTGCCAGCTCAACAGTATTACCACTGTACGTATACGTCGGACTAGTATAATGTACAGTACGTACACAGGTTCATAGCCCCGGACTCACGTGCAGACCACCACCACGAGTACGTACGTACTCCCTCCATCCTTAAAAAAAAAAAGTACAACAAAACGTCTAATATTAGTTTGGTTTTTTTTCGGAGGAAGTATATCTCGTGCCTGTAACAGTAGTATGTTTTTAACCTTGTCCACGGACCGTTAGATCTCCTCCACGCCCATCCAACCGAGCGATCACGGCCATCCCGTCCACAACACGGTGGCCCGTGGATTTTTGCCGAACACACGAGCGCCCACGTGAGCAGCCACGCGCGGGCCGCTCGGGGCAGGATGTGTGCGCAACAAACCAAGAGAAAAATGCGTGCGTACACGCAGATGCGCCGCGCGCGCGCGCGAGACGACGACGACGAGGGGGGAAGCATCGCGGCGGTGGGGGGCGAGGCTTTTACGCTAGTACGACGTACACCACCGCGCGCGCATGAGATGGGCGTGGGCTTTGGCTGTTGCGGGGGTGGGGGGTGTGGCTCGGTGGTGGACGGACACGCTAGGGACCCGTGCACATGCATGCCTGCCGCATGCCACGCCCGAAGGAACCCCAAGTCCCCAACTGCCTTTCTAGCTAATCATCCCAACAAAGCTCAACTAATAATAATAATCAACGATCAGATTATTATATTAGTACTCCCTCAGTACTAGTAAATAAAGTCGTTTTGTACAGCGACACGGTCTCCAAAACACAACTTTAACTTGTTGTTTCTATAAAAATATTTATTGAGCATATTTTTTAAGCATAATTTTTACATTTTCAAACTCAACATCTAGATAGTTATTTATGACTTATATTCCTAAGATTTAACTTAAACATTGTCTTAAACGACTTTCTTTACAAGTACGGAGGAAGTATGTGCGAGTCCTATAGTGATGTTTTTTTTCTTCCCTTTCGAAATACGGTATAAACGAAGGTACTCACAACACTGTGTGTTCGCTCACTCCTATGAACACACATGCTCATTCTATCTTTACGAGCACATCTTAAAAACTAAACCGCGATATATCTTAAGATTGACTAAGTCACCACGTACGCCTCGCTGTTGACGGGTACGCCATCTATCACTAAAAGAATAGTGAGCTGTGAATGATGTTCTTTTCTATAATAAAGATAAGCCAGCACACATAAACTACCGTATAATTAATTAAGTTTTAATTACTATAAATTTATTAAATATTTAAAAATAATTTCTATACAGAAAGTTTTCGCACGAAACGAAAAGTTTAATAATTTGAAATACATGCAACTAAAATCGATGCAAAATCTATATCTTGGTTTCAAAAAAAAAACACCATCTACGTATGAAAGAGAATCATCAAATTAGTCTTCTAGTACATTGTTACTTAATCAAGGAAAAAAAAACAAAAACAAAAGGTGAGAGAGAAAAAAAAAATCATGTGCATATGTGCTCGCTTTTCAGGTCCGGATCCAGCAATGTCGCCACCAAATCCTGCCCCCGGCTCGGCTGCCTCAGATGCCGCTGCACCACCGCATATAATAATAACAAAAAAAAAAACCATATCCCGATTTCATCGATCCATCCATCCAAACTGGGGCCAAATGGCCAATACTCTAATCACAAAATTAACAATCCTAATTGCTCCAAGGTACGTAGTACAACAGTACAGGACGCAGAGCGATTATATAACGCCCGCCAGGTCATCCTCGCACCCTTCTTCACTTATCACCCCCAGATCACACCAAAGATTGGACCGGATTTGTTTAGTTTAGGTTTCGATTAGCTTAACGATACTGTTCCATTAAACAAACCAATCAACCAATTAATTAATTAAACATAGATCAGCAGCAGCAGCATTAGCGGTGGCGGAATCTGGGCCCCCGACTGGTTTGACTGACCGCTCTGTTCCCGTCTCCGGTGGGCCCGGGCCCACCGTGCTCTCCTCCTTGCCGGCCGGCCCACGCACGCATCTGCCACTAAAACAAAAGAGAAAAAAAAATATAGACCAGAGTATATAAAATAAAAAAGAAAAAGGAGAGGTGTCACAGCAAAGCGAACACATGAAAAAGCAGGCAAAGGATTTTTCTACTCCTTTTCCCTCCAAATAAAAAAAGTCAAGTCATGCGTGTGGGGCCACACGGCGATCGACCCCTCACGTGGGCCCCACCTCCGTGGTTGCCTCCTCGTTCGCCAACCTCCCTTGAACGCAGCAGCATCAACAAAAAACCAAGAAAGTGACACTTTTAATATCTTTACAGATTTTTCTTTTTAATATCCTTTGGATTTCTAAACTCCAAAAAAATATCATTATTATTATTATTAAAAAAAAGGTGAGGTTAGCAGCGGTGGTGGGATGACTGATGATGAGGAGTGATGAGCAGTGGAGAAAAGGCAAGCAAGCAAAGGTGGACAAAAAGAAAAGGAAAGGACGAAACCACCTCACCTCATCTCATGGCGTTTTTGTTATCTGCTCCACCTCCTCCACCACCCCCATCTGCTTTGATTCCATCAACGCCACGATACAATAATTACTCCGTATTACTCTCTCTCCCTGCTTAATGCCGCACTAACCCTTTTTTTTCTAATCTGGACCGGCAAGCTAGCCTGTGTGGTGTGATCAGCGCCTCGGAAAGCGACGCTCGCAGAGATCCCCGGATCGGATTAGCCAGCTCTCCCTTTTTTTTTCTCTATCAAATCCAGAGAGACACACACGAAAAAAATATACAAATTCAACAGTTTTTAAACATGTGCACATGCACTGTGCTGCCACGACGGAGGTGGGGCCCACATGGGCTTTTCGGGTGTGTCTTGGTCGTAGGGACATGCGAGGATTAGATGGATGGATGGATGGAGTGGTGGTTGTCATTATTGCGGGGGTTAATTAATTAATTAATTTGGTCAAGCGGTTAATCACCTGGTTTAGCGCTAACCCTTTTGTTTATCTATTTATTTATTTATTATTTTATTATTTTGTCTCGTGTGCGAGTGATCGATGCTTCCCACCACCATCCATCCATGTGTCACCCCTCCTCCGCTTGCTTTATATAGCCCACGCGCCTCCCTCTCCTTCGCCTTCGTCTTCGTCTTCCTCCAGCCACGCCATTCTGTCGCCTCCTCCACTTCTTCTCCTTCGCCATGGCTGTGCAGGCGCAGTATGGGGGTGGGATGGCGGCGGGGATGTGCTTGCCAGACCATGAGGTGGAGGCGCAGATGCGGGAGCTCGGCGCGATGTTCTCGGCGGCAGGTGGTGGTTGCTACAACGGCGGCGGTGGCGGCGGAGGGTATGACTGCGCCGCCGTGGTGAGCGGCGCGGCGCAGAGCGAGCTGACGTGCAACAACGGTGGTGTTTGTGGTGGTGCGGTGGGGATGGGGGTGGGGGCGGGGAGGAAGCGGGAGAGGGAGGTGGTGGAGCAGTATGCGGCGGTGGCGTCGTCCGCGGCGCTGCTGCCGATCCCCGGGATGATGAAGGTGGCGGCGCCGGTGAGCCGGTTGGTGGAGTCGGGGATGACGTCGACGAGTGGGAGGTCAGCGGCGGCGGTGGGGGATGCGCTGGTGTCGGAGCTGTGCGCGCAGAGCGCGGAGATCGACGCGGTGGTGCGGATGGAGTGCGAGCGGATGCGCGCCGGGCTGGAGCAGGCGCGGAAGCGGCAGTGCCAGGCGGTGGTGCGCGCGGCGTCGGCCGCCGCGGCGCGGCGGCTGCGGGAGAAGGAGGCCGAGCTCGACGCCGCACGGCGCCGCGCGGCCGAGCTGGAGGAGCGGCTCCGCCAGGTCGCCGCCGAGAGCCAGGCGTGGTGCGGCCTCGCCCGCAGCAACGAGGCCGTCGCGGCGGGCCTACGCGCCACCCTCGACCACCTCCTCCTCCGCGCCGCCGCCGCCGCCCCCGCCCAACCCGCCGAGGGCTTCGGCGACTCCGACCCCCTCGCCACCGCCGCCGCCGACGACGCCCAGTCCTCCTGCTTCGACACAAACGCGCACGCCGCCGACGACGCCGCCACCTCGCCGGCGGCGTCCAAGTGGTCGTGCAAGTCGTGCGGTGAGGGCGACGCCACCGTGCTGCTCCTCCCATGCCGCCACCTCTGCCTCTGCAAGGCGTGCGAGCCCAAGCTGGACGCTTGCCCCGTCTGCCTCGCCGCCAAGAACGCCTCCGTCCACATCGCCATCAACTGATCGAACACCGTCCTCCTCATCGCCATCGATCTCGCTAACTCCAGATGAGTAATTTAGCTAGACATAGATTAGGTAGGGGGATTAGCTGAATTGATCCAGTTCGTTTTGTTCTTTTAGTATTAGGGTAAAAAAAATGATGACATGGTTAAATTCAATTGGCGTTTTGTGTTCATCCCCTCTCTGTAAAATTACCGCTCAGTGGAAAATTTCACCGTGTCCTCTTTTGGCCTTCCGGGTCAAGAAAAGCTTACAAGTTGTAAAAAAAAAAGTCAGGCATCTGATTGTAAAAATTGAATGCATGGCCCTTTTTTTACCATTTTATTTATTACTGTCAACTACTTATCCCATTTTCCATGGGAAACCAAACTGTTCGAGATCAAATTTCCCATGAAAAACGGAAAAAAAGATTTAAAAGAAGGGGGGTTAATTAAATTGTGCCGTTACGTCCGGAAAAGGTGGGATTCTTTCGGTGGGTGAGGCGGCAGTTTTTTTTGCATCCGGGCATTAATCACCGCAGGATTAATTGTACTACTGTACCCAAATCGGCACGGTTTCCGAGGCGGATTAATGAGATGCAGGATAAAGATATCCACATGAATGCACCCAGTTCAGTGTCAGGGGGTGGGGTGGGTTGGATACTTGGATTGGATGACTGGTGATGTGAAAAGATACCCCCAGCCACGGGCCACTGCACTACTGCACTGCACAGCTTTGCTGTAGCTGGTGGTACTGGAGTTGGGAGTAGTAGTAGACAGCGAGATTGGCAATGGCAGGAGGCATATGCATTTGCCTTTTTTTTTTCTTTTGGGTTTTACAGTACACACCTGACATCTCCTTGTGCTTCACCACACTGCCTTTGCTCAGCTTTCCTTTCCCTTTTTTTTTTTGTGAGTAGGAGTGCTAGCCGGATCGGATTGCTTCATCTCTTTGAAAATAAGTACAGTACTGAAGTATTACTACTCCGGACAAATAGTACATTTTAGAAATACACGCAGCAGAAATGCGGAGCTGGGAGCATGTTGCTACTTCTATATTTTAGAACGGGTGGTTATTTATTAAGTTCACTTTTCAAAATGTTTGATTCATTTTCATAATTAAGCAGATAAAATAATCTGTCTCTCTCTCTCTCTCTCGTTTGGTTGTTCCGACTAGTAGTAATAATAATAATAATTCTACAGTAGGAGTAAAACGGGAGTAGTAAAGGTTTGCAGCAGGCCTTACTGG